>NW_024412442.1:2434633-2575618 GCF_014898765.1 Herpailurus yagouaroundi
CCATTTTAATAAAAGAATAAAACTTAAAAATAAGTAGAATTATAATGGCCATAAACATCTAAAGAAGCACACTGTTCTTACTTGCTCATCAGTTTGACAAAAGTGAAAAAAAACAATCCTTACATAATATGCTGGTTTGCACTCTCTTGTATACTCTTTGAAGAGTATAAACTGGAAGAGTTTTTTTTTTTTTTTAATGTTTGTTTATTTCTGAGCCAGGGAGGGAGAGAGAGAGAGAGAGGGAGACACAGAATCCAAAGCAGGCTCCAAACTCTGAGCTGTCAGCATGGAGACCGATGTGGGGCTCCAACTCCCAGAGTTTGAGATCGTGACCTGAGCCGAGGTCAGATGCTTAACCGACTGAGCCACCCAAGTGCCCCTGAACTGGCAGAGGTTTTGGGACATAAATTTGGCTGTCTTTCAAATTGAAAATGAACATACCCTCTTTCCCCAGGCCATGTTCTTCTGTGAATTCACTTTGAAGGATTCATTTTCCTTTGGCGTACCTGGGTGGCTCAGTCTGTTGAGCGTCTGACTTCAGCTCAGGTCATGATCTCAGGGTCTGCTGTCCTTGGGTTCGAGCCCCACGTTGGGCTCTGTGCTGACAGCTTGGAGCCTGGAGCCTGCTTCTGTTTCTGTGTCCCGTTCTCTCTCTGCCCCTCACCTGCTCATGCTATGTTTCTCTCTCTCTCTCTCTCAAAAGTAGACATTAAGAAAAAAATTAAAGTTTTAGTTTTTCTTAAATATACATACGCAGGATTTCTGCACCAGTGTTATTTCACTGTAATGAAAATAGGCACTACCAATAGGCTGACAAGTATGGGTATTTGATTTTTTTGAAATGTTTGTTCTGAGAGAGAGAGAGAGAGAGAGAGAGAGAGAGAGAGAGAATCCCATGCAGGTGTTGGGCTGTCCATGCAGAGCCTGATGTGGGGCTCCATCTTGCAAATTGTGAGATCGTGACCTGAGCCGAAACCAAGAGTCAGAAGTTTAACCAACTGAGCCACCCAGGCGCCCCCAAATATGGGTGTATAAATAAAGTACTGCAAATCTGCGCTAAAGATTGCATCATGGAGATTGAAAAGAATAAGATAATGCATCTTTGAGTTTGTTCATGTCAGTTAAGGAGAGAGTATCAGCTGATAAACGATACAACGAATAATAGCTTGAAAACAGGACTTTGTGTGTGCAAAACACATACCCGTCTGTGTGGCACATGCCAGTCTGTTTGAAGATGGAAGTGTGTGTATATTGACAGCTGGACTTTCCCTCGTGCGTGTTAATCAGCAAATAGAAAGAGGACCAGAGACTTGCATGTCAAACAAACGATGTGATTGACTCTGGGGAGAAAAATAGGATCGAAAGTGTTGACAAAGGGAATGTGGTATGTTTTTCATTACATTCCTATTTGTGGTTAATATTTTACAAGGAAAATATAACATTAGTCTAAAAACCAAATGAACAAGAAATGCTAAGTCTTCACAACCCTGACGATTTATTGGACTCTCAGCAAGGTCATCTGTGAGAAATTATTGCAAAACGCTGTGTAACCATCGTAATTTCTGATATCTGGGAGCTCGTACCTCTGACTAGATTCAGTGGCTCCCCACCTCCCCTGCTTGGATGCAATAATATTTGCTTTTTGTACTGAAAGCAGATGAGAAACAAAAGTTTCCTAAACTGGACCGTATTTCTATTTGGGTAATAAATCCAAGAATTCTTATAACTGAGAGCCTTTTAATTTGAATTTGAGTGTTTTCTTGTTACCCATTATTCTTCTGTAATTGGAGCCTGTCTCCTTCACTTGGGCACTGGAAAATTAGCTGAGAAAATTATAATAATTCAGACTCCCTCTCATACATGTTGCTCAATGCAGATAACTCTTACTTATTTTCATATTGTCTTCATTCCCAGAGTAGCGATACTTAATATATCCTTGCATGTCTGATTAGATATCATTAGGAGGACCGTGGGAGCATGTCTAGAATTCAGACGTGTAAAGGAAATAACCTGCAAATAACGTTTCACTTACTGTGATATTTATCCACGGGCAGATATCTGCTGTGCGACTTCTAAAATGTTCCCTGGTCCTGACTCTTATCTGTTGAGAAAAGCACTGGGGATCACTTCTGCTGGAACGGTGAGATGCCGGTAGAACCCTTACTTTCTGGCCATCGATGCACACTTTGGATTTCCTTACTGATTTTCCAGATGCTGATTTGTGTAGGACATTGGCATTATCACGGTGCCGGGAGCGGATTTTTCAGAGCATAGATTGCCAACTCACATCTGCCCAAGGTCGGCCTTCTGAGCATGGCTGCCAGCATAGAATATTTTCCAGTTTAATTTTTTTTGAAGACTCAGTAGAAATCTGCTCTGATGAAAAAATGTACATCTATTTTTGAGACGTGGAAACTGATTTTCCCAAATTCCTCAGTGCTATCCAGAATGGAGCACCAGAGAAAAGGATTATAGTCACGATAGGCATTGGGTCCTGTCATACTGCTGGGGTGCCGTCCCTTATGAAATTTGTCCTGAGATGCTGGACAAAGTTTTTGAACACTCAGATTCATGAAGTTGTTACCAGAGCCTGCCTGTCTCTTTGAGCAACATGGCCAGCATTGAAAGAGTTTTAAAACAAAATTATAATAATTATAACAAATCAGTTATACACAAATATGAGGAATTCTGATCTAGGAACCACCTAGTATTGGGGACTAAAATGTTTGTGTCCTACAAAATCTGTATGTTGATATGCTAACTCCTGAGGTGATGGTGTTAGGAAGTGAGGCCTGTGGGAGGTGATAGGCGGTGACTGGGTCATGAGGGTGGAGCCTCTGTGAATGGGATTCTGTCTTTAAGGGAAGAGACCGTTGGGCTTGGTCTCGGCCTTGTGAAGGTACAATGAGAAAATGGTCCTTGGCAAACCGGGGAAGCAGGCTCTACTGGGACCCGCTATTTGTGGATGCCTCGATCATGAACTTCTTAGCCTTTAGAACCGTGAGAAATAAGTGTCCGTTGTTTAACTATTGATCTATGGTATTTTGTTACAGCAGCTGAAAAGGACTAGAACTCTTGGTACTGGATTTTTATTATTAATTTTAGAGAGAGTGCATGATTGTGCCAGCATATGCTTGCAGGGGAGGGGCAGCTGCAGGGGAGGGGCAGAAGCAGAGGATGTCTTTTTTTTTTTTTTTTTTAAATTATTTGTTTTGAAAGAGCACACAGGGGAGGGCCAAAGAGAGAAAGAGAATCCCTGTCAGCATAGAACCCTATGCAGGGCTGACCTCAGAATCATGAGATCATGACCTGAGCTGAAACCAAGAGTCAGGGGCTTAACCAACTGAGCCCCCCAGGTGCCATGCTATTTTGAATTTTAATCAGTTTGAGGAAGACTCTGAACTTCTGTAGTTTGAGATGAGAATCAGAATCTGGAAATATGCATATAACCTTCAAATGTGATTTGAGTAGTTCAACTGCAGTTAATAAAGTAACACAGTAATAAAGATGCTTTGGGTTTTTAGCTGCATTTCAGTTGTTTTTAATTTATTTTGCTTTTATATTTTCATACATCCAAATCTGTATTCGTGGTTCCCTGTTGCATTATTTTGAGGATCTTAAGTTGGAAAACATTATGGTGTAAGCTTCTAGAGGGGACTCGTAAGTAGAGTTTATCTCTAAACTCTCGTTTTCTCCTAGAAAGGAGAACTAAAGCCATAATTTCTACCTTTATGTTTTACACATTATGCTACACTCTAAAGACGGATTGATTGTTTGGCAGCCAGCTTGATGCTTTAACTCCTGCAAAACTATTTCGATTTTCATCTCTTGCATGATCAACCTGCCCAAAGTGGTCCAATTTCAAAGCGTGGAACACTTCAGAGCAAGGGGAACCCGCGGAGTGGCAGACACAAAGCAAGTTTGTGTCGTTTATTTAAGAAAACAATAATAGGACAAAAGTAAAGTCTCCATGAAGAAGGACTTTGGTCCAGAGCGGAGATCTGATTTGCCATACCTTCCAAAATGATCGCTTTTCTTTTAGACTCTCCCACTGAGGTGGTGGCCTGGCTTGTGTAAACACCCATGTGTCTGCACATTCCAGATTTTATAAAATCATGTTCCCATTAGAAATTAATGAATTCCCTTACCCTGATGTTAGGCTTCTCAGGACCGTGAATTCCACTGGAAGATCAAGATATTTAACACGCTGATCTCATTGTTATCAAGAATATCAGGATGTGAGAGGACAGAACACACAGGTGGATGGTGGCAGACCTTTTTTTTTTTTTTCCCCACTTGTTGCCCAAAGAAGAACCCAGAAAACTTGGAAACTTGCATATTTTCTTGTCTTCCTCTCCCGGCGGTGCAGATTCCATAGGTCTGAGGTGGGATTTAGGAACCTGCATGTTTAATCACTGTCCCAATAGTATGGAGAACACAATTCGAGAAACTTTGTCCGCTGAGGAACAGGAATTGTTTTCTCCTGTTTCTATTTTTACAGGCCCATGTGTGTTAATATACAAGCTTAACTTTCTTTTTATTAAACATTTTTTAAGGTTTATTCCTGAGAGAAAGAGAAATTGCAAGCAGGGGAGGGGCAGAGGGAGAGGGAGAGGGAATCCCAAGTGGGCTCTGTGATGTCAGTGCCATGATGTCAGCCATCATGGGTCTCTGTCTCCCCAACCATGAGATCATGACGTGAGCCAAAATCAAGTCAGACGCTCAACCGAGACAGCCAGTGCCCCAAACTTAATTTTCTTAGTGCTGAAAAGTATGGCGTCTCATTCACTCTCCCAGAAACGTGTCAAAGGATGAGCTTGAGTGAAAGAGGTTCAGTGGCAGGGAATAAAGAGAGAAATTATAATGGCATGCAGTGGACTGTTCAGAAGGCCTCTGACTGGGGGGTAAGAGGTAGCATTACTTCATGTAGGTCTGGCTCTCTGACTTTCTGCAGAATAAATATTGCGTTTTGGTCCATAGCAATTTGGCTGAAATGTCTTTAAGGAGAATGAAGGACAAGGTATCAGAATATTCCCATTTTGTAGACCTTTAATTGACATTAATATAATTGAATATATTTCAAGCCCATGCATATATCCAAGACTACACAGGATTTTAAGCAGCACTTTTAACCTCAATGTAAATCATTTTGTAGAATGAAAGGACAGGCTAAGTGAGAAGAAATATTAACATTCAGCATTGGGAGAGATAGTAAGGTATGGATGATTTCTTTTGAACAAAGGAATCCATTCTAGAGGGTGCTTCAAACTCAATGTTCAGTGATTTGAGTGAAAGCTGTTTTGAATTTGGAAATGAATGAGACATTCAGAACTCACCCAGCCCCTGTTGGAGGGAGCCTCTTAAAGTCAGAATGTTGATGATTATTGTCAGTTAATTATCCCTTTTAACATTCACTGAGTACCAGCCTTGTGTTGGTCACAGGACAGCCTATGGCTTTAAAAGCACCTGCTCCTACTGCATGGATGTGTACTTATCCTTTAGATGGGATGAGGGCTCAGGTCAGGAGCTACATCTACGTGAACCGTCCTAAGAAAAGTAAAGAAATTGAAAGGCAAAACCTCTGTAGCAACAAAATCTTGTAGATAACCATTAAATGGAGGTTTTCGAAGAGTCTGGTATTGTTATTTGCATAAATTATCTTCCTAAGTTGCAAATTGGGACCACAATTTCCCCATGGTATTTTCATCACAATTTACATTCAGCAGAGTCTCCTTTTGCCATTTACAATTCCCTGACTGCATTTAATATTTATGCAATATTGAATTAAATAAAATCCTGGGGTTCTGCTCTTGTTCGTTTGTTGTGTGTTTGGGGGAAGCTTTGCAGAGTTCAATTGAATATGAAAATACACTGTATTATACTCATTATGAACATAGCTGTTAAGTGATCGACCATCCAGGGAAATAAACTTCCCTTTCAGGCAATGTTGCCCTGTTTTCTTGGACCAACTCTCGGTTGGTTTATTTTCTGCCACGAATGGAAGTGGTTTCAAAACAGATCTATAAGCAAACTTTATTTGTAACCTTTCCATTCTGACTCCCCCAAAAAGTTATCTGCCAAAGTTGCGCATATACCCTGCCCCTAGTTCTAGATGATCTTCCCTATGTCCTCTTCCTAGCTCTTCTCTCCTGCACCAGGTTCTAAGTTGTGAACTCGCCATTACCTGATGCTCACCATGTGTAATGTTATCTCCTTTATGATGTCCTACCTGGCCTTAAACACTCTGAATGTGGGTCTCTTCTTACTTTATGTGTGACATTGACTCCGGTCGTCTTTCTTCCTAAACGACTGACGAGATTTGCCTAATGCTTTACTTTCTAAGGCTCTTTTCAATGTCTGGGGCTATTTTACATGAAGTCTAGATTCCCCCTTCTCCATAAAATTCTTTAATTCTCTATGTGCAAGATTTCCTCCCTTCTAGAATCTTCTCTAACTTTTCATTTAAAAAAGCAAAATCTAGGGGAGCTTGGGTGGCTTAGTCGATGAAGCATCCGACTTCAGCTCAGGTCATTATCTCACAGTTCGTGGGTTTGAGCACCCCGCGTCAGGCTCTGTGCTGACAGCAGCTCAGAGCCTGGAGCCTGCTTCAGATTCTGCTGTCTCCTCTCCTCCCTCTCCTTCCCCTCTCCCTCACTCATGCTCTGTCTCTCTCTCAAAAATAAATAAAAACATTAAATTTTTTTTTAAAGCAAAATCTAAAAATTGTCGAAGCCTTCATGAGACAACACTGCTGAGAGTTTAGGAGATTGGGTCTAGAAGTGAGAAATTCCTGTATCCCAACCTCAGCTCAGCCTTTCTTAGCTCCATGACCTGGGCAGGGGGTCTACCTTCTCTGGGCCTTGGCTAATCTCTCTCTCTGTCTGTCTCTGTCTCTCTCTCTCTCTCTCTCTCACACACACACACACACACACACACACACACACACCACCTAGCTAATAGGATCAAATTTGGTATTTGTGTACAATACATAGCACAGTGCCCGACACAGTCCTCACTGTCAGTTGCCCCAGTAAATTGTGAGCAGTCCTAGAACTAACAAGTGACATTGGGGAAACTCTCCTGTCCTTCCATGAGAAAATCTACGCCCCTGAGGAAAAGGAGAAGCATCTTCTGTCTCTTTTCTCATTGTGTTACTCCTGGATGGTGGTGAATTATTTTTTATTTTTCTTTAGTTTTTACTGTGTATTTTATATAGGGTGTGTACCATGTAAAAGTACTTTATGTTCGTCTTTTACCTTGAATAGTGTATATGAAAATGGATTTAATTGACCATTTGAATGTACAAAACACCCTTCCTACTTTTAGATTTGGCATTTGAGCTTTCCACTGTTCATAAGCAAACTAGATAAAACCGTGGCATGTCATGAATTTTTGTTTAATTTCAGAGAAAAATATTCTGAGAAACTCAAAACGCATTTAAGAGAGATAAACAGATGGCATCATTAAAAAGCATGTTAGTGTTATCTTTTCATCTGTTTTATTATTTTATCTCTTTGTGTCTGTCTTTCTGCATAGATAATTAGACTTCTCATGAACAGACTCCAAACCCCCTTTTCTCACTTAAGAATCACTGATTCTGATGTGCTGTGTGTACATGATCTTTCACTGAGAGGTTGAGGCTGGCCACTTGCCCAGCAAACGGTCTGAATGAGACCTCTGCTCTTGAGGTGGCCTGAGTGTTTATGAGGCAAATGATGTGTTGAAGTGATATATTTAATTAGGAATCACATAAAGGACAACGGGACCTATGTTTTATCAGTGTCAGGCGGATGCTTTTGATTCATCTCTATAATTTATCTCTAAATCTCTCTAAACAGAGATTGTGTAATCCTGTAAGTGTATCTTTCATACTCTACTGAGATTTGTGCTTTAAGAGCCATCTTTTTGGTGGTTATATAGAGATAATTTCAATGGAAATAAGCCAAAATGGGATAACAGATCTATGCATTGATAGTGACCAAATTTGATTTTTGGAAATGTCACGTTAAGCATTTTTAATTATTTACTATTTTGCCGCATCTGTATGGTTTGTTCCATTGAGAGTGGAGTTAACTATGTTGAATGTCTGAGAAAGAAGAATTTGCCACATATTTCAGGGTTGAGTAGGAGGAGGAATTCCTGGGGGTGGGGGGGAAAACTCAAGAGAATTTAGTGCTCAATTTCTAACCAGGAATAGTAGGTGTAAATCGCTTCCATAAATATCTAAGTGTTGGGAGTATACTTTTCACTATCACAGGCATCTATTTAACTACTGTGGATTTATTCAAGAGTAAGAGCAAATGTGTCCTATGTGGTCTAGGACTGTTCTTAGTCATGTATACCAAATACTTACTTGAGGTCTGGGTTTTTATACCTAGAGAGTGATGATATTTGTATATAGCTAGACCTCTTTTTCTAGCAACTGTGACTTCTTGGGTATGTCCGGATGACCTGAAATGGACAAAGGGGATTCAAGGTAATTTGGAACTTTCTTGGGCTAAGCAGTAGGATGTTCAGTGTTACAATTGAAATTCTATAGGAGAGAGCCATAGGACAACTTGGAGAAGTGTCAGTGGAGTCCAGCGTGACTCACTGTCTTAGTTCAGGCTATAACAAATAACCGCAGACCAAGTGGCTTAAACAACAAACACTTCTCAGAGTTCTGGAGCCTGAATATCTAAGACCAGGGTGGCAGCATGGTCAGGTGCCTGGTGACGGTCCTTCTCCTCGTGCATAGGTGACTGTCTTCTCATTATATTCTAGCGTGATGGAGGGGGAGTGGGGGGAGAGAACTAGATCATATGCCTCTGGTACAAGGGCGTTGATCTCCTCCACCAAGGCTCCACACTAAGGGACTTACTACTTCCAAAGGACATGCTTCTTAATACCATTACATTGGGGGCTGGGATTTCAAGATCTCCATTTTGGGAGGACACACACATTCAGTCCACAGTATCCACCGATCAGAGAAGTCATTTCTCCCCCACGCCCAGCAGGAGCTGAACATCTTTCATGGATGTCTGGTTCTCTCCATCCTGAACAATGACTCCAGGTGTTTACTTGCCATGGGGGGATTTCTGCACTGACGACGTCTCATTTTGCATAGCTTCTTGGTACTTAACTTTTACACATCAGGGGACTCTGGTTCTCTGCCATGATTACACAAGTCTCCATGCCGGGTGGAACTGAGAGATTAACAGAGGTTTGTCAAACAACCAATTAAACCAGTGAAATAATCGAAACTGATACTGTATTCTAGGCATTGACAATAATCTGCCTTTTAAAAAGTCTAGTACGAATGGGAGATGGAATAGAATTTTAAAGCCGTCTTTAAAAAGTTTTATTCTGTCTTAACTAAGAATTTTGAAACTTAATTCATCCTAACATATAATACTTGCTGTGTACATACCTAGTAAGATGAGCAGTTCTCAAGTGGCTTAAGCAAGAGGGAAAGCAGACACATATTCTATACTTACGACCAAAATAATGTTGGAAAATGGTGTTTTTTTAGAGATCAAAATTCTTATGTAATATAGAGTTCTGTAACTAAGTTTGAAAGCAGAGCCGTAGAACCTTATAGTCACGTTAGGTATTTATATACATACAAACTGATGGATAGAGTCCATCGTTGCCAAAAAGCTTTGACCTTACACAGTAGCAGGTAGGAAGATCATTTTGACCTCAGCTCTGCTTGGGGACAGCCCATGTACACTGACACGTGGAAGTGAAATCATGCCTATTGTTGGACAATGAGGAGAAATAACACTCTAGTAATCAGGTTGACTAGAACTTCATATGACCTCTCTGCCACATCACTGTTCACTTGCACATGTGGTTTATATGTTGTTATTACACATTAAACCAGTGGGGAATATAGACCACGTTGTCTCTTACAACTGCGTTCTTGTACACACAGCAAACACTGATCACATTTTAGAAGGCCTAAATATATTTGAGTTTTGTTCTAACTTAGCAAACTTGCAGGGTTTCTTATAAGGACTAGTTTCTTGCTGATGATGTACAGAATAGAAAACTGCATAAGGCGAGAATGAAATTGAGCTTGGGACAAGGGGAATAAAACAGAAGGTGGCAATGATGGATGAAATAACAGGAAGGGGAAGATCAGAAATTTAACACCACACATTTAAAAGGATAGCAACTTAAAAAGTAGTTTAAAATACTTTAATTATAATGATAATCAGTATTTGTGGGTTAATAAGAAAAATACATAAATGTAGAAGGATAAGAAATGTTTAAAACAGTGATAGTTTTTGATGAGCCATATTTCAGAGCTTTTAGACGAAAATTCTGTTTGTACTGTGCCGATTTCTAGGTTTTCAGAATGCACTGTAGTTCTGAAGTTATAACTGTTGGGGGAGGCTCCGTAGTGGATAACATGGAGCAGTCTGTAATATTGTTTACAACTTTTTGTGAGCCTATAATCATTAGAAAATTTAAAAAGTAAAAAAATAGTAATAAAAAGGGGCATCTGAGTAGCTCAGTCAGTTAAGCTTCTGTCTTCGGCTAGCCCACGATCTCAGGGTTCGTGGGCTCAAGCCCCGCGTCGGGCTCTGTGCTGACAGCTTGGAGCCTGGAGCCTGCTTCGGATTCTAGGTCTCCCTCTCTCTCTGCCCATCCTCCGCCCGTGCTCTGTCCCTGTCTCTCTCTCGCTCTTAAAAATAAAAATTAAAAAATAGTAATTAAAAAATTGAGGGAAATGTTAAAAAATGCAAGAGAGTGTAGCACTTTCATCAGAGATGTGTCAAAAGCATTGTAAAAAAATACTTTGCAGAACAGTATAACATGCACTATACATCTTTCAAAATTATTTAAGTCTATTCTATTCATTGATATGTCACTTGGCTTTATTTAAGCTTGGAAAAAGGATCAGTAGTATCTAAAATGTTCACTTTTAGGCATTTCACAATATCTAGAAGTTATAAGACTCTAAATAAAAATTTAAAAATAATAATTGGAATTTATCTTCTAACACGCATATATGATTTAATTTAAGTCGGTTTCTTTTAAAGGAAAAGGACTTGGTTGGTGGGTATGAAGGGTGCACAGTAGTTGAGTACATAAAAATAAGTGATGAGATTCCTAGAATATTTGGAGTCAGTCATGAGTGTATAAATTTCCCACTGTTTCATGTACTAAGTACAGATTGGTGATGATGACTGAATGAACAGAGTCAGGAAGTTAAAAGGGAAATAACAATAAATCTTTCTTATTCACAGTTATCTAGAAATGTAATCTTCACTTAATAAATGAGACTTTCAAGTTCTTGTTAAAGTGTATCATGTGCTGATTTCAAGGTCGGTAATTTCAACGTGAAACTATACCTATTATTTCAGAAAAAATTACTTCATTTTCTTAACAAATTAGCATTTAATTTTCTCAGTGTTGGATATGGTCCTTCAGGAAATGTCAATGCATCATGACTTGTAACATTTATAAGTTAAATCTTAGGACAAATCAAGTTGATCATTTTTTATGTAATTTATAAGTTTGACATATTGAGGGTTTCATATTTCACTTTAAATCATGGAAAGACTTGAATTTTTATGATCTCTTAAATATTCAAAATGGTATCATAAAGCTAAATTATTAACCATTTTTGTTTCAATTAAGAAGACAGTTCAGAATTCCAATTTAACATCGTATATCTTGAATATCATTGGGATATTAAATACTCTATATACATTTTCATTATGTTCCATTGCTGTGAAAGTTCCAGGATATTGACAGTATTCCTTAAATATACACATAGTGCATTTAGTCTTCAAAAGTCTTCCTACTTTTGTTCTTTGAAATAAGCATTTTGCAGAAAGTAATTAAGGCATGATTTGTCTCCTTATCCAATTTAGCTCCCCTTAGGATGGTCTAATAGTGAGTATTTATATGTGATGTGATATGTGATATGTAGGGAGGCATATTTATGAATATAGAGAATTATTCACTGTCAAATTTTAGAAAGATCTGTTGGGAGTTGAGAGCATCATAGCACTGAACAAAAACAGTGGAACTTACTGGTTATCCTAACAGGATGAGTGATCTTGGCCGAACCATTTAACCCCTCCAAAACAGTTTGCACATTGTTAAAAAGGGAATAACTCAAAGTCTCAAATTGTAGAACTTTTTGTGTTCTTTGCAAATAAAAGTTAATTAGAAAGCAAAATTTATGAGGACATGTAACCTAAACATTGCATTGTCCAACTGGTTTCATCATTAAAAGCTTATCTAGAAAATGTACTACCTAATAAAGTTTTAAACTTCCCTGGTGTTCAAAAGTTATCACAGGGAAGTGAGTGATGGATGGATTTTCAGATTTTAGTTCCAGTTAACATACAGTGTAATATTAGTTTCAGGTGTACAATAGAGTGATTCAACACTTCTATGCATCACACGGTGCTCATCACAACCAGTGCCCTCCTTCATCCCCATCACCTATTTCACCCATCCCCCCACTCCCCTCCTCTCTGGTGACCATCGGTTTGTTCTCTGTAATTAAGAGTCTGTTTCTTGATCTCTTTTTTTCCCCTTGTTTTATTTCCCAAATTCCACATATGAGTGAACTAAGTCTTCCTCTGACTTACTTGGTTAGCATTATACTCTCCAGCTCTGTCCATGTTACTATAAATGGCAAGATTTCATTATTTTTGATGGTGGAGTAATAATCCGTTGTATCTATATACCACATCTTTATCCATTTTTCAGTCGATGGGCATCTGGGCTCTTTCCATAATTTGGCTGTTGTAAATAATGCTGCTATAAACGTAGGGGTGCATGTATCACGTGGAATTAGTGTCTTTGTATTTTGGGGTAAATACCCAGTGGTGCAATTATTGGATTGTAGGGTAGTTCTATTTTTAACTTTTTGAGGAATCTCCATACTGTTTTCCAGAGTGGCTGTACCAATTTGAATTTCCACCAACAGTACAGATTTCCCTTTTCTTCTTATCCTCACCAACACCTGTGGTATCCTGTTAATTTTAGCCATTCTGACAGGTGTGCGGTGATATCCTGTGATTTTGATTTGCGTTTCCCTGATGGAGAGTGATGTTGGGCATCTTTTCATGTGTCTATTGGCCATGTGTATGTCTTTGGAGAAATGTCTGGTCATATCTTCCCATTTTTAATTGGTTTGTTTGGTTTTTGGGTATTGAGTTTTATAAGTTCTTTATATATTTTGGATAGTATCCCATTATTTGATAGTTGTTTGCAATATCTTCTTCCTTTCTGTAGGTTACCTTTTGTTGATTGTTTCCTTCACTGTGCATAACCTTTCTATTTTGATGGATTCCCAATAGTTAATTTCTGTTGTTTGATTTTATGTTTTGTTTCTTGGTTTTGGGGGTTTGTTTTGGCTTTTGCTTTCCTTGCCTCAGGAGATATATCCAGAAAAAGTTGCTATGGTTGATGTCAAAAAAGTTACTGCATGTGTTCTTTTCTAGGATTTCTATGGTTTCGGGTCTTATTTTCAGGTGTTTAACCCATTTTCAATTTATTTTTGTGTAGGGTGCAAGAAAGTGGTCCAGTTTCTTTCTCTTGCATGTTGCTGTCTAGTTTTCCCAGCACTATTTGTTGAAGAGACCGTCTTTTAACTTTTGGATATTCTGTCATATTTGTTGAAGATTAATCGACCATACAGTTGTGGGTCCATTTCTGGGTTTTCTATTCTGTTCCATTAATCTGTGTGTCTACTTTGTGCCACTACCATATTGTTTTGATTACAGATTTCTTTTTTTTTTTTTTAATTTTTTTTTTCAACGTTTATTTATTTTTGGGACAGAGAGAGACAGAGCATGAACGGGCGAGGGGCAGAGAGAGAGGGAGACACAGAATCGGAAGCAGGCTCCAGGCTCTGAGCCATCAGCCCAGAGCCTGATGCGGGGCTCGAACTCCCGGACCGTGAGATCGTGACCTGGCTGAAGTCGGACGCTTAACCGACTGCGCCACCCAGGCGCCCCTGATTACAGATTTCTAATATAACTTGAAGTCCAGAATCATGGTGCCTCCAGCTTTGCTTTGGTTTCTCAAGATTCCTTTGGTTATTCAGGATCATTTGTGGTTCCATGCAGATTTTAGGATTGTCTGTTTTAGTTCTGTGAAAAATGCTATTGGTATTTTAATAGAGATTACATTAAATCTGTAGATTATGTTGAGTAGTGTGACATTTTAACAGTATTTATTTTTCCAGTGAATGAATATGGAATGTCTTTCCATTTGTTTCTGTCATCTTCGATCGCTTTCATTAGTGTTTTATAGTTTTGAGAGTACAGATCTTACACCTTTTTGGTTTTTATTCTTAGGTATTCACTATTGGTGTATAGAAATGCAATAAATTTCTGTACTTTGATTTTGTATCCTGGGACTTGACTAAACTTTTCAGTTCTAGCAATTTTCTTTGTGGAATCTTTCAGATTTAAAAAAAAAAAAAATTTTTAACATTTATCTATTTTTGAGATAGAGAGAGACAGAGCATGAACGGGGGAGGGTCAGAGAGAGAGGGAGACAGAATCCGAAACAGGCTCCAGGCTCTGAGCTGTCAGCACAGAGTCCGATGCGGGGCTTGAACTCACGGACCGCGAGATCATGACCTAAGCTGAAGTCGGACGCTTAACCGACTGAGCCACCCTGGCGCCCCTCAGGTTTCTTATATGAGTATCATGTCATCTGCAAATTGTGAAAGTTTTACTTCTTCCTTACTGATTTGGATGCTTTTTTTTTTCTTTTTGTTTTTTGATTGTTGTGGCTAAGACTTCCAGTACTGTGTTGTATAAAAGTGGTGAGAGTGAACATCCTTGTCTTTTTCCCAACCTTAGAGAAAAACTCTGTTTATCCCCATTAAGGACAATGTTAGCTGTGAGTTATTCATAAATGACCTTTATCATTTTGAGGTATGTTCCTGTTAAACCTACTTTGTTGAGGGTTTTTATCAGGGATGGATGTTGTTCTTTGTCAAATGTTTTTTTTCTGCATCTATTGAATGATCATATGGTTCATTCTCTTATTGATGTGATGTATCACGTTGATTGATTTGGAATATTTAACCACCCTTGTAACCCAGGAATAAATTCTACTTGATCATGGTCACTTCTATTTTTAGTGTATTTTTTTATTTGGTTTGGTATCTGTGTTTTGTTGAATATTTTACATCTGTGGTCTTCAGGGATATTGGCCTTCAGTTCTCTTTTTAGTGGTGTCTTTTTTGGGTTTTTGTGTGAGGGTAATGCTGACCTCATAGAATGAATTTGGAAGTTTTCCTTCCTTTTCTATTTTTTTTTTTTTTGGAGTTTTTTTTTGAGAATAATAGGTATTAGCTCTTCTTTAAATGTTTGGTAGAATTTGCTTGTGAAGTTGTCTGGTCCTGGACTTTTCTTTGTTGGGGTTTGATGACTGATTAAACTTATTTGCTGCTTATCAGTCTGCTTAAATTTTCTCTACCTGATTCAGTGTTGATAGTTTAAATGTTTCTAGGAGTTTTTCCATTTCTTCTAGGTTGTCCAAATTTTGGCATAATGTTTTTTGTTTTTGTTTTTATAATGTTCTCTTATAACTGTTTGTCTTCCTGTATTGTTGGTTGTTACTTCTCCTCTTTCATTTGTGACTTTAGTTATTTTATGTCCTGTCTCTTTTTCTGGAAAACTCTGGCCAGAGGTTGAGAAATTTTATTTTTATTTTTTTCCCAAAGAATTACTCCCTTGTTTCATTGATCTGTTCTCATGTTTTTATTTTGTTTCTGTTTTGTTTTAGTGTCTATATCATATATTTATGCTGCCATCTTTATTATTTCCTTCTTTCTCCTAGTTTTGTATTTCATTTGTTCTTTTTCTAGATCCTTTACATGTAAGGTTAGGTTATTTATTTGAGATATTTTTCTTGAGTTAGGCCTGTATTGCTATAAACTTTCCTCTTAGAAGAACCACTGTTGCTGCACCCCATTGGTTTTGAAACTTTTTTTTTTTAATTTTCACTTGTTTTCATGTACTTTTTATTTCTTCCTTGATTTACTGGTTGACCCATTCATTGTTTAGTAGCATATTGTTTCGCCTGCATGTATTTGTGGTATTTGCAGATTTTCTCTTGTGGTTGATTTTCTACTTTCATAGTGTTGTCAGGAAATATGTGTGGTATGACTTCAATCTTGATTTTGTTGAGACTTGTTTTTTGGGCTAATATATGATCTTTCTGGAGAATGTTCCATGTCCACTTGAAAGTAATGTAAATTCTGCTGTTTTAGGGTAGTATGTTCTGAATATACCTGTTAAATCCATCTCTTCCAGGGTGTCATTCAAAGCCATTGTTTCCCTGTTGATTGTTTGAGATGATCTGACTGACCACTGATGTAAATGGAGTATTACATTTCCCTACTATTATTGTATTATTATAGATTAGTGCCTTTAAAACAAAATGTTTATTTTGAGAGAGAATGAATGAATGAATGAATATCTTAGGCTCCATGCCCAGCACATGGATGTGAAATCATGACCTGAGTCAAAATCAAGAGCTGGATGCTTAACTGACTGAATCACCCAGGTGCCCCATTGTGCCTTTATGTTTTTTATTAACTGTTTTGTGTATTTGGTGCCCCTATATTGGGTACATAAATACTTACAATCGTTATATCTTGTTGGATTGTCCTCTTTATTATGATATAGTGTCTTTGTCTCTTGCTACGTAGTCTTTGTTTTAAAGTCTATTTTGTCAGATGTAGGTATTGGTATTCCAGTTTTCTTTGAACATTAATTTGCATGATAGATGTCTCTCCATCATCTCACTGTCAATCTGAGGTGTCTTTAGGTCTAAAATGAGTCTCCTCTAAAGGCTCATATAAATGAGTCTTATTTTTTTCTTTATCCATTCTGTCACCCTGTTTTTTTTTTTTTTTTGATTGGAATTTTCAGTCCACTTACTTTCAGAGTAATTATTGATATATATGTATTGTCATATTATTAATGTTTTATGGTTTCTGAAGATTTTCTCTGGTCCTTTCTTTCTTTCGTAGTTTACTGATTTTTAGTGATATATTTGGATTTCTTTCTTCTTATTCTTGGCATGTTTATTAGTTGTTTTTGATATATCATTACCAGTAGGTGTGTATTTAACCTTGTCTGCAAATAACAGTGCAAATTAAGTTGATAGTTGTTTAAGATTGAATGCATTCTTTACTTCTGTCCTCCCCATATTTTAGATATATGTTGTCGTGTTTTATATCCTTTTATTTTGTGAGATTCTTGACTGATTTTTTTCCTTGATGGGTTTTTTTTACATAAATATTCATTTTTACTGCTTTTGTATTTCTACCATTATACTGTAACTTTTTCTGTTTGAGAAACTGTATGTCTACTCCTATTCTGAATGACAGCCTTGCTATAAAAAGTAAAAATTCTTGACTGCATATTTTTTTCTGATTCAGCACGTTTAATATATCATGACACTTCCTTCCAGCTTGGAAAGTTTCTACTAAAAAAAAAAATTCCCTGATAACCTTAGGGGTTTTTCTTTGTAAGTTACTGTCTCCTTTTGTCTTGCTTTTTAATTTTTTTCTTTATATTTTGGCAACTTAATATTGCTATGTCTTGGTGTGGGTTTGCTTTTGTTGATTTTGATGGTAGTTCTCTGTGCCTCTTGAGTCTGGATGTCCTTCTTTCCCCAGATTAGGTAAGTTTTCAGCTATTATTTCTTCAAATAAATTTTCTGATCCCCTTTCCTTCTCTTCTTCTGGAACTCCTATAATACAAAAGTTACTACATTTGATGGACTTACTGAGCTCCCTAGGTCTATTCTCATTTTTCATAATTATTTTTCTCTCTCTTGTTCAGCTTAATTACTTTGGGGTACTCTGTCTTCTAGGTAATTAACTCATTCCTCTGTTTCTCCCATCCTGTTGTTCATTCCATAAAATGTGTTTCTCATTTCATTTATTGAGCCCTTTATCTCTGCTATGTTTTCCCATACCTTAAGGGTCTCACTCATGTCTTCCACTCCTAAGTCCAGTGAGTCTTCTTATCATTACTTAAATTCTGCATCAGTCATGCTACTTTTGTCTGTTTTGCTAGATCTCTGACTATGGGCTTGTCCTGTCCTTTCATTTGGGATAAATTCTTCTGTCTTTTCATTATGTCTAAGCGTCTGTCTCTTTGTGTTAAGAAAGTTATCTATGTCTCCTGTTCTTGAGGGTAATGGCCTTATGAAGAAGAGGTCCTATAGTATCTTTCTGTGGAGTGTCCCTTGTTGCCCAGGACCTGGTTCTTTGGGAATGTCTCCAATATGAGCTGCATGTACTCTGATGTTTTGTCAAGGCTGCTTTATCCTTCAGGCCAGTCATATGCAGAGGTTTGTTTGTTGTGAGCAGTGTTTGGTCCCTGGCCTGTTGGTGGTACATTTTACCTACATGTACTCTGGTCTGTTTGTGAAATGAGACCTGTCACCACCACCGCTAGAACCGAGGTTCAGCAAAACTCCCTCATGGGGGACATGTGGTGTGAGCAGGGGTTTGGGCCAGTCTTCTAGGGGAGGAAACCTAGTGTGCCTACCATGCTGGGACAGAGGCAGACATGACTGGGAGGTGCAGTTCAACGAAAGTGGGGGAGGGTGGGGGTGGTGGTGGTTGGGAGCTGTGCAGGTTCCGAAGGTGTGGGTGTCTGTGTCTGTGCTGGGAGTGGGGAGAGGGAAATAGTGCCTGCCAGTTCCTTTGTTCCCAGAAGGGTGTCTCCATGAACATTGTCTCTCTGGGACGTGCTTCAAAACGAATGAATACCCTTCTCATGGTGTGCCCCAGGTGCTCTTCAGATCACTGTTCCCATGCTCTATGTCTGTGGGTTGTTTACCTTCCTTCTTTCCAAAAGCAACACAATGCTCTGCAGGCTCTATTCTAGCCACACCCGCAGATCTTTACAAGGCTAGGCTTTTAGCTCAGATGTTTGCAAGAACTCAGAAAATTTGGCCTCTCTGGCTTTCCAAGCCAACAACTGCGGTGATTCATTTTCCCTATGAGCTCCCCTGTGTGCTAATCTTTTACCTTCTCTGTGACCACAGCTCCCTCCGTGCTGTGATTTGTGTCTCTCCCAAAGTGCATCTCTGCACTTATTTCTTCAGTGTGGCCTTGTCTTTCCCTTGAGTTGAGGAGTTTGTTCTACCAGTCTTTGAGGTGATTTTCAGGGTATTTAGGATGGTTTGATAGGTATCTAGTTGTTATCGTCGGACAGGGCAGCCCTAGGGTCCTCCTATTCTGCCACCATCTTCTGTCCCGACTCAGGAAAGTGTTTTAATTGCTGTATTCTGTATGTATGCAAGTAACACACATTGCAAATTGCTGAAAGCCATCTACTGTTAGATGTTACTATTATATTAACTGTATAAACCACTAGCCTATTAGATGTTACATGTAAGCCCTAATTCTTTTTAAAAATTTTTAATGATTATTTTTGAGAGAGAAAGAGAGAGAGAGGCAGACTGCAAATGGGGGAGGGGCAGAGAGAGAGAGTGAGACAAAGAATCAGAAGCAGGCTCCAGGCTCTGAGCTGTCAGCACAGAGCTCGCAGGACTGTAATCCACAAACCATGAGATCACGACTGATCCAAAGTCAAAAGCTTAACTGACTGAGCCACCCAGGCACCCCTAAGCCATAATTCTTTTTAGTACTACCAAAAAGCGATCCAGAGATGTGTATATGTGACTTTTGAAAATAATTATACTATTTTTTTTTACTATTGCTGATTTCTGTATAACTTTTTACATGATTTGAGTAATTTCATACTTCCTTATGGTATTATTTATCACTATTAAAATATATGTTTAAAACCAGTATTAATATAGTATGGCTTACCAGTGCTATGAGTGTCCTTAATGTTCATGTACATTTGTAGCTATCATTTTCAGTCAAACCTGAAAATGACATTTTATTCATAGAAAAGTTGAGTACATTTAATAGGAAAATGTCACCTTTTGAAAGTTCAGTATTATTTCAAAATATGGAATTAATGCTGCCTTTTAAATGTAGAATGGTAACCTAATTGCGAAGGAATTTGATTTCTTTTTATGGTATTTCTTTTGATTAGCAATATGGATATTTCTATTAATGTTTAATAGGGCACAGATTGCTCAATACTTGGAAATTAGTATTTCTTATTAAAAGCACACTTTCTGTTGCTCACCTCATTAACTGAGCAATTAGAAATTAAGCTACTTGTATTATAATGGTGAAGCATGGAGGCGGATGAGTTGTTAGAAGGTGCCTTGTTCTAGTCAGTTTACCCTCAACCACGTCCCAAGGAATGTTTCGGGAGACAATCATTCTAATGTTCTTTCCAATTTGTCTGAATTGAATCATTTTTAAAAGGCATTTACAGATAATTCAAAGCAGGAACATATTTATTTAACTAGAGCCATGCTAATGCCTACCACTGATTGAGTGCCTAACGGGTGTCTGGATGTCCTCTAGAAACTTCATTTCAATCCTCAGCACTAAACTCCACAGCCTCTGCATGTGCTCCTGAATGTTATACCAAACTTTCAAATTAGAAGGAAAAAAAGAAAGGAAAACCAAAGCAAAGAAAAATCAAACCAAGAAAGGGAAAGAAAACAAGGTAGATTGTGATCTTCTGGACCTCCAAGCCTCTTTCCTTTTGATTACCCTTGGATGGCAGCAGTTTTAGAATAAAGATAATCTATACTTTGATTTTAAATTTACCTCTAGTCAGAAGACAGAAGAGATACTCTTTTTTCATCACAGAGTTAAAATATTTACTGGCAAAATTAGAGCTTGCTGTAATAGTGAATCATGGAGCAAATGTTACTATCTTTCGTCAGAGTGAGATTCTCACTGCTCATCATGGTCTCCAGGCCAGCGTGACATTTGGGCTGTATGGTCAAGGCCTTGGACCAACTAGTAAGGAAGAGAACATAATAATACATTATTATTGATTTCGGTTTTTTTTTTTCCAACGTTTATTTATTTTTGGGACAGAGAGAGACACAGCATGAACGGGGGAGGGGCAGAGAGAGGGAGACACAGAATCGGAAACAGGCTCCAGGCTCCGAGCCATCAGCCCAGAGCCCGACACGGGGCTCGAACTCACGGACCGCGAGATCGTGACCTGGCTGAAGTCGGACGCTTAACCGACTGCGCCACCCAGGCGCCCCTGATTTCGTTTTTAAACATGAGATCTTATAGGTAAAAGATGATTGAACTTTAAAAAAAGTAAACAAATAAGAGTCCTTCAGAGACAAACCATCGCTTCATAAAGGTAGCTTGAGAGATAATTCCATTTTGCCTAGAGTTGGCAAATAAATAAATGATTAATTTTTACAGCTTGCAATTTATTGTGAAGTTAGGAAAAAAAGGCAAAAGAAGGCCTGGATATGATTCAATTCTGATAAAAATCATATATAGGATATATTCTGTCACATAATATTATGAAGTATGTGCTAATTATTATTTTCTTTTTATCCTTACCATTATTATAAAGTGAAATGATACGGAATTCATAATTAACATGAAAAATATCTCAAGAGCAAATATTTTAGTAGCACTTAAAATTTTTTTTCAACATTTATTCATTTTTGAGAGACAGAGTGTGAGTGGGGAAGGGGCAGAGAGAGGGGCAGACACAGAATCCGAAGCAGGCTCCAGGCTCTGAGCTGTCAACACAGAGCCCGGCGCGGGGCTCGAAGTCATGGAGTGTGAGATCATGACCTGAGCTGAAGTCGGACGCTTAACCAACTGAGCCACCCAGGTGCCCCAGTAGAATTTTTTTAAATACATGTTTTATCAGAAATCTCAATAGAATTCTCAGCAAATCTGCTTTTTCGCAGGGACTCTAAGGCTCTACTTTAGTGCAGTTTTGAATTCTGTAGTATTTCCTTTCAGGGCTTACATATCATGTATAGTTTTCCGTTCAGAAAATCTTCATTAGGCACACATTTTTTCAGGTAATACTTTATATTCGATTACCTTTTGGCTTCTAAAAGTCATGTGTCTAATACTATAGATTTATGTGCTTTTAAAAATATGTTAGAGAAAATTCTGTATTTTATGGATTTTCTAGAAAAAAATAAGTTATTTTCATAGACTTTAGCTCATTATTTCAACTGTAAAGAGACAGAAAGAGATGAGAAACTCATTACTGGAAAAAAGTGGAGTTGCTCAGTTGCCCTTTGGGCCTTTCCATGCGTTACGAGTCATTTCATGTTATATCATGAATCATTTTTATCCACTTCTAGGACATCCTAATGTAATTCAAATTTAATGCTCCTGGGATTTTTGCTAATCATTAAAACTTATAAGAAATAATAGATTAAGTTATTGTGGTAAATGATAAGTGTTATTTTGCAAAGTTTGACATTGTGACAGATATATTTGAAATGAGGCCATTAGTTCACAGGATATTAAAATACTGGTAATAAAATTCAAAAATTCTAAGATTTTATTTACCATAATTTTTAGAATAACAAATATGAGAGGTGCTTACTCAGGATATCACCTGATATCCCAAAAAAAACCCAAAAAACAAAACAAAAAAAAAACAAAGGCAAGGGTCAATTGCCTGGGCAGGCTCCTGCAATTTTGCTGGTATGAGAATATATGGAATAAAAATACCAGAGTGAAACAAACATATATATATATACATACACACACACACACATATACATATATGTGTGTGTGTGTGTGTGTGTGTGTATATATATATATATATATACACACATACATATATGTATATATATATGTTTCAATCTGGTATTTTAATATATATGTACATAAATATATATTTATAGGGGCGCCTGGGTGGCGCAGTCGGTTAAGCGTCCGACTTCAGCCAGGTCACGATCTTGTGGTCCGTGAGTTCGAGCCCCGTGTCAGGCTCTGGGCTGATGGCTCGGAGCCTGGAGCTTGTTTCCGATTCTGTGTCTCCCTCTCTCTCTGCCCCTCCCCCGTTCATGCTCTGTCTCTCTCTGTCCCAAGAATAAATAAAAACGTTGAAAAAAAAATTAAAAATAAATAAATAAATATATTTATATATGTATATATGTTTGCTTATTCTCTGTAGATAGCACAAAGACACATTTAACACTCAATTGGAAAAGAATTGCTATGGGGTGCCTGGGTGGCTCAGTCAGTTGAGCTGTGGACTCTTGATCTTGGCTCAGGTCATGATCCTACCATTTGTGGGATCGAGCTCCACATCGGGCTCTGAGCTGACAGTGTGGAGCCTACCTGGGATTCTTTCTCTCTGCCCTCCCCCACTCACACATGTGTTCTCTCTCTCTCTCTCTCTCTCAAAATATTTAAAAAAAATTGCTATCTTTATACAGAGAGATGAGGGGTGCCTGGGTGGCTTAGTTGGTTGCGTGACAGACTTTGGCTCAGGTCATGTTCCCAAGGTTCGTGGGTTTGAACCCCATCTGGGGCTCTGTGCTGACAGCTCAGAGCCTGGAGCCTGCTTTGGATTCTATGTGTGTGTCTGTCTCTCTCTGCCCCTCCCCACTTGGGCCGTCTCTCTCAAATGTAAATAAATGTTAAAAATTTTAATAAAGAGATGAATGTTTTGGTTTTAGCTTATGAAAATTTAAAGTAATACACATACATAGCTTTCAGTGTCAGTCTTTTTCAGTCTCATTTAAAACAATAACACCACCCCATTAATCTCCTAGTCTGCTTCTCAGTATAAAACATCCCCTTTGTGTTTGTACTGCCTCCTTCCTAAATAACTTCCTTAGACTGCTGTTTTTAATTTATTTTGAAATCACACGTGATGTGCGAACTTTTTGAATAGGGCATTAATAAGACTTGGAACGAGGGAGACGCACAGAAGAAGTTGTGCGTTGATTTTGTGTTGTATTGCCCGATGCATGCGACACCACACGTGTGTGCCCTGTGTTCCGCTCCTCTCTCGGCTGTGTGTTCTTTGTGGGTCTGAGGACTCGAGACAAAAGGTGCACGAGGCAGCGTTTCTGTCAATCTCCACAGGTGTGTCTGTGATGTGGTGCCTCCAATGAATTGTGGCTTTGATTGATTTTGATTAAATAACCCTTCATGTTACCCTACCCCAGGATAAGTGATGAGGACAGGAAGGGTCTGTCAGGTCTTAGAAGACACACAATCAAAATCACCTGTGTTTCATGTCTGTGTGTATAAGGTGAAGATTGCTTTGTGTCGGCCATTCCTCCTCACGGGCACAGCCGTCACCTTCTCCCGTGTGAATGTGACAGTAGCAGCGGTCTCCTGAGTGGCACTTGTGCCCTTCCAGCTCTGTTCCTGTGCTGGTACACTTCGGTACCATTGTTCACATGGTGATCCGTTGCCCTAATACCATAGCATTCTTCCTGGTGACTTCCATCCTTCTGGCTGATGGCCCACTAAGCCTCCTGCGGAGAAGGTTTATCCTGGAAAGTGTTTCATCACCACCTTCGGGCCTTCATGCCTCTTTCTGGTGTTGGATCATCCCCTTCTTGTATTCCATGTCTTGTACTGATCTATATCCCCATTTTGGTGGAGCGGATCCTCAAAGATTTCCTGAAGGAAAAGTACATTGGTAATGTATTTCCTGATGCCCTGAGTGTGTACAAATTGACTTTCTTCATAGTTTGGCAAGCCGTATAAATGCAGCCTCAGGATTTAGAAGATATTTATCATTCCGTGTTTTTATTGAGAAGTCTGACACCATTGTGACTCCTGGCTTTTTTACCTTTTTAGAATGTTTAAGATCTTTTCTATCTTGTTTTGAAATTTCACAATTTGATGATTTTTGTTCACTTAATTTTCATTTACTGTGGTCACTTTTTCAATCTGAAAACTCAGGTCTTTCCATACCAGAAACTCTTCAAATTTTTTGGTTAGTTCCTCCCACCTTTTCTGCATTCCTTTTTTCTTATTGCGATAACTTCTATTAGCGGGTGGCAGACTCCCTGGCCTGGTTCTCCACTGTCTTACCCTTTCCCTTCTTTACTTTCCTCTGTCTTTTTGCTCTGCTTTCTGAGAAGCTTCCCCAATTCTACATTCCAAAATTTAAAATCATTTTCATTTCTGTTGTCAACTACTATTGTTATTTACATTTTACTATAAAGAGGTCTGCCTATTCTCCAAGTATCTTGTTACGGTAATTCTCTTGTTAACATCCATCTGGAGAAAATAATTAGTGAATTTTAAAACTTGATGTTCTCACTTCATCAATCTTCTGTTAATTTTATCAACCTCATATGCTAGATGTTTTCCTCAAATATCTTTTATTGGCTGCCAGTTCTTATTTAAGTGTGAGGCACTGAAAAGCTGATGAGAAGCTCTGCCCAACCTAACTAACTGATGGGTGTCAGCATATGTTGATACAATGAGCAATCCTGTCTCTCCTGGGGGAGCTTTCAACCACCATATTTGTAGTTTCCTGTGACTTTGTTTCTGTGGGCTGTTCAGGTTCACCCAAAAACAGCTCTGCTTTGATCTTAGAGAAGTGGTCTTTTGGTCTTCTAGAAGCCAGTGAGGAAGGGGGCTGGCCTGTGTGCTTTTAATCAGTAAATAGGGAACCTCCCTCATATTCTCTGCTGTCCCCAGAGCCCAGAGAATCTTTGTTTCAACTTGACTAGAGTAGACTTTCTGCCTTTTCTTAGTTAGCTGAATGGTAAGGATTCCCTAAGTAGATCAGAGAGGAAGACTGGAGATCTAATTGCTGCTTGTACTTCACAATGACAATCAGTTAATCCTCCTCCTTCTGTCATTCTTACACACAGACACACACACACACACACACACACACACACACACACACACATGCAAATACACAACCCTTCAAAGACTTCTGACATCAACAATTAGGAAGCCTTTAAGGGATTTTGCAGTGCAAACTGGTTTTTCTTTTTTTCTGGCTTCCCACACAACAGCCAGATTTTCTTTTCCTTTAAAAAATTTTTTTTACATGTTTATGTTTGAGAGAGTGTAAGGGGGATAGGGGGGCACAGAGAGAAGGAGACATAGAATCTGAAGCAGGGTCCAGGCTGTGAGCTGTCAGCACAGAGCCTTACGCAGGGCTTGAACCCAAGAACCAAGAGATCATGACCTGAGCCGAATTTGGACATTTAACCAACAGAACCACTCAATTGCCCCTTCTTTTTCCTTTTCTATATTTATTTTCTTTCTTTCTTTTCTTTTCTTTTCTTTTCTTTTCTTTTCTTTTCTTTTCTTTTCTTTTCTTTTCTTTTCTTTTCTTTCTTTTCTTTCTTTTCTTTCTTTTCTCCTTTCTTTGTTTCTTTCTTTCTTTCTTTCTTTCTTTTCTTCTTTCCTTCTTTATTCCTTTCTTTGTTTCTATTTTTGCTTCTGTTAGGCTGTTAGCAGTGGGTCATCCACTTTTGATCAAACAAAACGGAGTTGACATCCCTCATCTATTCTATTTCTACCTTGCTCCAAAGAGGATTTTGATTTCATTTCTTCATTGAAATGTTAATGGGGAATTGGGTGGTAGTCAATTCAAAAGCTTAAGTTACAGGAACATTCTTTGAAGTTACAAGTTATAGCGATAATTATTACGCAAAATGCTTAATGAAGGACCTGGGATGCCATTCATTCAGTTAGGGGCATTAGATGCTGTTCATTCATTTATCTGTTATGCCCTTATTTTACTACATGTCCTTTCGTGTTCTCATTGCTAGGTGCAGGTTTCACAACCAGGAATGTCTCTCTCTCACACACACACACACACATATGAAACAGTCTCTTCTCATCAACTTACATTCCTAAGTGGGACACACTCAGGAAAGGAAATAAGGAACAAGATGGTTGCAGTTAAGGGTACATGTTAGGAAGATAGCTGAATAAGACAATATCGTGACAAAGTGTGGCTGTAATGGGTCTATCACCAGAAGGGCCTGTCGGAGATTCTTGGCGAGGACGTGAGCCCAGGGCTCTGGCACACATGACGTGACAGGGCGAATGAGTAGCAGAGGAGGCCAGACGTGAGAATGGGCATGCCGTTTTGGTAAACGGGCCTAGCTGCGAGTGGTATGACGGGAGGTGTGAGTTTCTGGAAGGGGGGCTTAGCACGCAGCCCCTGAGACCACGGTGTGGGGTTGGGATTCTCGCGTCCGCTCATTTGGAGGATTGAGCTAGAGAGTGACGCTCGTTCATTCAGCCGGTGCCAACTGAGCCCCTGCCGTGTGCGAGCCGGGGCTCCAAGGTCTTTCTGGACAGACTAAGAAGAAAAATGACATGAAATAGATTAATAGGAGAAAATCGAATTTAATAAGCGTGGGTGTGGGGACTCCACACAGACATGGACATTCCAAAGACAGGCACAGTGAGGCGTGTGTATTATTCTGAACTAAGAAGGGTGGGGGGTAGGGGTCTGGGACCTCCAAGGGAGGGAATGTACCTCACAGGCAGTAAAGAGCGCATGTGTGGTAATTAGGTGTTTGCGTTCCCATACGGATGGGTCACCATAAACTGTATCTCCGCGAATAACTCCTGTGCTGGGAAAGACTCCCAGTCAGATTCTTCTGTGTGGTTAAAAGGCGGGCAGGAGTTTCTCTTGAGCCTGCAGGGTCTCAGCTGTCTTCAGCTCAAAACCATCTCCGTGCCTGGGGGGGGGGGCCCTTGTTGGGGTGCCCCCTGCCTCAGCCTCTACACCCTGATTCAGACATAGAGGGAGATAAACGTTTTGTCTCCGTGGAAAGATTGGCAAAATCACTTTGCAAAGTTACAGATTCAAAGGGGCGCTTGGGTGGCTCAGTCGGTTAAGCGTCCGACTTCAGCTCAGGTCACGATCTCACAGTCTGTGAGTTCGAGCCCCGCGTCGGGCTCTGTGCTGACAGCTCGGTGCCTGGAGCCTGCTTCGGATTCTGTGTCTCCCTCTCTCTCTGCCCCTCTCCTGCTCATGCTCTGTCTCTAAAATAAATAAACATTAAAAAAAAAAAAGTTACGGATTCAAGGAGTAAAAGATTCTGACCACGCCCCTCAACCCATACTTACTTCCGTTGTCTGTTCTTCTCGTTTCATGTATTGTGTGGGATGTGTGTCCAGCGGTACATGGAGTAAACTGCAGGCTGTGAGTCTTCACTCTGGGATGGCTAGCCGGGATTCATGTATTCCACTTGTAAGAAATCGGCCAACCTGCATCTGGCAAGGTCTTCATGATTTTTAAAACCAGAACTTAGCGGATAACCGCCCATGGATTTCCACGATACATTATGGTGCTCGTGACTACGGCTTTGTAGTGCTGTTTTGTGGAGGTGGCCTTGTTGTTGATGACTTGCTTGTGTGAATCAGGGAACAGAGTCTGTGTCATGCTGGAGGAAGACGTTTCTAAATCTGCAGTCCGAAAGCCGGGAAGAGGTCCTCTCCTACATCACGTTGCAGATGAGTTCTGTTGTTTTAGCCAGCTTAGCTCATTTTCCGAGAGGCAGCGAAGGAGACTGTGTTTCTGACAACTCTTTCTGTGGAGTCCTAAACCAGGCATTCTAAGTAAAACAGGTGTCTGAGTGTTTGCTGTGTTCGGGAGGTGGTCAGAAAGGGAAAATTACCAAAGAAAAGGCTTGATGGTATCCTGGATTTCAAAGGTTTAAAAAAGGGTATAAAAAAGCTGCAGTGATGATGGGGCCAAGCACCCTGCGGGTAAGGTTGTAGGTGGACATATTGGAGCTCTCCGCGAAGGGCGTGTGAATTGGTACCAGCAGACCTGGCACAGAGATGCGTCAATCCGCAACGTCCAGGATGGCGGCCACTAGCCAGGTTTGAGTAAATTGACTGAGTAAAATGAGATCTCAGTACCTCCGTCGCATCAGCCACATTTCCAGTGTTTGGTATTTTAAAGTTGTCAATTCCCCTGGTACCCCCTCAATAACCCATGTTCAACTCAATTCCAGTACAGACCTCGATGCATGTTGTCACATGTGTTTACGTGGATGGGTTTTGATAATGGCATAGAGCATGCACTGCTGCTCAAACGGGAGACACCTTATGTCCATTACTGCCTACATCGCCCTCAGCGCCAGTCGTGTGCCGGAGTCAGTCAGCCCTGGCTGAACCAAAGACCAGTGTTAGCATTTCAGGAATGTTGCAAACATCTTGTTAAATGGGGACACTGCTAAAAATTAAATTATATAAACTTGTAATTAAGTACGTATTTTATTTATTTTTAATTTTTTTAATGTTTATTTTTGAGAGAGAGAGAGACAGAGTGTGAGTGGGGAAGGGGCAGACAGAGAGGGAGACACAGAATCCGAAGCAGGCTCCAGGCTCCGAGCTGTCAGCACAGAGCCTGATGTGGGGCTCGAACCCATGGATTGTGAGATCATGACCTGAGCCGAGGTCAGATGCTTAACCAACTAAGCCCCCGGGCACCCCAATAAGTTACGTATTTTAAAGGGAGCAGTGTAAACTTACTGATTCCTAATGTTACTATGTTTACCATTATTGATGGTATTGAGGAGCTTGACATCTATCGGAAGTGCATATAATGTGTCGCAGTCCCTTGTCAACTGCATGCTTAATAACATCCCGTTGGTACTGTGACATTAGTGCTGCAGCTGGTGAGGTTTTGGCTTAATTAATATATTGTGCGCAATGGTGGAGTAGTTTACATCACATTGCAGATTTCATGACCATGCATTTATTGCAAAAGAACAGGGACTCCTCTCTAATCACGGTCGGCAATCAGAGGTTACCAGCAGGTACACGAGTTAAGCAATCAGAAGCGTTTGGTTGACTCTGTAAAATTTACAATAATGTAAATATTTACAATATTGTAAAATTTACAATAGAGATTGCTGTAGATTTCATTATGTGTAAATGTTACACTTTTTACATCAGTAAGATGTAAATAAACTTAAATAGACATGCATGTATATGTATTTTGAAAGTTAAATGTCCACCACACAGCACTGCTTATGTCTCTTTCCTGTGTCCCCTAAAGCTAGCGACAACCAATTCCGAATATTCTGAATGTATCACCGTATATTATGTTTTCCTTTCCTTGTGCATCTGTCTGACTCTCTGTGCCTGTGTCTGCTTTCTTTCAGTCAACATTTTTAAAATGCATTCATGTTGGGAGTATTTGGGATGTTTCTTTGCCATGTTGATAGGATGAGAAGTTTCCCGTCGTGTGAATGCATCTATTGTTGGTGGGAAGTTGCCTGGTTTCCAGTTTTTGGCTAGTATGAATGAAGCTGCTATGAATATTTTGTACATACTAGAAGGAATTTCTTTTATAATGGATAAATTCTAAATTTTACTAGAGGTAAAACCTGAGGAATATGTAAAAAAAAAAAAATCTAAAGGCAAAAAGGCTCATCTGTTGAGATATCAAAATGTATGCCTAACTGAACAATGACAAGTCAAATATATATAACAAAGTTTTTCGTATCCTTGGGAAATATATGTAATTCAGTGGAAGATGTTTGGGCAACTGGCTATTTGTTAATAAGAGGATGACATTAGATCCCTATCTCATGCCATAAAAATAAATTCCATAAATCAAAAATATTTTTAAAAACAGAGACACTGAGATTGGGGGAAGGAGAGGGAGAAGGGCCTATACATTAAAATTAAGAGAAGAAACTATATAATGAACCTGTTATCTCTCTTGGCCTGGATGAGGGGGGAATTTGCCAGCACATCTCCGTGGGGTGGGAGCCTCTGAGATGCTAGCATGTTTCTGGTCGGGCAGCATTGCTGTGTGTCAGCGGTAGGGCGATCGTTATGCTTGAGGAATTTCACGAGGCGCTGGGCTCTGGTGTTAACCAGCTACAGAGAGAGAGAAAAACTAATAACCTGTGGTTTTATTTCTGATACGTAATGCAGTACGTGATTGAACTGGCAGTAGCCACGCAGTCTATCACAGCATGTAGCCCTTTAAATGTACTGGGGAGTTTAAGAGAGAACATGAATGCATGAGTGGAATAGCTGCCTCGTAATCACAGGTCTAAAGTTCTAGGAAAGCCGTGTATGTGTGTATGCATGTGTGTGCACGCCGCATGTGTAGGTATCCGGATTGCTGGGGCCAGCATTCTGACACAGGTTTGGAATGTTATTCTGAAAACAGTTCATCAGCTTCTTTTTTTACACTATGCACTATGCACTTACAACAGACTTGTATTTTGTTAACTGGAAATTGAGACATTTGATTACTAATACTGGTCTTTTTTTTTTAATATAATTTGTTGTCAAATTGGTTTCCATACAGCACCCAGTGCTCATCCCAAGAGGTGCCCTCCTCAGTGCCCATCACCCACTTTCCCCTCTCCCCACCCCCATCAACCCTCAGTTTGTTCTCACTATTTAAGAGTCTCTTCTGGTTTGCCTCTTTCCCTTTCTGTAGCTTTCCCCACTCCCCCTCCCCCATGGTCTTCTGTTAAGTTTCTCAAGATCCACATATGACTGAAAATATATGGTATCTGTCTTTATCTGCCTGATGTCTTTCACTTAGCATAATACTATCCAGTTCTATCCACATTGCTACAAATGGGCAGATTTCATTCTTTCTCATTGCCAAGTAGTGTTCCATTGTGTATATAAACCACATCTTCTTTATCCATTCATCGTTGATGGACATTTAAGCTCTTTCCATAATTGGCTATTGTTGAAAGTGCTGCTATAATCATTGGGGTACAAGTGCCCCTATACATCAGCACTCCTATATCCCTTGGGTAAATTTCTAGCGGTGCTATTGCTGGGTCATAGGGTAGATCTATTTTTAATTTTTTGAGGAACCTCCACACTGCTTTTCAGAGTGGCTGCACCAGTTTGCATTCCCACCAACAGCCCAAGAGGGTTCCCGTTTCTCCACATCCTCGCCATCATCTCTAGTCTCCTGATTTGTTCATTTTAGCCACTCTGACCAGTGTGAGGTGGTATCTCAGTGTGGTTTTGATTTGGATTTCCCTGATGAGGAGCGACGTTGAGCATCTTTCGTGTGCCTGTTGGCCATCTGAATGTTGTCTTTAGAAAATGGTTTTTTCATGTCTTCTGCCCATTTCTTCCCTGCACTATTTGTTTCTCATGTGTGGAGTCTGGTGAGTTCTTTATAGATTTTGGTTACTAGTGCTTTGTCCCATATGTCATTTGCAAATATCTTTTCCCATTCCATCGGTTGCCTTTTAGTTTTGTTGATTGTTTCCTTTGCAGTGCAGAAACTTTTTATTCTGATGAGGTCCCAATAGTTCATTTTTGCTTTTGTTTCCCTTGCCTTTAGAGATGTGTCGAGCAAGAAATTGCTGCAGTTGAGGTCAGAGAGGTTTTTTCCTGTTTTCTCCTCTAGGGTTTTGATGGTTTCCTATCTCACATTCAGGTCCTTCATCCATTTTGAGTTTATTTTTGTGAATGGTGTAACAAATTGGTCTAGTTTAATTCTTACGTATGTTGCCACCCAGTTCACTCAGCACCATTTGTTAAAGAGACTGTCTTTTTTCCATTGGATATTCTTTCCTGCTTTGTCAAAGATGAGTTGGCCATGCTTTTGTGGGTCCAATTCTGGAGTCTCTATTCTATTCCGTTGGTCTATGTGTCTGTTTTTGTGCCAATACCATGTTGTCTTGATGATTACAGCTTTGTAGTAGAGGCTAAAGTCTGGGATTGTGATGCCTCCTGCTTTGGTGTTCTTCAAAATTATTTTGACTATTCAGGGTCTTTTGTGGTTCCATACAAATTTTAGGATTGCTTGTTCTAGCTTCGAGAAGAATGCTGGTGCAATTTTGATTGGGATTGCATTGAATGTGTAGATAGCTTTGGGTAGTATTGACATTTTAACAATAAGTTTTCTTTCAATCCATGAACACGGAATGTTTTTCCATTTCTTTATATCTTCTTCAATTTCCTTCATTAGCTTTCTATAGTTTTCAGCATACAGATCTTTTACATCTTTGGTTAGGTTTATTCCTAGGTATTTTATGCTTCTTGATGCAATTGTGAATGGGATCAGTTTCTTTATTTGTCTTTCTGTTGCTTCATTGTTAGTGTATAAGAGTGCAACTGATTTCTGTACATTGATTTTGTATCCTGCGACTTTGCTGAATTCATGTATCAGTTCTAGCAGACTTTTGGTGGAGTCTATGGGATTTTCCATGTATAGTATCATGTAATCTGCAACAAGTGAAAGCTTGACTTCATCTTTGCCAGTTTTCATGCCTCTGATTTCCTTTTGTTGTCTAATTGCTGATGCTAGCACTTCCAACACTGTGTTAAACAACAGCGGTGAGAGTGGACATCCCTGTCGTGTTCCTGATCTCAAGGGGAAAGCTCTGGGTTTTTCCCCATTGAGGATGATATTAGCTGTGGGCTTTTCATAAATGGCTTTTATGATGTTTAAGTATGTTCCTTCTATCCCGACTTTCTCGAGGGTTTTCATTAAGAAAGGATGCTGAATTTTGTCAAATGCTTTCTCTGCATCCATTGGCAGGCTCATATGGTTCTTATCTTTTCTTTTATTAATGTGATGTATCGCATTGATTGATTTGCGAGTGTTGAACCAGCCCTGCAGCCCAGGAATGAATCCCACTTGATCATGGTGAATAATTCTTTTTATGTGCTGTTGAATTTGATTTGCTAGTATCTTATTGAGAACTTTTGCATCCATATTCATCAGGGATGTTGGCCTGTAGTTCTCTTTTTTTGCTGGGTCTCTGGTTTAGGAATCAAAGTAATGCTTTTATCTCCCCCTTTCTTTTTTTTGGAACAGCTTGAGAAGGATACGTATTATCTCTGCTTTCAATGTCTGGTAGAATTCCCCTGGGAAGCCATCTGGTCCTGGACTCTTATTTGTTGGGAGATTTTTGATAACTGATTCAATTTCTTTGCTGGTTTTGGCTCTGTTCAAATTTTCTATTTTTTCCTGTTTGAGTTTTGGAAATGTGTGAGTGCTTAGGAATTTTTTCATTTTTTCCAGGTTGTCCAGTTGGCATATAATATTTCATGGTATTCCCTGGTAATTGCTTATATTTATGGATTGGTTGTAATAATTCCTTTTTCTTTCATGATTTTATCTATTTGGGTCATCTGCCTTTTCTTTTTGAGAAGCCTGGCTAGAGGTTTATCAATTTTGTTTAGTTTCTCAAAAACCAACTCTTGGTTTCATTGATTTGCTCTACAGTTTTTTGGTTTTTTTTTTTTTTTTTTTTTTTTTTTTTTAGATTCTATATGGTTTATTCTCTGATCTTTATTATTTCTCTTCTTCTGGGTTTGGGGTGTCTTTTCTGTTCTGCTTCTATTTCCTTTAGGTGTGTTACTAGATTTCATATTTGGGATTTTTCTTGTTTCTTGAGATAGGCCTGGATTGCAATGTATTTTCCTCTCAGGACTGCCTTCGCTGCATCCCAAAGCTTTTGGGTTGTTATATTTTCATCTTCATTTGTTTCCATATATATTTTTTTAATTTCTTCTCTAATTGCCTGGTTGACCCATTCATTTTTTAGTAGGGTGTTCTTTAACCTCCATGCTTTTGGAGGTTTTCCAGACTTTCCTGTGGTTGATTTCAAGTTTCACAGCATTGTAATCTGTAAGTGTGCATGGTATGATCTCAATTCTTGTATACTTATGAATGGCTGTTTTGTGACCCAGTATGTGATCCATCTTGGAGAATGTTCCAGGTGCACTCGAGAAGAAATTATATTTTGTTACTATGGGATGCAGAGTTCTGAGTATATCTGTCAAGTCCTCTGGTCCAATGTATCATTCAGGGCCCTTGTTTCTTTATTGACCGTGTGTCTAGATGATCTATCCATTTCTGTAAGTGGGGTGTGAAAGTCCCCTGCAGTTACCACATTCTTATCACTAAGGTTGCTTATATTTGTGAGTAATTGTTTTATGTATTTGTGAGCTCCTGTATTCAGCACATAGACATTTATAATTGTTAACTCTTCCTAACAGACCCTTTAGTTATTATATAATGACCTTCGTCATCCCTTGTTACAGCCTTTAAGTTAAAGTCTAGTTTGTCTGCTATAAGTATGGCTACTCCAGCTTTCTTTTGACTTCCAGTAGCATGATAGATAGTTCTCCGTTCCCTCGCTCTCAATCTGAAGGTGTCCTCAGGTCTAAAATGAGTCTCTTGTAGACAGCAAATAGATGGGTCTTATTTTTTTTTTTTTTATCCATTCTGATACCCTGTGTCTTTTGATTGGAGCATTTAGTCAATTTACATTCAGTGTTATTATTGAAAGATATGGTTTTAGAGTCATTGTGATGTCTGTAGGTTTCATCCTTGTAGCAATGTCTCTGGTCCTTTGTGGTCCTTGCAACATTTCACTCATAGAGTCCCCCTTAGGATCTCTTATAGGGCTGGTTTAGTGGTGATTAATTCCTTCAGTTTCTGTTTGTTTGGGAAAACCATTATCTCTCCCTCTATTCTTAATGGCAGACTTGCTGGATAAAGGATTTTTGGCTGCATATTTTTCTTGTTCATCATATTAAAGATTTCCTGCCATTCCTTTCTGGCCTGCCAAGGTTCAGTAGATCGGTCTGCCACTAGTCTTTTGGGTCTCCCTTTGTAAGTTAGAGCCTGTTTATCCCTAGCTGGTTTCAGAATTCTCTCTTTATCCATGTATGCTGCCAGTTTTGCTATGATACGTTGTGCAGAAGATCAATTCAAGTTACATGTGAAGGGAGTTCTCTGTGCCTCTTGGATTTCAATGCCTGTTTCCTTCCCCAGATCGGGGAAGTTCTCAGGTATGATTTGTTCAAGTACACCTTTAGCCCCTTTCTCTCTCTCTCTCTCTCTCTCTCTCTCATTTCTTCTGGAACTCCTATGATACGGATATTTTTCTGTTTGATTTGCATCACTTAGTTCTCTAACTCTCCCCTTGTACTCCTGGATTTTTTTATGCCTCTTTTTCTCAGCTTCCTCTTTTTCCATAGTTTTATCTTCTACTAATTCACCTAGTCTCTCCTCTGCCTCTTCAATCTGAGCTGTGGTCACCTCCATTTTATTTTGCACCTCATTTATAGCATTTTTTAGCTCCTCTTGACTATTTCTTAGTCCCTTGATCTCTGTAGCAATAGATTCTCTGTTGTCCTCTATGTTTTTTCAAGCCCAGCGATTAATTTTATGACTATTATTGTAAATTCTTGTTCCATTATGTTGCTTAAATCGGTTTTGATCAATTCGTTAGCTGTGGCTAGCTCCTGGAATTTCTTTTGAGGAGAATTCTGTTTCGTCATTTTGGCTAGTTTTCTGTCCCTTATGCATTTTAAAAGCGTGTTGTGTGCTCTGCTCCTGCGAGCACTGCTATATTGAAGAGGGGTCATACATTGTCCAGGGCCTGGCCCTTCAGGAAGTGTTCTTTCAGGGATTGTTAGTTGCTCTCTGTGGTTGTGACTTTGGTTACTTTATTACCCTACTCCTACTGGTATTGTGGACCCTCCCCCAGGTGTGCTTTGATTTGTTCCTTGGAGTAGCCTTGGAAAGGAAAACGGACAAACAGGAGATGCAAACACACAAACAAATAACACAAACAAACAAAAGCAAAAACCTAAAGACTAAAAACAAAAAACCCCAAAACACCGACTACACGTAAGGAAGAGGGTGGAGGTGGTGGTGACAGAGAAGCACAGAGAGAATGACAGGAACGGGGTTGGGGTGGGGGCGGGGGACAAAAATTAAACACTGATTAGGCAGAGAGACTAAAAGGCTTAATCCAGAGAGACAGAATGGAAAATGAAGAAGGAGGCGGGGAAAACGAAACGAAGGTACAGTTACCCAGACAGAGAAACTATATGGCTTGATTATTCCAGAGGGAGAGAAAAGAGTGTAAAGGAGGTGTAGAACATGTGTCAAGACAGTGGATTAAATACGTCTGTTTAGACAGACCAGTAACCGGAGTAACCAGCCTAGGGGCGGGAAGAGATAGGGAGGAAAAATGGGGGTTGGGAGAGAATATATCTATATATCCAGAGCTGACCTAGAGTTAATCCAGGCAGTGATGCATCGCTGGTTGGGAGTAGCTCTTTGCAGGATCTGTGCCGATCCGGTGCGTACGCAGTTACCCAGTGCAAGGGGTGAGCTTTGGGGTCATCTGGACCCACCTCCACTGTGGGCCCCAAGAGCGATCCCTGAGGTCCTACCTTGGTAGTGGGGGGGCGGGGGGATGGTGATCCCTCAGTCTCTTCTCCACAGAGCCGGACCTGGTGGACTCTGTATGAGTCATTGTCACTGTGCCCCGGGCACAGACAGGGCGGTCCTTCTCGCTCCACCAATTCCCCTGACCCTGTGCTTGCCTAGGATTCAAAGTCCTGCTCCGTGCCCTCAGGCGCCGGGGAGGCGCCTCTCAGCGTGGTGATGTGTGGTCCTGGCTGGCTTTGTCTGTGCCCTTGCACTTCGGGGAGGACCGCCTTCTCCTACTGCAGACTGCACACCCTCAGCGCAGCCACTGAGCCCGGGGGTGGTGGATGCAACCTTTGTACCATCGCGCAGCCCTCCAGGGAGGAGACCATTTTCTCCCACTGCAGACTGTGCCCCTGACCCACCATGGCACCCAGGGCTGGCTCCCCTCCTCCCGGGTGCACAAACAGGGAGCAGGCCCCAGTTCGAAGAAAGCCCTGCGGTTAGAGATCGGATGCCTCCCAGTCCCAGTCCGAGGTCTTTGTCCTGTCCAGATGCAGTCCTGCACTTCCTCAGCCGCCCTTTCTCTTCCCTTTGTCTCTCCGCAGAAGGGGGTCCCTCCCCTTCATGCCCATGTGGCATTTTATCTCCCCCAGTTCGCAATCACCCTCCTAACTTTTCTCCAGTCTCCCCATTTTCTTCCTGGTAGATTCAGTCTCTTTTCCTCCCAGACGCTGGGGTTCAAAGTTCTGTGGCTTCAGCACTTCTTTGAGAGACGCAGGAAGTATGGGCCCCCCTACTTCTCCACCCGGTTGGCCCCTCCGCCAATGCTGGTCTTTTAAAAAATGTTTTAATGTTTATTTTTGAGACAGAGACCTAGCATGAGTGGGGGAGGGGCAGAGAGAGAGACACAGCATCCGAAGCAGGTTCCAGGCTCTGAGCTGTCAGCACAGAGCCCGACGCGGGGCTCGAACTCACGAGCCGTTAGATCATGACCTCAGCCGAAGTCGGATGCTTCACCCTCCAAGACACCCAGATGCTCCTTAAAATAAATATTAGCAATATAATTTTATCAAAATTTTGCTGTACATTTTTCTTGAAATCTTTATGACACTACCTTCACCACATTTGAAAATAAATTTGTATCTAATTTAAATTGAAAGATATTTAAATTTTATATTACTATGTAATTCTGTAATATTTTGAAAGAGCATATTAAAGTTTGGCCACAGGAAATATTCTGAGACTGCCAGCGTGCAATAAGCATGAGTAAAAACAGTATCATGAACTTGGCTACGTATATCAGACAGGAAACAGCAGCTGTCACTAAGAGTGTCATGACTTAATCCTGCAGTGGAACTATTAGTGAGAGTGTGATTTAATTTTTCCTGACGCCAGGAGCCACGTGGAGAGAAAGGAAGGTGCTCTTCGTAATTTTGCTAAGACGAATAAGCACAGATTAAAACTGCCTTGAGCAGTGCAGGGTGCATGGCCACTGAGAGGAGAGACTGCCTCTTTCCGGTGTGCTAATCAGCAGAGAGCTGTCTGCGGTCATGTTGTCATACCTGATGGGTGACACACTCTGGGGCTCCTCGGAGGTGACTTGCTCCCAAAGCGGATTTCAATCTAAGCTCCTTCCCGATTCCTACCAGGATGGGGAGCCACGGCAGGGATTACGGAAACACAGTCCCGTGACAGAGTTGGAGGAGATACTGCTGACTGGAATCTCACTCTCCTGGACGGTACGCGGTTTCTGAGATGTCCATGGAGCCGTCAGCACGCGGCAAGCTCTGGCGGTCATTTCCCATAGGGAAGATCCAGACGGCTTTCACAAGAAGTGGAGGATTCCCCCCATGGAAGCACCCAGAAGTAGGTCAAGATTTACACGCAGGCGGCGATGAGGTCAGAGGAGCTCCAGAGATCCCTCTCTTGGCTCTCTCTGTGTTCTGTTTTCAGAGGCTCAGTAAGGTGCCCAGAGTTTTCCACAATGTGCATCTTAAATGTGTCTGGAAGAGCAAGTGTATGTTTCAGCACAGACTTGATTTCCCCAGATTCGTACTGGCCCACCTACTGCGTAGATGAAGTGTGCGATTGAAGGTGGAAGCTCTCTGCCCACCACCTCCTTTGAAATGGGCTCCCACGGAGCAGTGTAGCCCTAGATTTGGGGAGGGGTGCCCACCAACCACAGTCAGGGTCTGTTCCAGAAATAGAATCAGCGGCCAAGAATACCATGCGCACTCCCTGGGCCTTCTCTCCTCTTCATTTCCATTGTTTTTCTCACTCATGTTCTCCAAACTTTGACTTCCTAGAATTCCGTTAACTCCCTGCCACTGTATTTAATATGTAGTTTACCCCCACGCACTGCGCCAGAGGAAATGCAGTGGACAGAATAGGATGGACTGCTGGAGTTCATCAAGAAGGCGCTGGAGACCAACCTTCTTACTTGCTGCCTGGCCAGGAACAGTAAATACCACGTTTCTGTGTCTCCATTTTTCATCTGCAAGAGGGAAACACTTATGCTATTTTAAAAAGTTGCTCTGAAGACTAGAAACGATAAGAATAAAAATAAGGAAGCCTGGTATCGTAGGTGGCTAAAAAGGTTTCAAGAGACTCTTGCTAAAAAGGGAGAAGTAGGGGCGCCTGGGTGGCGCAGTCGGTTGAGCGTCTGACTTCAGCCAGGTCACGATCTCGCGGTCCGGGAGTTCGAGCCCCGCGTCGGGCTCTGGGCTGACGGCTCAGAGCCTGGAGCCTGTTTCCGATTCTGTGTCTCCCTCTCTCTCTGCCCCTCCCCCGTTCATGCTCTGTCTCTCTCTGTCCCAAAAATAAATAAACGTTGGAAAAAAAATTTTTTAAAAAAATAAAAAGGGAGAAGTACTCTTCCTTACAGGATTGTAGGAAGTCATACTGATCCTTGCAGAAAGCATTTTTAAAAATCTGTGTGTATTGCATTTGTGGCCCATTTCAAAGAAAGACTGTTAGGCTAAAAAGCTGTTAAGAAAGCCAATCTCATCCCCAAATAGGAATACGAAAAAAAATGACAATAGCTTAGCCCTTGATTAAAAATAAAAATCTCATTTGATTAGTTGTGTACAGGAAGGAAAATAGCAGTGTTCAAATTAGTGAAGAGTATTTGTGTGTGTGTGTGTGTGTGTGTGTGTGTGTGTGCACGCGCGCACCATTTAACAGAATCCTCAGGCACTCTCTTTTGAAAAAATGTATTGCTTATTATTTTCTGTTGCTCAGTGTAATATACCTTCATCAGTCCTAACTTTTTTGAGAATTTATTTAAAAAGCACATGAATGATGAGTAGGTCATATACTTGGGTTGACTTCTGTTTCATGTGCATCACTTGGTAAAGAATAATTAAAGCTTTCATTCTGAAACATGGAACTGTGAATATAAAAACAAACAAGGGGCACCTGAGTGGCTCAGTTGGTTAATCTTCCAACTCTTGATTTCAGCTCAGATCATTATGTCATGGTTCATGAGCTCAAGCCCCACATTGGGCTCTGTGCTGATAGCATGGAGCCTGGATCGGATTCTCTCCCTCCCTCTCTGCCCCTCCTTGGCTCGCTGTCTTTCAAAATAAATAAATAAAAATTAAAATACAAACAAGTAAAAAATGCTCTGAACATGAAAAAGTGAACATTTTTAGAACATTGTGAATTGGTACAACTAAACAGTATGTACACAGCAACAGAGAACATTTTCAGAATTTTTTTACAGTGGCAAAAACCAAAAAAATTTTCACTTTTTTCATTTATTCTTTTTTAATTAAAAAAAAATTTTTTTTTCAACGTTTATTTATTTTTGGGATAGAGAGAGACAGAGCATGAATGGGGGAGGGGCAGAGAGAGAGGGAGACACAGAATGGGAAACAGGCTCCACGCTCTGAGCCATCAGCCCAGAGCCCGACGCGGGGCTCGAACTCACGGACCGTGAGATCGTGACCTGGCTGAAGTCGGACGCTTAACCTACTGCGCCACCCAGGCGCCCCCACTTTTTTCATTTAAAAGTGAAATGCATTTTGATGGACCCACTCGCCTTAAATGAGGGGAACATATAAAGAGTTTGGATCTGAAAAATCTGCACGTGTCCTGATTGCTCAGGAAAAATCCGTTGTCTCTCCTGTTCCAGCAGTACTTTTAATTTCAATTGTTAATTCACAGAACTGTTGATAACTTTATGTGCATTTCTGTGAAAAGTTAATTTCCCAAATAAAATTTTATGAGTATAGTCAAGTTTATGGCAATGGCCAAGTGCAGGCTTGTGCCTAAGTCTTGCAGAGCAATGTCTGAGAAATATACGTCTGCTACGTTATTTTCCCTTCGACTTTTAATGGGGAAGAGGGATAGAGATGCCAAACATAAAAGTTTTATATAAAGGAAGGTAAGAAGGAGTTATGTTACATATGCTCAGAGCCTTTAGACTTGAAGAGCATTTGCTGTTTCTCCGTGGAAGCAAAGACCGGCTGACATCACTAGAGCTAAATTTATCCCGCTAAAACAGCCTCTTTCTATATACCCTAAAGAGCACAGAAATGGTAAACAGATGTGCATCCAGTTTGGTATTATGGCATGCAACTGTCAAGATCCATATAAAGGATGATAGAAGGCCGGATGTTCCATAGAACTAGAGGTTCAGTAGAAGCTAACACTTAAGCATTTTTAGATGTGATGCCTTACCAGCTTTCCGCGGGTGATAGACATTATTTTACATAGAAGGAAAAGTAAGCCCATGGAAATTAGGTCATTAGCCCTGGATAATAGAGGTAGTAAGTAGCAGATTGGAATTGGCCCCACGGCCACAGTCTGTGCTCTTAACAGCTCTGTTCGACACCTTCCCTACTGCTGTAAAACTGGGGTCGGGCGCTACATTACTCTACTTCCTGTTGCATTCCATTACGTTGGCAGGGGACTTCAGAAATCCTGGATGTCTCTGAGACCAAGAAAAACAACTGAAACTGTAAAGTTCCGCAGTCACAGCCAGAAGGGATACGTACAAAGATACTTCCGTGATGTTTACAGAGTTGTTGACTGAATTAGGAACTGACCACAGTTACCTTACCACGGGTGTTCTGGCTAACCAGTGATCATGACCGGTTGATTTAAAGACAAACAGCGTCTCTCAGTGTGCCTTACAAAGTCTGTAAAAGTGCACTGCTAAATTTCATTCTCTCCTCCACCCTAACGTAGTATTGAATTTTGCCCATGGGATCGGAGCCATATCTGTTAGGTTCACATTGTTTTTATAGACTTAAATCAACAAGGAGGAAGGTGAACGATGTACTCAAAATAAGTGATTTAAGAAACCTCTTTCGGGGTGCCTGGGTGGCTCAGTCGGTTGAGTGTCCGACTTCAGCTCAGGTCATGATCTCCCGGCTCGTTAGTTCGAGCCCCACGTTGGTCTCTGTGTTGATAGCTCAGAGCCTGGAGCCTGCTTCATATTCTGGGTCTCCCTCTCTCTCTCTGCCCCTCCCCTGCTCATGCTGTCTTTCTCTGTGTCTCAGAAATAAATGAACATTAAAAAAAATTAAAGAAACCTCTTTCATTTCAGTAATGCTGAGGTCACCAGAAACTTGCGTGCGCTCACAGGCAGGGGAGCACCCCCTGCTCCTTTGCAAAACCACCTGCTTTTGGTGGTTACATCTCCCTGAGTAAACACCAAATTATCATTTGAATTTGGTTAGGGGTAAATAATTTGAAACTAACAAGAAAGCTGGTTAATTTTATTTCCTTAAGTTTCAAAGTCAACAAATTAAAAATTTCAAATTCTTAATGCTCTTTTCTGGCTTCATAATGGATTCATTGTTTTATTTATCCTGCTTAGAGGCTCTTTTTCCTGCTTATATGCCCAGAGCTAATGAGCCTAAGATCATGGATTTGAGCCCTTTGGGAGCCAATTAGCTTTCATATATTTTGTAACTCCAGACTGTGCTTAAATCCTAGGCAGAAACCCACAGTGCATGTGATGACCCAGAGACACAAGGAAAAAAAAAAAAAAAAAAGACAAAACTTGTGCATTGAACTAAATAGGCCTGTGATACCTCCCGTGACAAAGCTCTCTAGAGAGTGGGTTCACTTGAGGGTAGCCAGAAGCAACAGTATCACATGTGAAACAGCGACACAGTACAGATTCTAGGAGTGAAGAAGCCAAGAGACTGGACTAGAGGAGCTGCTGTTGACGGAGGAAGACTGCCCGGTATTTGAGTCCTCACTACAGAGGGGTTGAATCAGACCCAGCCTCCAGACCAGAGAAGAACAAATTTGGGATCAGGAGGGAGGGAGGGTAATGGTTGTGTTCAGTAAGGGCAAGAAGGAAGAAACAAGCGAGCACAGGAAAAATAGGACCAGACGACTAAAAATCACTAAAAACACAGTGGCAGTGAATACTCATGTACACGTGCATATTCATTTCACTCATCAGTTAAAAGACAAAAATCAGTAGAGTGGGTTTAAAGCAAACCTACTACACTATTTGCAAAACACATCCTCCAAACATAGAACGCATAAAGTTTGAAAGTGAATGAACAGTATATGCCCATGGAAACAAATAAAAGCAGAAGTGGTATTGCTGTGTAAAATCCAGATAACACTGGATTTATGGAACGAAACATCTAGAGACGCAAAGGACTTATGATGACAGTGTTAAACTCATGAAGGGGACAAGAAACTTCTAATCTTGTATGGATCTAAATTCATTATTTTCAATCTAGGTAAAACCAACAACTGCAAAGAGAAATAGACACATATACGTGATTATGGAAATTTCTGTCCTACCTCTCTCAGTAGTTGGTGGATCAAAATGACCAGAAAACAAACGATAAGTCTGTAGAAGACAGTTTACAAGTTTCATCTCTTCAAGTGATTTGTATCGCTCCATCTAACAACCGGAAAATGCACATTCGCTTTTCAAGCACATTTTTACAAACATTTACAACATATAAAACCGTAATCCAGTCCCAACAAATCTCAAAAAAATCTATATCACAGAGAATATGTCCTTTGAAGACAAATGCTATTAAGCTAGAAATCAATGACAACCACATAAAGTTATAAAAATTCGTATATTTGGGACTAAACTTCTAAATAACTTTTGAGTCGAAGAGCTCATAACAGAAAGTAGGTAATACTTACAATTGAAAGGAGGACATCATATTTCAAAATGCATCCAGGGTAACTAAAATAGTGTTTAAAGCTGACTTAATATTTTAGCTTAAATTGAAAAAAAAATGAGGAAAATTAACAAGTCATCAGGTAATAAAAAAGAAAAAAAAAACTGGAAGAAAGCCAAAGGAAGAAAATGATACTTGAGATAGAAGTTAATGAAATAGAATATATACAATAAAGCAGTTTAACAAAATTTTTATTACTGCAAAAACTGAGAATGTTACTCAACTTTCTGTGCAATTGACCACAAGTAGGAAAACGATTGAAGATCTAAATAAATAATGTTAGGAATGGAAAAGGGAGCTTAATATAGTTCCAACACAAATGACATTTAAAATATTTTTAAATACCATGAAAATATATTTGTCAAAAATTCAAATACTAAAGGTAAAAAAAAATCATATAAAATTTAAGTTATAAAAACTAAGTGAAGATTATGTAGAAAATCGGAACGTTTTTTTAAACCTTACCAAAACTGAATTGGTGATTTAAAATCTTTAGGCACAAGTACAATACAATGAATGTTTTTTTTTTTTTTAAACAATTACTTATTTTTCACAGAGCAGGAGGGGAGGAGGCAGAGACAGAGGGAGACCTAGGATCCTAAGACGGCTCCACACTGAGAGCACAGAGCCTGACGAGGGCCTTGAACTCACAAACCGTAAGATCATGACCTGAGCTGAGGTCTGACACTTAACCAACGGAGCCACACAGGCATTCATTCCACCGTGACTGTTTTGATGGGATGTCCTACAAACACTCAAGGATCAACCAGTACTTGTGGAATCAAGGAAAGCACTCCTCTGTAAACTATGCAACTTTCCGTTTACATGGTGCACAGAGTCCTTAAACTGCTCATCTTGTGCTCCGTGGTAACAGTCACGGACATCACTTTGTACGTGTCTTGTCAACGAGTCCTTCCATCAGGGATGTTTCAGGGCGTTCTTAGCCGTGAGGACTTGAGCGGTATCTGAGATAAGCATTGCTTCACACCAGAAGGCTTCTAGAACAAATTATGCATAGTCATCACACATTGCCCAGGGAAAACAGCTAGTTCAGTCTTGCCCTCTACTGGTTCACGTGTCTATCCGTGTGTCTGTGCATGTGTGCGTTTATGTGTATGAATATATGTGTATTAATTACTCTCCTACAATTTAAAATGCAGTTAAGTTCCTCACACAGGACAACGCCGACTGGTTCTCAAACCATCGTTCCAGGCTGACATGTGCCTACATTCTCTTGGGGCCGCCCCATTGTTAAGTATTCCGAGCATCACTCCTGCCTATGACGTCTCTTCTATAAACGAACGAATTCTGGGTCTCACTTCGTACTGTGTGCAGGTTTTCCTGTGGGTTAACTGGTAGTAACCTGCTTTGTTCCTCGGAAACCACTTGGACTGTAAAACGTTTAGTAGCTGCTTGCTCCACCGACTTCGTGGTTTGCAATTTTAAGCTTAAAATGTTAATATTTGATCTTTGAGAAGACTCCAACTTCATTCACTGCTCTTTAAAAATATTTGTCATCCTTTGCAAATATATTAAAAAGCCATTCATTCAGAAGCAACACTTCGGTCGACAGCGAGAGGAGAAAAGTAATCAGTATTGACCTCTGCGCTAAGCACTTACACTAGATCGGTAGACTTATGTAAATTTTCCCTTAAATGTTCATCATTTCCAAATGAATTATTCACTTCACAAGTTTTTTCTGTGTGTTTTATCAGAGGGAATGCAAATGATTACATGGCAGTGGAATTTAATTTCCAATTGAAAGAGGTATCAACATTTTACCATGCAGGGACTAATCAATTAGGCTTTCTTTACGGCCTTGTTTTAAAAATTCCATTTCTGTACTGGACCGGGAGTGGGATGGGCGGGGGGGAGGTGTGCTCAGCTCCCCGCACTCCGGCCTCCCCTTTACTGTGAGCTGGTCCAGGTATCCACAGTGGACACCCGTGTCCTCCTGCGAGCCCCCCTCTGTCAGCCCTGTCCTCACAGCCGCTGCCTTGGCACACCATCACTGCCTCCACCCTGGCGTCTTGAGGGCCTCCCCTGTGCTGACAGGCATCTCTGGTTCCTCCATTCACGTCGCCTTGAGGAGTCTTCCTACGAACATCCACGTGTTCTTATTAAAGTCCTCACAAACCCAAAACCTTCCAGGCGGGCAGGGGTAGGGGTCCTAAAATCTACAGTCTGTCGTTCATAAGAATCACAAAAGCCCTGCATTTTATTTATGTCTGTTTTCCTCCCAAATTTCCCCCATGCTTCCCCCCGTTTTCCTCTCACTTGTGAGCTTTGCTGCTTTCCGTCTGTGCTTTGCTATCTTGCCTGTCCTTGAAGTGCTCTTTCAAATGTTTCCTTAAAACATCCTCAACTACTGCAGAGATTTTTATTTTAACACGTATTTGTTTTTGAGAGAGTGCGTGCACGTGCATGTGCACAAGCAAGCAGGAGGAGGAGAGGGGCAGAATGAGAGGGAGACACAGAATCCGAAGCGGGCTCCAGGTTCCGAGCTGTCAGCACAGAGCCCGACGTGGGGCTTGGGCTCACAAACCGCAAGATCGTGACCTGAGCAGAAGTCGGGCGCTCGACCCACCGAGTCACCAGGTGCCCCTACTGCAGAGATTTCTAAAACAATGTTAGCATAGTTCTGTGTTTTCTGTGATTAAATACTTCATAAGTACCTCAGCTTCTTGGCTAGACTGTTTGATGTTGGTTGAACTGTGTGTTAGCCATATCCCCGTGGCTCGCTCACTCTAGTGCACTCTGGCATCAGTGTCTTCCACATAAAGGGCTTTACTTAAATTACTGATTAACACATCCCTTAACTGAAGGGATTTTTTTTTCCTACAGGTACCACTTTCTTTGTCTTCTCAATTGCTTTTGAAATGTATGACTTCCCAAAACGTCTCTCCTTTGGCTTCTTTGATTGCTTTTCTGATTCTTCTCGTGGTTTTTAGAGCAACATTTCTCAGCGTGTTGCATGTTCATTTTCTCTTCCCCCTTTTAAAGTTGGATTGCTTCAGGGCTTTGTCATTAATATTGTATCTTCTTATTTCCTAGGCTATCTTATCCTGGATGCTATCACCAACTCCCTGCAAATAACTCACAAATACAAATCTTTAACATAGACTCCTCATCCAAGAATACTAATGCTTGATCTATAGATACTAACTTGGCACCTTACCTAAAATATCTCTACTCCATCTCATGTCATTAAGAAAAAGAACCCATAATCTCTGTGTGCCCCAATCAGCTCAAAACCCTACTAATCTGGTTCTTTCTGTTGTTCCTTATATCGGTGAATAAAATCATTCATTCACGCAGTGTGAATCACTCATTCACCTGGTGTGCTATATCTTAGTTCAAAGGTCACTTCTTTAAGGGAGCCTTACCTGATGCCCCAGAATAGAACACAGCCTGGCCTTATGAGTTTACCTGTGCTACTGTTATCTCTGTAGAATTTCTTACTAGTTGTCCTTTCAAATTTAGTTCATTATTTGGTTTTGCTTGCCCAGCTAGGTTGTATACTCCTTAGTGCAGGAGAATTTGTCTGTTTTTTGCTTCTTCATCTCCACAGGATCTAAAATGGTACATGACACTTGGTGGGAAGTTGACAGATATTGAAAAAGTACACAACAGACTTTCAACAATTTTGCCAAATGTTGTTAAGCTCCTAAAGCATAATGACGTTTTTCCAAGGGAGAGGTGATGGGAACGGGAGCAAATACGTGCAAAGTGGGCAAACAAGGAAGTGTGGGATTTGTGAAGAAACTGTTAGAGGTACTCATGACTCAGGAGCCGTGTGTGGATGAGAGAATGTTGGGAAAATTGCCTGGAAATCTTGGAGAAAAATGAGGTAGAAGGTAGAGACCAAGATTATGGCAGTCACTGCACTAAGGGAGCTGCGGAGGCGGGGGGCGCACACTGTGTCTTGAGAACAATAAGCGCTGAGTGGGGAGGGTTCCAAGCTGGAAGCGACAGTTTGCAAGGCTGTGAAGATGATGCAGTGGTGGCCACGGGTACTCAAGGATGAAGGAAGGGTGGTTGTCTTGTTTCAGCAGAAGAGGTTTATACAAGGTCTTTAATATGCATGTATCTAATGCTCAGCGGGAGTACCTGTAGGAGCCTATCTGAAAGTATTTAGCTGTGCATTATTTTATATCTACAAACTAGTCCTCTAGTTCATATAGCTGATACATCTTTTGTGTCTATGCCAAGAATGTAAATAAAAGAAAACAATTATAAAATCTTCAAGCATCATTCTGTTTTTATACATATGTGTGTGTATTCTGTTTATATATACACATCTTGCCACTAATTATAAGTTTCTGTATAGCAAAGTCACTCATCTGTATTTTAATTTTTTTAATGTTTGTTTGTGAGAGAGATAGGCAGAATCTGAAGCAGGCTCCAGGCTCTGAGCTGTCAGCGCAGAGCCCACCAGGGGTCTCAAACTCACCAGCAGTGAGAACACGACCCAGTCAAAGTGGGACACTGAACCGACTGAGCCACCCTCGCACCCCTCGTCTGTATTTTATTTTATTTTTTTTGTCCTTTGGTTATTTTATTTATTTATTTATTTATTTATTTATTTATTTATTTATTTATTTATTTTTCAATGTATGAAATTTATTGTCAAACTGGTTTCCATACAACACCCAGTGCTCATCCCAAAAGGTGCCCTCCTCAATACCCATCACCCACCTTCCCCTCCCTCCCATTCCCCATCAACCCTCACCTCATCTGTATTTTAAATAGTGCGCTTAGTGACCTAAGTAATGGGGAAGAGAAATTGCCTGTCAGTCAATGAACCAATCAATCAGAAGTTGCCCTTCAGTCAAATCTCACACCAGCTGAGCCGAGCCACAGGAGTCGAGGTTGGCTGGTAGCGTGATGAAGACAGGTCTTACCTTGCACGCTGTTTGGTGGTTACTCAGACCTGCAGTCACCAGTTGAGGCAAATGTGTCTCAGCTTTGTCAGGTGAGGGGATACTGAGGATGTGACACAAAAGCTTATCACTCAGTTGTATGCTTCTCAACACGGAGTATAAGCTCCATAACGATTTGGTCTATGTATGTCTTGTTTCCCGTTCTAGCAACCGGGACTAAGCAGTTCCAGCCTGCGGGAGGTGATGAACAACAGAGGTTTTCAAAGTTGTGTTATTCCAAAGTCCTGATGGCAGAGTAGCTCTGGGTGGGGCCTTACGTGATGATTGTTCCTTGTTCCTTGGGTTAAGGGGGAGTGCAAGAGGAAATATTATGCATATTTATGTACAAAGAGAGGTCAGATATATACAGAGCTGAACCAGATTGATTTGGTCAAGTCTATCAACTAATGTAAATTTCACATTCATGAGGTTTTTTAAAAGGACAATTATTATTGATCTACCTATATTATCTTTAGCCTAATCTATCTTCTAAAGTTTCAACAATGTCCATTCAGGCAGTATGTTAGAGTTCTCCAGGGAAACAGAACTAGAGAGAGAGAGCATGCTATTGATTATAAAAATTGATTCCTGTGATTATGGAGGCTGGGCAGTTCCACCCTCTGTAATCTGCAAGCTGGAGACCCTAGCGAGCAGGTGTATGATTCAGCCTGAGTCTGAGGGTCTGAGAGCTATGTGGTGAGGGTCTAGGTAACCACAAACGTGGATCCCTGGTGCCCAAAGGCAGAAGATGGATGACCCAGCTCAAACAGAGAGGGCAAAGTCCCCCATCCTCTGCCTTCTGTTCTGGTAGGGCCCTGGGTGGATTGCACGGGCCCACCCATGTTGGGAGGGGTGTCTTCCTTCTGTTCTGGTAGGGCCTTGGTGGATTGGACAGGCCCACCCATGTTGGGTGGGGTGTCTTCTGGTAGGGCCTGGGTGGATTGGACAGGCCCACCCATGTTGGGGAGGGGTGTCTTTCTTCTGTTCTGGTAGAGCCTGGATGGATGGGGTGGGCCCACCCATGTTGGGTGGGGTGTCTTCTGTTCTGGTAGGGCATGGATGGATTGGATGGGCCCACCCATGTTGGGGAGGGGTGTCGTCTTCACTCAGTTTATCAACTCAAATGCTAGTCTCCTCCAGAAATACTTGCAGACACATCCGGAAATAACGTTATCAGATATCCATGCATCCATGAACATGGTCAGTTTGATACATAATCATTAACTATCACAGACTGTAATGTTGGTTACACAAACCTGTTAGCTCAGAAGTTTAAAGATGTCAATTTAAAAAATAAGATATGAATACTGCTTGATTATTTGAGAAGTAAGAATTATTTAGATGTAGTTTTTGCCAACTTTAGTAGCAACAGAGACTTTGTGACAATATGTCTAAGGTTGTGGTCTTAGCCTTAAAAGCACTTACATTATGGCATCATTTGATATTAAGTGGGAAGAAAAAGGGCAAATACTTACTCTACATAGGCTGATCTTGGACACACAAAACCCCTTGAATTTTAGTGCAGAGGCTGTACCACAATTGAAGTGAAGTAACCAAAGGGCTAAAAGAGAACTATAGGCCCAGGCCTTTCTGGTCAAAAACCAGCCTTTCAGGTGATGGTGTTTGGCCCCCCAATCTGCCAAGCGCACCATACGAGATAAGAGGGGGGAAAACTTGAAAAATAAAAGGTTTTATTTGTCACTTTGTTGAGCAAAGCTGGGTCACAACTCGATATACAAAGTGAATATGTAATTTTTAGGTTATCTACATTGGGGTGAATGTGTTTTTGTTTTGTTTTTTGTTTTTTTTTTTGAGAGGCTGAAGTCTGAAGGGGAAAAAAAAGAGTTGAGTCACTTCGGTCTGTGACATCAATGTTTATTTTGTGTTCATTTTTGATCCTGAGCTTTCCTCCAAGTTTAAGATAGTTTTGTAATGTGCCCTCTTCAAAATCGGAAGACGAATCACCGATATATATGCAATACTCTCACCCCATGTGTATGTGTTTGTGTGTGTATGTGTGTAGGAAATCAAAGAATGCTGTGTCTCATTCGGTGAGTAGGGACTAATTAAGCATTGAAAGCAAGAATATACAACGCCCTAGAAAAACGTTTAGACGTTTACTTCTCTCTTGCACTGTGCTAATTTTTTTTTTAATTTTTTTTTCAACATTTATTTATTTTTGGGACAGAGAGACAGAACATGAACGGGGGAGGGGCAGAGAGAGAGGGAGACACAGAATCGGAAACAGGCTCCAGGCTCTGAGCCATCAGCCCAGAGCCTGATGCGGGGCTCGAACTCACGGACCGCGAGATCGTGACCTGGCTGAAGTCGGACGCTTAACCGACTGCGCCACCCAGGCGCCCCTCTTGCACTGTGCTAATTATTAGATTGCGTGAAAACTGCAATGCATGATATGTGTCAATAGAAAATTCACCAATTTTATATTTTAAAATATCTATCCATAAAAACCTATTAATTTATAATTAAGAGTGCATAATCAAATATCATATGTCCTTACATATGTGGCTGTAGTACATTCTAATGAGCCCTGGTCCCTTATAGATCTCTCTTATATTTTATTAATTAAGCTTTTAAAAATAGTGTTTCGTACTGAATCAAAAATTATTATATTTTTACTGTAAAGTTTTGATGTAGTTTAAAAAAGCTTTTTAGAATCTCTTCATACCTTACACTGATTATTGACATTCTACACCTTAACATGGGTTCTGAATGGTTTTCTTGTTCAGAAATAAGATCTGAGAATATCTGAGGAGTCTGATCTTTCAACAGCTTCTCTATCCAGAGAGAGGACAGAGATTTCATGAGAGGAAAAACCAATTTCTATAGAAATTCTGTTGGTGTTGTTAATTCCAAAGGATATTGGAAGGGTTTAATCCAAGGACAGTATCCACAAGAAGGCTAGGGTCCTGTGGGAGACACTTTTAGGTTTCAGTTCACTGAGGTGCTTATTCTTCAGCTCTGTGATGTTTAACAACTGCTTAATTTTTCTAAACCACACTTTTCTTCCTTTGTAAAATTTGGACGTGACAGTACCTACATCATTGAGTTGTAAAAATTAAGGATGATCAAGAGCACACATATCGTGATGAGCACTGAGTGATGTACAAAGTCGTGGAATCATATTATACACACCGAACTAATATAACGCTGTATGTTCATTAGACTTCAGTTAAAATAGTAGTGAAAAAAGAAAAAAAAAAGATAATTCGTGCTGAACACAATAACTACCATCATCTGGGGTTATATTCATTTTCTGTTACCACACTATGAAATGATACACAGTGATCCCATGCAGTAAATTTTGGGGTCTGTGAAGGGATATACATTTCTGACTCAATTTACTCTTGGAAGCTAGGATGTCTTCATACATCTGTACTTTCTGGACCCAGTAACTTGTAGACCTTGACTTGGTCCCTCTCCACGATAATCCTTGCTTAGTAAGATTTTGTACTGGCAAAGTATAAATAGAATGATTATTGGTAGTCTCGTTCAAAAGTTACTAACTGAAGATATCAAGAATGAATTTGTGTTAAAGGATAAAGGACTTCCAAATGACCAATAATTTTCCTGAGATTCAAGGAAGAGTTTTTATATATTTAAATGTATTTTATCAATGGACAATAAATAGAAGACTTTAAAAAACGAGAAGCTTTGGGTAGAACTCAGTTGTCCACAGTTGAGAACACTTCTTTTTGTATGTTAGATGTGGATCCCATCTTTATCTTCAGCTGCACCGTGCAGTGGGCCCCCCTTTCTCTGCAAAGTTGCTGACATGCCCAGTCTACTTGGCCTTTCTGAAGAAAGGAGTATCTCTGTCTATTCATTGAGGAAGACACCGGAAGATCATGACTATTACGCCATCATGGCCCCGACTGTCTCACCCATGGTCGTTTTGCCCACGGGAGTGACTCTGGATGACAGAGGAATCTACAGATACCCGAGTAGAGAAGCCTTCACGTCGCATCATTGCCCACAGCTGTTCTTAATGTTGGTTCCCCGGGACTCCCCTTCCACTCCTAGCAAGTCAGATAGGCTGCTTTTGCTTTATTTTCCTCCTCTCGGAAATATGGATACGAAAAGGACTTACCACCTAGCATTGCTATGAGGGCTAAATATATATTTACGTGATACACATATATGAGGCTCACATGCTTCCTGCTGACACATCACAAGAGCCCATTGAATAATGGTATCCCTGTAAGAGCAACAACGGTAACCAGGAACCTGGGAAGCAGTGGCCACCCTAAGGCTGAGGAAACACATGGGAGTGGTAGGAATTACAGAACCTGGAAGCCCCGAGGAGCAGCTGAACAGAGCTGATGCTTTGGAAGGGGGTCCAGCCCAGCATCACCAGGAAACGTGCACACAGCGTGTCTGCAGCAGAAAAGCCCGGTGTAGACGCTGGCCCGCTCTGGATCAGCCTTGGCCTGCAACAGATGACAGAGAACGTCTCCGATGTTCTCCCCAGCTGATTTCTGGTGGCTCTTGTTCAGGAGATTGTAGTCAGCAAGAAACAGTGCATGCACAGTGAGCGGTATCTCCCACGGGTGGTGGGAGGGACAGAGGCATGGCCTTTATTTGCTGTCTGCACTCTGGCAGTCACGAATCCTGGCAGAAGTGCCTGCGGCTGCTGTGTCCCTGTCTGTCCTGGAGAGCTAACGACGGCCCTGAGTAATACTGTGACCAGTCGTTCCCAGGAGCTGTTTCAAAAGCAACAGCAGCCCCAGCAGTGATGGCTTCTGGAAACATGGCTCCCAAACCTGCACAAGACTCAGTCCCCAGATCAGCAAAGGGCTCTGTTGTGGTCTCAGCGTCATCTTCAGGAAGGAATTCACCTCACATTGTTGGTTGAGCTCTCGAGTGACACCTAGGTCATCAGAAAACCTTTCAGGAAAATTACCCCATGCAGCTGACCTCAGAATGTTCTGTGGGGCGTGAGGAGGACAGCACTTTTAATGCATTGAAGGGGCAGCAGAGAAAAACCTCGATTATGCCAAATAAGGACACTAAGAAGCAGACGAATCAACTTTTCCATTACAATTATCATTGCATCGGAAGAAAACCAAAACGAACAACAAAAACCATTTTTCTGCCAAAAAAGTTGGAGAGGCATAATCTAAGTAGGGAGGAGAGCTCTTTCAAGTGAAAACACTTAACTTTTTGAGTAACTCATTTGACAATCCTTATTTTCCCCATGCATCCTACTCCTGGAATTTCAACAGGGAGCATCAGTAGTGTGTGGACCTGCACTAGGCAACAGCTGTGTTAGAACAAAGTTCTTGGTATTCTGCCAAAACACAGTGGAATTCACTCTTGCATAGGTGTTCCTGGAACACCTTGATCTCCACGTTCTTTGTGCTACAAGAAAGTCTCTGGGGGAAGAAGTGAGGACAAGGATATAACTAAAGGTTTTAATGGTTTTATTTAAAAAAAATTTTTTTTTAAATTTTTATTTATTTTTGAGACAGAGAGAGACAGAGTGCAACTCGGGGAGGGGCAGAGAGAGAGGGAGACACAGAATCCAAAGCAGGCTCCAGGCTCTGAGCTGTCAGCACAGAGCCCGACGCGGGGTTGAACCCACGAACCATGAGATCATGACCTGAGCCAAAGTCGGACGCTTGACCGACTGAGCCACCCAGGCACCCCTTTAATGGTTTTAAAATAATACTAGAAAATTCCTTATTCATTAGCAAAATTTCCTGCTACATTACTGGAGGTTTCTGTTTTGATTTGTCTTCAATGGTGAGTAACAAACACAACTCAAGCCGACTCACAGGATTAAATGGAAAGCAGGGCTGGTTTAGGCATGGCTAAAAGCAACAATTCAAATGGTGTCATCCCTGAATGATCCCTGCATTCATCTTCAGGTTCTGCATGATTCTAGTGTGTGATGGTTAACTTTATGTATCAATTTAGGTACCTGAGGTCCAACATTACTTTGGATATTTCTGTGACGATGTTTTTGGATGAGATTAGTATTTAGTTGATAGACTAAAGTATATTGCTCTCTCTAGTGTAGTGGGCCTTGTTCAATCAGGTGAAGGCCTCAGTGGGGGTGGGGTGGGGTGGAGTGGGGGGCAGTGAGCAAGAGGAAATTCCTCCTCCTGACTGCTTTTTAACTGGGATTGAGTTTTTTTCTTGCCTTTGGACCCAAACTGAAACATGAGCTTTTCCTGGGTGTTAAGCCTGCTGGACTTTGGGCTAGACCTACATTGGCTGTCCTCGTTCTCAGACCTCGGTTTGAGCTGCGAATTATACCATTAGTTTTCCTAGGTCTCCCTTGCTGACTATAGTTGTTGGGATTTGCCAGCCTCCAATTCCTTATCATTTTTCTTATAATCTCCCTCTCCTTTATCCGATTGACCTGTGGACAACCCAGGTCTGAACTGTGCAGGCCCACTTACATGCAGATTTTTTGCGGTACTGTAAATGCGCCTTCCCCTCCTTATAATTCTCTTTCCATCTTCTTTTCTATAACTTTATGGTAAGAATACAATATATAATACATGTACAAACTAATCAACTGCTTATGTTATCTGTAAGGCTTCCTTCTGGTCAATGGGAGGCTGGCTGCTAGTAGTAAAGATTTTGGGGAGTTGAAATTATACATGGAATTTTGACTGGGGAGGGGGTCAGCAACCCCAACTCTGTGTGTGTGTGTGTGTGTGTGTGTGTGTGTGTGTGTGTGTGTGTGTGTACACACTCCATACTTCCACATTAAACACTCTGTTAGGTCTGATTCTCTGAAAAAAGGATGATTGATTAATACATGACGAGTTTGTTTCCAGAGACTAGGGAGGCCCTTTCCTATGTTAAGTGGCAAAAGCAGATTTTGATGGTTACAGGCTTACATTCTAGCAGTACAACAATCTAGGAGGAAGGGTAACACTTCCCTGACGTTGTACCTTCCGTGGGCGAGCCTCATTGGTTGGACGTAGATTGTTTCTATTGCTGTGCCTCTGAATATGGAGTGCACTGTGCCACCTGTAGATCAGTTACCAGCCTCTGGACCTGGAGGAAGGATCCCACTTGCTAGAACCACATGAGTACAGGAAGAGTGGCTTCTCGAAGGATAATTGGGGTGGTGTTATCAGCTGCTTTAACAGTGATGAAGAACATAACCTCTCGCGACACTGTTCCCATTAACCATGATTTGCTGATTGTTAAATCCACACTATTGGCCCCGTGATATCATACAGCTCACTGGTACAGATACTTATATGTACATTTCTTTTTAAACCCCTCAAGCAAAGCACGTAATCATTGGCTTTCTTTTGTTTTAGGCGTTTCCCCTCCCTTTTTCCTTATAAATAACTATGGGATTCACTCAGAGTCTTGAAATGAAGAACCTAGCATTTTTTGCTTGATTACGGAACGTACAATTGCTAGGAAGGCCAAATAATCTTTCATAGATCCCACATAGCTGTGTTTTCTGTCCCAAAATTCATGACATAGTATCTCCTGATGAGTAGAGGTGTATTCATGGCAACAAGGCAAAGAAATTTAAAATCAAAGCTACCTTGAAAACCTAGAATGAGTCATTTAAATGCCCAAGAGAAAAAGAGGATCTTCTATCAATAAAACTCAAATAACCACCTTGTCAGATAATTCCCCAAGTTAATCAACCCAACTGAACCAGTGCATTTGTTACATGCAAAACATTTGCATTTACTAAATAGTAAAATGTCTTCATATTTTATCATGCGTCAGAATTTCTTATTTTCATTGAGGTATTGTTGACACACAATGTTATGTTACATTCAGGTGTAAAATATTGTATTCAAAATTCAATATTCAGTTGAATATAGAATTTAATAATTCTATATTATTAATAATATATATTCTATATTATGAGATGCTCACCAGGGTAACTGTAGTTTTTACTTTCTATGACCATGTGTTGTTATAATATTACTATATTCTTTGTGCTGTAGTTTTCATCCCTGTGACTTATTTTTTTTTAATAACTGAAAGTTTCTACCTTTTCTCCCAGTTCTCCCATTTCTCCACCCCCCTCCCATCTGCCAGCCACCAGCCTGCCCTCTCTGTGAGTCTGTTTGTTTCAGTTTGTTTGGTTCATTTGAGTTTTTTAGGTTCCACACATAAGTAAAATCATATGGTAGTTACCTTTCTTTGCCTGAATGATTTCACGTAGCATAATACCCTTTAGGTCCATGCATGTTGTGACAAATGGCAAGATGTCATTCTTTTTTATGGGTGAGTAGTATTCCACTGAAGATACCACATATTCTATATCCATTCGTCTATCAATGGACGCTTGGGCTGTTTCCATATCTTGGCTACTATAAATAATGCTGTAATAAACAGAGGGCACAATAAATATCTTTTTGGATCAGTGTTTTCATTTTCTCTGGGTAAATACCCAGTAGTGAAATTACTAGGTCACGTGATATTTCAATTTTCAATTTTTGAGGAACGTCATACTGTTTTCCAGAGTGGCTGCATCAGTTTGCATTCCCACCTGCAATGCAAGAGGGTTCCCCTTTCTCTGTATCCTCGCCAACATCTGTTGTTGCCTGAGTTGTTTATTTTAGCTGTTCTGACAGGTGTGAGGTGGTATCTCATTTGGTTTTGACTTGTATTTCCTTGATGATGTGTGATGCTGAGCATATTTTCATGTGTTTGTTGGCCATCGGGATCTCTTCTTTGGAAAAATCTCTAGTTAACTCCTCTACCCATTTTTAATTGGATCATTTGTTTGGTATTGAATTATATGACTTCTTTAAATAATTTGGATCTTAGCCCTTTATCAGATATATTGTTTGCAGATATTTTCTACTATTCCATAGGTTGCCTTTTTGTCCTGTTGATGGCTTTTCTCACTGTGCAAAAGCTATTTAGTTGGATGTAGGCCCAATAATTTGATCTTGCTTTTGTTTCCTTTGCCTGAGGTAACATATCCAGAAAAGTATTGCTAAGGCTGATGTCCAAGACATTACTACCTTTGTTTTCTTCCAGGAGTTTTATGGTGTTAAGTCTCACATTTAGGTCTTTAATCCATTTTGAGTTTATTTTTGTGCATGATGTGAGAAAGTGGTCCAGTTCCATTGTTTGGCATATGGCTCTTCAGTTTTCCTAACACCGTTTGCTGAAGAGACCGTCTTTCCCCCTTGCATATTCTTGCCTCTTTGTCATAGGTTAATTGACCATATAGTTATGGGTTTATTTCTGGACTCTGTTCCATTGATCTGTGTGCCTGTTTTTGTGTCGATACCATACTGTTGTGATTACTGTAGCTTTTCAGATTTGTTTCCTTTTAAATGCTAATACTCTATGGTGTGTATATATTACATACATATATGAGAAATTGTTCAGTGGATACAGAATTTCAATTTGGGAAAGATGAGAGAAGTTCTGGAGATGGATGTGGTCACAGTTTCATGACAGTGTGAATGTACTTAATGCCATTAAAACTAGATGCTAAAAATGTCTAAAATGGTAAATTTTATGTTCTATATATTTTACCACAATAAAAAATACTCAAATGAGAAGTGCCATGTTTTAAATTATACTCTCATTTAGCAAATAAAATCATTCCTTTGTTTGTTCACTTGCCCAAAGAATTTGAAATGTGAGAGTTGTAATGGTTTCTGGAAAGTACCACATACTAAGTTACCTTGTAAGGCTTTGTTTTTAAAAATAATCCAAGGTAACACATGACAGTAGTACTTGTATCTCTACTGTGGCAACTGACAGATAAGTAAGATGCTATCTGAAAATAAGATATTTTGTAAGGAGTTTCATGCTTCTGGACTCGCTTTTGGAAAAAATGCCCTGAAATGAATTTTTTATCCTAAAATTGATCTCTATCGCCTCAAATTTATCCTCAGTTTCAGGGAATGGCCAAGCATTTGACGTAGAAGTTGGATATCTTATCAAATCAATTAGGTACATTGAAATCAATGTTAGATGCATAACAGACATACCTTACAATTCTATCTCACTGGAATGCCAATGAAAAACCAAATATAGCCTTTCAAGAAGATAATACAATTAGGAGTAAACACTAGGCAGTTGGGCCCTTGGTTTTACGAGTGAATGATGGAAAACATTTGCCCTTTCTACCTTTTTTATGACAGAACCCTTAACAATAGATAAAATGCTTTTAATGGTAACTTTATTTAGAAACCTAGCATAAAAACTGAACGTGTTTTATTGATTTTGTTATTTTAAAAATTCGAAGATCAGAAGAAATGTTCTGTATCCTGACGATGTTAATACCGTAGTGTTATATTGCGCTGTGCCTCTGCACGATACGACCACTGGGGACACGGTGTGAAGGGGGTACGGCATCTTCCGTATCATTTCGTATAACTGCCTGTGAATCTATAGTTATTTCAAAATAAAACATTTAGTTTAAAACAGAAACTTACCTTAAAACAACTGCGTTGAAGTCCAAGGTCATCTACAACAACTCAACCTAATCTGAAACCTACTGTCTAATTACTAAGGAGCCAAAGTTCTTACAGAATTGTAGAGCGATCAATAGCAACATTAGCCCCACCTGGAGTTCCTGGCCTCTCCTTCTTCTGCAAGTGTTGGGAAGTGTGATTTAGAACAAAAGAAGCTGCTCATAGGACAAATAGGGACATGAGAATTCCAGAGTTATTACACATTGGCTTACAGTTAGAATTGTTTTCTGTGGATTTTTAAGAAAAAAAAAAGTTCTCACGGTGCTTACTTGATCAGAAAGGGCGTCAACTGGTACCCTTTTGAAAAGCAATGTTTCAAAGCTAAATCACTTTTTCTGATCTGGTCTCTGAGAAGTCGTTACTCATTTTACTCCACTAATTGGCTCACTTGGTAGAACAAGAAACGGACATTCTAGATTAGCCACTTTAAACACACTCTGGTGGCAAAGGAATTGCAATTGCACATAGAAATGTTGACAACTGGATTCTGGAATTACCTGAGTAGGAGCAGTAAATTTTCTTCCTCCTCAGAGACCACCATGACTCACTATCTTTTAAAAAAAATTTTTTTTTAGAAGTAGGGTAGCTATTCTTGTGCATCCCCCACTATTGTCTCTGCAAGATCATCTTCACAAATTAATAAATCCACAATAGGGCTGATTTGGGTAAGACTTGGCTAATCCTAATCAAAAGATTTCCTTAGTAGACAAACACTGTTTTTCTTAACCGGCAAATATATTTCGTTCTTAGAAACACCGCAGGATTACCTTCAATGGAGTACTTTTACTTTGGTACTTTTAACAGTATTCAATACAGTTGTGTTTAACCCTGAATTTTATACTTAGGGATTGAGTAACCACTGGCTTTCTGTTGTTACGATCATTATAATTAGCCGGGAGGCTGTTATGATGGAGAGGGAATGTGTGAGGGTGTGAACAAACTTGCGGGCAGTAAACATAAGGAAGGAAGGAGTAATATGAGAACTATTTGGTAAGAGAAAATAAGACTTAATTTTAAAACAAGATATGGGCCTTGGGGGGCAGAGAAGTCAGGTCACGGGCCCATGAAGAAAGGGGAATTGTGTTAAGCCTCAGGGAAGAGTCCCTTTAGAGGAAAAGACTAATTACACTGTAACATGTTGGCCTTGAGGTGATAGTATGGCACCTACTGATAACTAGACTGTGGACAATACATCGCTGGGATGAAGAAATCACTGTCAGAATGAATATGCACATCGGCAAATAAAGCAGAGGTGAGGGACACGAAGGAAGAAAGGAGATGCCATCAGACATGAAGATAAGGTTCAAAATGTACACTCCTGAAAACCAAGAAAGGATGAAATTCACTGGTGATTGGGTGTGGAGGTCCAGGGCTACAGATTAAATATGGACCTCAATAAACAAGATTTCTTCTTCTCTTCTTCCTGTGATAACGCCATAACTCCTAATTAAGGAAGAATTCATGTCTACGCAGGGCAGCTGGCATGTGCACTGCACAATTTCAAAGAGCATGACTGATGAAGAAAAGTGAGAGAAAATGCAATTTCCAGGGTTCTTTCAAATGGAAACTCAGACCTATTATTGTATAATAAAAAAATATAAGGAGAAAGGAAATCTCATATTCTGTGAACGTCACGAATATTTCTAGAGTCCATTTTCTAACACAGAAATGTTAAATTTGGTCATTTTTATTTGTGACAATTTGCTTACTATTGGGTGTCAGTTTTGATTAAACCCATTGGGCGCATCTGTCTCTCTTTCCTACATTTATAAAATAAGGTGAAAGGTGTTTCTCCTCCTTGGTGTCTTGTGCATGTGGCTTAATTGCAGCTAGACAGAGTGAATGAAGCCTTGTTCATCAGAGATAGCACAGGTTGCTGGTGCATTATTAACATAAGTCGGATTGGATATGGATTTGTAAAGAAGGTGAGAGAAAGGCTCTAGGGAAGCAAAAAGGGGAAAAGGATGGGTTTTCCTGTTTCTCAGACTCAGCAGGATGTCTCATCCACATCCTGTTGTCTGTTGCCCATCACGTCTAGCTTATGTCCATAGGCATTTCTCTCCTGCATGTATCTTATCTCTCCGTCACAATAGTAACTAGTAACGCAGATGAGAACAAACATTGCCTTCTAATCTGGCTTCCGAAGCAAGCCAGGGCGGGGGTGGGGCCCCCCCCGGATGGCGGCCTGGACTCTGGGTTCATTACCGTGGCCCCATTGCTTTCTAGCTTTGTGACATAGGGGAAGCTTTACTCTGCCAATGCCTCAGTTTCTTTACATGAAAAATTGCTAGTAATAGGTTTTCTCTTCTCCAAGGCATTACTTCCAACAGCTTGATACATGGGAGGAGTCATGTAGATATTATTTATTGTCATACCTGGCAAGAACAGATTAGTTACTGAAACCAGTGGGGTATTGTAATTTAATAGTTTATTAAAGAGCAAAGACGGGCGCCTGGGTAGCTCAGTCGGTTAGATGTCCAACTTCGACTCAGCTCATGGCCTCACGACTCGTGATTTCGAGGCCTGCGTCAGGCTCTGTGCTGACAGCTCAGAGCCTGGAGCCTGCTTTGGATTCTGTGTCTCCCTCTCTGCCTTTCCCTGTGCTCGCTTGCACTCTCTCAAAAATAAATAAACGTTAAAAAAGAAAAAAAAGCCAAGAATAAGTGTGAAGAATCATTCTAAGAGGCAGTATAACGTCACAGGTAAGATCACTGCTCTGCAAATACAAGGCCTTGGGCAAGACACTGAGACTCTTGACTCCTCTAGACTTGATTTCCTTCAGCCCTAAAATGGTGAAGATGATGGTACCAAGCTCATAAATGTGTTACGATGCCTAAGTGTGAGCACGGGTGTATGTGTTTAGCTTAGCAAAGTGCCCGGCACACTGTTACCATACGTGTAGCATGTATTAGCTAGGGCTGACATGATTCCGTTGATGAGATTTCAACACTGAGGTTATTGGATTATGGTGTCATTGTCACTTAGTCCAGGCGTTTCCTTAATTGCGTACCAAGTTGTGATACTGTTTTCAGTGTGTTCAGGGTAACCCAGGGACATAGGCGGGAGGGCGAAGGGAAAGACGAGGAAAACGAGCTGCTTGGATTTCCATGTAGACAGACGGCTATTTAATGATTATTTAATGAGCCTGCACAACAAATATCTCAAGTACTGAAAGCATAAAAAAATTATGAAACACGCATAAGTGGAAAAACCTCATTCTTCATAGATGAAGCGTATCACTTAGCATATGGGAATTTAATTTCTTGGATTATTAATTTGAATTTAGGCCATTTACCTTGTTTTTTTCTTTTTCTGCGAGAAAGAAATGATGAGGGCTACTGAAACCTTCACCCTTGTTAGAAGGCAGGGTGGGTCTCATAGGCACATGTTATGCAGTACATTCAAGGAAGTGCAAAAAATTAGTTTTATTAATGGGAATCCTACAGCTTCTTTAATTTTCACATAATTGTATATACATTTGCTAAGTAACTGTAACTAGACATACAAATCTGGGCATTGGTTCCAAAAAGTGTGGATGATACACAACCTGGCTGTAAACCTAAGCACAGTGGAAGGAAGTGAGCACATCGTCTTCTGGTTTCACATAATAATTGTTTTTCTAGATTCTCGATTCTCTTTTATTAGTGCTTATATGAGCGAATACTAATTATCCCCAACACGAACACAGGCGCTCTAGAATTTCTGACCTAACCGTGAGGGAAACCCATTAAAGGTGTTGCTGTTTAGGGGTGCAGTCTGCTCAATGTGAGAGCACCTTGCCCCACGCAGAGCATCAAGTACCTTTTTAAGAACGAATCCCAAATATTCCAAGGCAACATGTACTTTACCTTTTTTTAAAGTGTCTTTGCAGATATCAAGAGAATGTAGTTATTTTGAGTGGATGGGTAATGAATCTATGCAGGTGTATTTTGTATTGTATCTGTTTTCTCATCTGTATTCTTACACAGTATGATAAAAATATGGGTACGTGTGATGTGAAAATGGTGGGGTTCAGGAGTGGAAGTCAAAGAGTTCTTGAGACATCTTCGATACAAAAAGGTGGTTTTCTGAAAGCATGGGAACAGGACCCCTGGGCAGAAAGAGCTACGTTGGGGTCGTGAGCAGTGGCTGATGATATACCTTCAGGTTGGCAGGGGCTCAGGGACAGCATAAGTCTCTGAGGAAGTTGGAAGTGAGGTTTTCAGGACCTTGAGGGACTAGCTGCTGTTAGGAGCAGGTCATTGATTCCTGCTTAGTAATGCCTCAGTCATGAGACCCTTCAGATGTACATCAGGGGCCATAGGCTTGGAGCATGGTTGCCAACATAAATTTGGGGAGTACAGACAAAGGAAGTTTCCATAGGAATTTTTATATGTTAACAGAGACTTAGAGGATCCTGGAGGTTGGGCTAATGATAACCTGATTGCCCTTTGCCCTCAGCAAAGTGTCAGCATCTAGGCAACCGAGTTCCTAGAGGAAGGTCACTCAGACTGTCTCAAGGACTTGTCAGTGGTTGTGAGTTGTACGGAAGTTTAATTTTTTTCTTCTGCCTTTGTTCCCCACATCAGATGTGTACCTAAAACACATTTGATACATATAGAGAGTGTGGGGGGGAAGGAGGCGGGGGTTTCTCTTACCGATAAAATACAGAATTGATTTTGTTTGCTTCTTACCAAGAAAAATGACTAGTGAAAAAATGTAAGCTATATCTTAACATGCAGGTCAGGAATCCCTGATCTGAGGATTAATTATGTGCTATCACGTTATTCCTTTGGGTTCATCTTTGAAACTCCCACATTTCTATACTAGACACATTGGGAAGAAAACTTGATCAAAGTTGGGAAGGGCATGAAAGACCTAATTGACCCAGAAAACAGCACACATTCCCCGTAGAATGTTTGGAGTCGCTTCCCAGACATTTACTGTCCAATCTGAGGGGACTCACTCCTTTGTTCCTAAAGGACTGTACAGTATATTTTGTCTTCCAGGCAAGTGTGAGTCGGTTTTTCTCCCTGCCAATCTTTCTCTTACAAACAGTAGCGTAACATGGGTCAGCTGATACAAAGTCCTCTATGAAACTCCCCAGTGTTTTTGGTTATGGAGGAGACAAAGGAGGGGTTCAAACACATAGCCTGTCTTTGAAGGAACAGGTATTTATTTTATTTTATTTATTTTTTTTTCAAACGTTTATTTATTTTTGGGACAGAGAGAGACAGAGCATGAACGGGAGAGGGGCAGAGAGAGAGGGAGACTCAGAATCGGAAACAGGCTCCAGGCTCTGAGCCATCAGCCCAGAGCCTGACGCGGGGCTCAAACTCACGGACCGCGAGATCGTGACCTGGCTGAAGTCGGACGCTTAACCGACTGCGCCACCCAGGCGCCCCAGAAGGAACAGGTATTTAAACCGAAGTGTGCTAAGGCAGGTAAATTAGCTACTGATGTGAGGCGCTGTCTCTACATTTTTTTTTTTCTCATCTCTCAGATATTGAAACGAATACCCATAGGCCAGGACAATTAAGGGGGGAAAAAAACCCAGTCCCTTTATCCCATCAAGATATTATTTCTCTCTACATGACAGTAAGATAGCCAAACATTTCTTTGGAGGGCTGACATAATTTAAATAAAGTCTATTCTCTTATGAACTGTTTTTCTCAATACCCCCATACACTTGGGATTTGCACTGGTTTGTTGTCTCGTTTAAACACGGCATCATGCTGTGAAAGGTTGAGAAGAAGAGGAAAAAAAGAAAAAAGAAAACAGTATGTGTCTCATGAACATTGTTCAGAAAAGTTATGATGAAAGGTGGAGGTGTTTATCTTTGGCTTGAGAGTGCTTTTCTTCTATTTGCTGGGATTTCAAGGCAGTGTAAGAAATGAGCCTGCGTTGAAGTAGGTACGACTTATTCAGGGATTATGGGACAGTAATTAGCCACCTGATCCAATCTTTATTGTTGCAGGCATCCTGTAATGATATGATCATTCCCATTTCAAAAGGGATTAAAGTAAACCTTCAAGAGGTCAGATCAGTCTTCAGCCCTACCTCTGGTGAGTGGGAAGGCGGAGATTTGAATCCATTGGATGCCAAATTAGGGGCTTCTTTATTCACATCATTTGGTTAACTTCCTAAAACAATATTCTTGAGATCATCAAATGTAAATATCACCTAGAATGAGAATGGGATGCTAGAAAAAGTACAAAGAAAAAAATGTGTTAAGGTATGTGGACACTAACATTCATTAGAAATACAGATGTAGTGGGACGCCTGGGAGGCTCAGTCGTTTAAGTGTCCGACTTCGGCTCAGGTCATGATCTTGCGGTTCGTGAGTTTGAGCCCCAAGTAGGGCTCTGAACCGACAGCTCAGAACCTGGAGCCTGTTTCAGATTCTGTGTCTCCCTCTCTCTCTGTCCTTCCTCTGCTCACACTCTGTCCCTCTCGCTCAATAATAAATAAATGTTAAAAGCAATTTAAAGGAAATACGGAGGTACCTAACTAACCCAGGGACATAACTGACAGGCTACGAGAATAGTATCCGAATCTGTACCTGGGAACGTGTAGGAAGAACAGACAGATAGTGAGACCATGTGGCAGTGCATTTGACTGGAACTAATGGGGAATGTCAAAAAAATAAATAAATAAAAGTTTCATCTGAAGTTATAATAAAGTCATAATGTTCAGTAGTGAATGCAAAATTATAGTCTCCAATCTGAAAGGTTTAATGCAAGATTGGACCAAAACATAAAAAAGATATCAACTGTGTTGTGTTCACCTGTTAATTACTGTAAATCTGGCTTGAAATGTGAAAATAATACTGTTACAGTTTTCTAAAAAAAAAAAAACAAAAAACAAACAAAAAAACAACTTTTTTTTTTTTTCTGGAAGAGGAGTATTTTCCTAGATATCGGTAAAAATAGGTTTATCAAATGTTGTGTAACTCCAACAGATCACATCTTCTCTTTATTTCTACACGTGCCAAAAATAATGGGAGAATTTAGTTTGGTAAGTGGGTCAACTGTTTACAGAGAGTAATGCGTGTCATATGTTCCATGATAAATCTTCCACTTGCGACGCTAAGAAAGTTCTTCATCTTACTGGCCTCCCGGATGGCTGATAAATTACTTTTCTCTTAGATTTTCTGACCTTTATCTAAATATGCAGGTATTTCCTACCATCTAAGTTGTGTAATATTTTATCAGTGTGCAGATGATATCCTAAACATCTGTTTGTAAAATATAATTTACAGAACATTTCACCAATTACCAAATTATTAAATTTATCTTTCTCTGACTAGTTTATGTTCACTTTCATCTAAATGTAATTGGCAATTGATTTCTAAATGATTTAGGTGACATTTACTTTGATCTATAGCTACTGTCCCTTCTGATCTCTATTTAGCAGGTTTTATGCACACTGCTTTAAATAATTTTTATTGACTCATAAAATCAGCTTTAGTCAACAATTTGTTGCATTCTTTTTTTTCAAATGTATTAAATAGAGCGTGAGTGGGGGAGGGCAGAGAAGGAGATACAGAATCTGAAGCAGGTTCCAGGCTCTGAGCTGTCAGCACAGAGCCCGACCTGGGGCTCAAACCCACGAACCTCGAGATCATGACCTGAGTCACCCAGGCACCCCTGTTGCATTCTTCATGTACGTACCCCTGGATTAACTATTGTGTATGTGTTAATCCCCATAAACATGGCTCACATTAAGACATCAAAGTGTCTATGACCCCAGAAGTTTTCTCTTTAACTTCAGAGCTAATATTCCACCCGACGTGTCACACTATGCTGAAGTTACTTCATTTTGCTAATGTTTGGACAGACCACAATTTGTTTCCCCTGTGAGTAGTGATGAATACTTAGATATTTCCCAGTTTGGCATGTGATGAGAAAGCTGCTAGGAACACTGTTTCGATGGCTATGCACACTCCTTTCTCCTGTGTATCTACATGGTGTTGACCAAGATTGTTGGGTCATAAGACAGATGTGCACTTGGCTTAGGAGGTCCTGCCCTAGTTTCCCAGAGTGTTTCAACAAGTGGGAACCCGGGTCACCAATGCCCAGCTGATCCACAGTCTTGTCAACACTTACTTTTCACAGTTGGTAAATATGATTTTATTTCCATCAAAGTGTCTCAGGAGTATTACCATCTGCATTTTTCAAATAAGAGTCTGATGCTCTGAGATAGGAAGAGAACTTAGTAAGATGTAGAGCCAAAACTGAAGATAAGTTTATGTGAAAAGGAAACTGTTCACCTCTGTCCTAAAGAGTTTCTCCTTCTGTCAAATCGAAACATAAAATAGTCGTGCTAGTGTGCTTCTCTTTAGTCACAAACACATGAAGCGATTTCATGATCTTTTACAGCAAAAAATGATTATAGTTGGTGGTATTTGAAGAGTAAATGATGCCAGAAAGAAAAACGGAAGAGTTGTCTTTTTCAAACATGGCTAAGCAGCACATTTAAAAAATATTTATGTGACCTCAAATAATACAATTTTCAACTTTAAACTGCAAGAGTTCAAAATAGATGAAATTTCCGGGGCGCCTGGGTGGCTCAGTCAGTTAAGCATCCCACTTGGGCTCAGGTCATGACCTCACCATTCATGAGTTTGAGCCCTGCATCAGGCTCTGTGCTGACAGCTTGGAGCCTGCAGCCTGCTTCAAATTCTGTGTCTCCCTCTCTCTCTGCCCCCGCCCCCCCCCCCCCGACTTGCAGTCTGTCTCTGTCTCTCTCTCTCTGTCTCTCAAAAATAAAACCTTTAAAAACATTTAAAAATTCAAAAATAGATGAAATATCCTATTGTCATGTTTTAAGGTAAAAAAAAAAGTCTGATTTGCTCAATCTAGGCCAATAACTAGTAAATTTGCAAAGCAATGGGTAGTGTTCTTTATTTTACAGCTAACTAGCTCATTTGGTCAAAATCTGTAATCTCTTGTGGGGTGGGTGGGATTGGCATGTTTCTATGGCCTTCTGTGCTCAGTAGTGTATGCAGTCCTATCAGGCAGGAGGGATGTTCAGCACAGTGAAATCATTCTGTAGGTAATCCTCTGGTGATCAGTTTACTATCGGTAAACGGCAAAGTGTTGTGAATAGTAACAGGCATGTTTAAACTTAAGCCATAACCAGGAAACACATATGAATGGCTCCCGGGATTACGTCCACTCTCAGCTGCCTGCCAGTATCACTGGGGCGGCCACTGATGTCAGAATCAATAATTGGTTCTCCAACACTTTGATCAGTTAGTGGTATCACATCAATGTCCACATCCTCATGATCTCCTGATGGGAGAAAGCCCATATGAAGCAATGATATGAGAGGTTTCTTTAATAGGAATAATCATTTTTCTCTTAAGATGTTTTTTTTCTTCTCTTCAGAATTGCTGATTATGATGGAATGCTCTTCATATATTCCGTGTAGCTCTTTCTTCAATATTGGCCAAGTCGAAAGTCTTTCATGAAGCAAATGGCTGATGCAATATGGTGCAGCAATACGGGGGGAAGAGACGTCTTGAACTAATGAGAATTGAGGATTTTTTTTTTTTAATATAAGAAGAGACTGTGTAGCAAAGGCTATTGAATCTTTTAAGAAAGTGGGCATATCAACATTGAAGGACTTGGAGTTTGTAAGAAACGGATACCATAAAGCTTGGAAATTGTCTGATGGTGACTAAAATAACTGAGGGAATGATTATTTGAGATTAGCTGTGCAAAATGAGAAAATGTTTATAGGCTACTTAAGCACATTAATGAAAATAGTTCTTTAACTCCAGTAGAGAGGCAGCAAGTGTCTTCTGAATGACAGAATATATTTGAAGTGAATATGATTGTGTCTATGTCTTGAACAAAATACATTTACACTCCTAAGCTTTGATTTTGAAATTTGTTGTCAGAGAAAGAAACTAATGATCAAAATGGACATGTACTGAGGAGTCGTAATTGAGACAGACGGACACCTCCGTGACTGTTAATGCGTCCTGCACTCGTCCTCACAGCCTTCTCTTTTTCTGTTTAATTCTAGAGGGAGAAAAAAAATCTGTAACCTCAACACTATCAAAAAGCGGGTGCTTTGCCCTTGCCTTTTCAGAAAACTCACCCCGAGTCGTTCAGTCTATATAGTTGGAGGTCCTCCCCTTCGGCTGTTTCTTACCGTCATGGATCCGTCCGCAGACCCTGTACCTTCACTTAGCCTCTCCGTTAAATCCCTCAGCCAGCCAGGGTCTGGCTACTCCAAGGCCACCACCCTGGACCTCCCCATCACCCGCTGGTGCCCAGTCGGTTGCTGTGGCATTCTGACAGACCTGAGTGGCCTTGACGAGATGCGGAGCTTGTTGTGGGACTCCTCCATTCTCAAATTCTAATGCTAAAATCTGCTTAAAATTCCTTTAACCTGCAGCTGCCTGCTTTTCGCTGGAAAGAGCCCAAAAGTTGTTTTTTGTTGTTGTTGTTGGTTTTTGGTTTTTGACTTTGTGGTCCACATACAGTCTCTGCTACGGTTTCTTTGTTTTTGATGTTTTATTAACAAGTGTCTAAAAATGTAAACTGAAAAACAAACAAACAAAACCCAGTTACTGGCTCCTAGGCTGTGCCAAGCAGTCCGTGGGCTGGCTTCGGCCCCAAGGCTGCCGTTTGCTGATCTCAAACTCCAGGCCTTTGGGGCGTTGTGAAAAGGCCTTGTTCCATTCTGTCCAGCCCAACAGTGGCTCTGACAGCGTCACCTGTGTGGTGCCCCATCACTCTCTGCCCTCAACCTCCATCGTCATCTTACCCTTCCTTCTTCGAACATAACTTATACTTCAGTGGAGGCTTTGCGCTTGATGCTTCCCACGACTGTCACATGTAAGTATGTCCAGATATTCGCACGGATGACCCTTGCACGTCTTCCAAGTTCGTGTGAAATGCAGCCTCTGAGAGGGCCCACCTTAGGTTCTGTGTCTGAGACAGCCCCCCCGGGGGCCGTCTGTCTTCAAAGCTCTTAGGGACCTAGTGTATGCTTATTAATTTAGCTCCTCGGCGTCTACCGCTCCTCGGTGTCTACCACGCCTCGGGAGATTATGCATCCCCCATTTGTATGGACTTTGACTATCATGTCCATTACTTGTTAAAAAAGAGAAGGTGGCGTAATAGGTTCTCAATAAATATTAATCAGATATAGGAAAAACATAAATGCATTCATTCCTCTATTAGTTTAATGTTGAAAGTAATTAGGACTTATTATAACTTCAGTGCTGAGATTATTTATTTTTTTTAACGTTTATTTATTTTTGAGACAGAGACACAGCATGAACGGGGGAGGGGCAGAGAGAGAGGGAGACACAGAATCCGAAGCAAGCTCCAGGCTCTGAGCCATCAACCCAGAGCCCGATGCGGGGCTCGAACTCACGGACCGCGAGATCGTGACCTGAGCCAAAGTCGGACAGTTAACCGACTGAGCCACCCAGGCTCTCCAGTGCTGAGATTATTTTAATAACTCTATACCAGGATGTAGGCTCGGTTAATTTAAATATCACATATTTAAATTATGTGATAATATAAAAGAATCCTGATGACTAGTGGCAAAGTGCTATGATGTAAGCAACTTAATGGTAAATTTTTCAGGATAAAAGGAATATATATGTATGAACATAGGGAAGACAAATGACAAAATAATTAAAAATTGATAATTCTTGGTGAAAATGTAGGAATATACATGGTACAAATCTTTCCTGCGGTCTCATTTCAGAATAGAAAGTTCTGTGGAGACGGTGCGTTTCTGAAGGCAACCTGTCAGCTGCCTCTTCTGCCAACTGAATGACTAAGTTCAAATGAGCCCACAGTGTAGGTTGTCCATCCTGGGACCTGTTGGGAGTGGATGACGGTAGAAAAATGATCACTTAGGGCGCCTGGGTGGCTCAGTCGGTTAAGTGTCCGACTTCGGCTCAGGTCATGATCTCGCGGTCCGTGAGTTCGAGCCCCACATTGGGCTCTGTGCTGACAGCTCAGAGCCTGGAGCCTGCTTCAGATTCTGTGTCTCCCTCTCTCTGACCCTCCCCTGTTCATGCTCTGTCTCTCTCTGTCTCAAAAATAAACAAAAAAAAATTTAATAAAAAGAAAAATGATCACTTACACTAGCCAGCTGTCATATTTATTTTATCATAGTATTATGTTTATGAAATATGCTTAGAATTTTTGAACAATAAAACTATACCAAAGAATGAACATATGTCCACACACGTAAAGCATAAACAAGACCCCCTCTTTAAGTTATTTATTTAAATATAAAAATATGACAGAATAATTACTCTTGGTGCATTTTAACGTACTTTACTCTATCCCTTAGTTCTATCTTTCTAACGTCTGTTGACGGTACTTTTATAATTAACAGTTTTCAACATTGTCTCAGATTTTTTCATTTATTTGCTAAAATAGCCTTTTGTCTTCTCTTTAGTAGTATTTCATGAGTAACAGATACTAAATTGTTGATGTCTTTGATGACTTTTCTATGTAGGCTATTAATTTGTATTGTAATTAATTTCTTTACAAATTACCAAGGTAAGCCCCACAGAAATTCAACTAACTGGAAGATAATCCCAATGCTATTTTTTATTTATTTATTTTTTTTTTTAATTTTTTTTTCAAAGTTTATTTTTGGGACAGAGAGAGACAGAGCATGAACGGGGGAGGGGCAGAGGGAGAGGGAGACACAGAATCGGAAACAGGCTCCAGGCTCTGAGCCATCAGCCCAGAGCCTGACGCGGGGCTTGAACTCACGGACCGTGAGATCGTGACCTGGCTGAAGTCGGACGCTTAACCGACTGCGCCACCCAGGTGCCCCCCAATGCTATTTTTTATATTGAAATGTGTCAGTATTTCAGTCCAAATAATTTTACATGCATTGTCCTTCATATAGAGGATTTCTTTATGAAAATATTTTTATATAACAAAATTCGACACATTTACCTCTCTTTGTGAGTCTTATGAATATTTGCCAAATTAGATGCTGGGGGGTGATGGGGAACAGAAACCTTGTGAAGTTCATCACAAGATTTTAAGGAGAATTTGTAGAATTCCAAAATTAAATCTTAACTCTTTCACTGTTCATTTCTTTTAACTTGTTCAATCCCCTCAGGTTTTCTAGGGCCTTATTTGTATATTTTTTCCTCTTTGCAATCTTCATTCTCAGTAACTGGAATTAATGAGAAGCTCCAAAAGGTAATTTATGAGTTGTTACCCTGGCTGAAAGATTTTGATAAAGATTCCGAAGATTTTTTTTTTTTTTAACAAATGCAAACCACGTTTTAGAAGGCAAATTATAGAAAGATACAATATTACTTTAGGACACCTATGTTATTTTATATTTTGCAAAGTAGTTCATCTAAGTTCATCAGTAGTTCATCAAAGGCTCAACCTTTTCATCTCAAACTAGCATCTGGTTAATTAAGAGCTACAAATGTCCAAACTTCCTACTACCTGGAATTTCCTCAAATGTCTGTAGTTCAGTATCTGTATGTATACAAGTAGTTTAGGTTTAGACACCTCCTGTTCTGATTTATAACTTCTCAATTCATTGTTTTCACCATGATTCTGCTCATCAAAAAATTTGATTCATATTATCACTATGATAGCAAATGATTCTACCTTATATATTGAATATTTGACCTTCTTTTTCAGTTAATCATGTTAGATATTTTTTCAAATTCAACTGAAGAAATTCCTAAAACGCTCACTTTGATTTATGAATGGTATGAAGATAAAACATTACTAAACCCAATTTGACTCGTTTGCTATTTGATAAGTCTCGTAAAACTGGCATTATTGGGCAACTTTTAAATTCTCATCTATTAATGGAACCAGTAGCCATGGCTTAACTTTTGGTGAGCACGTGCAAGAAATCTTGGCATCAAAAAGATCAAATCGCGTTTTACTGAAGAGTCGTTTGATTTGAATACAGTATCATGCTTCATGAGTGGTATGGAAATAACACCTTATGCAGCCACATGTGCGAACTCTTTGTTTTAGGACACAGTCTCGATAATATAACTATCCACTTCTGTAATGGATCCTAGTGCGTCTTCAGCAATTTTTTTTAAAGTTTGTTTATTTTGAGAGAGACGGGGACAGTGCAAGTGGGGGAGGGGCAGAGAGCAAAGGAGAGAGAGAATCCCAAGCAGTCTCTGTGCTGTCAGTGCGGAACCTGGTGCGGGGCTCGAACTCACAAAACTGTATGATCGTGAACTGAGCTGAAACCAAGAGTCGGATGCTTAACTGACTGAGCCACCCAGGTGCCTCATGTCTGCACCAATTTTATCCATTTATTCTGCTTCCCACGTGGCCAGCAGTAAATGTGGTAAATGCCAACATTGTGGTCAAGTCCCGTCAACTTGAGAAATGGAAAATCAGTATTTGTCATGAGATCTTCATTTTGGGGGGATGGCTTCGTGGTTGAAGACAGGATGTATGGTTAAAAATGTATAACTACTAATAACATTTTGTTGAAAAAGGAAGAATCTGGAACAAAGGCAAATCAAAGTGATGGAAGAAAACTATGGGTAATCTAGGACTGTCCGGAACAAAGAGGAAGTGAGGTTTTCCACTAGAAACCCATGATGTCCTAAGCACTCATTTGGTACTGTCGATCACATTTCTTCCAATTATAAAGGAAAAATAAAAACTTAGATTTTGCTATTCTTCTCATGTAAAGATTTGGTGTCCGCTTTAGTGTTTGAGTTTAATTCCGTTAGCTAATAGGTGTTCACAGTACTTTGTTTTAAAAGCCATATTGTATACATGCTTCAGGGTTCTTTTCTAATTTTTCTCAGATGTCTGATTTCATCAATGATTTGGCAATATCTACTATAATATTTATGACTCTATAATCTTAATCCTAGTGTTGTTACTGTTCTTTAAAATATTTGACAATATTTCCAAAAAGCGATATTCAAAATAACAAATGCAAGACGTACTATACTTAGAATGAGAATAATAGGGTTCTAATACTAATTCTACAACTTAAAAGATTTTACATTAGATAAATGACTTTCTAAAAACAGTGATAATGCGATGTACAACATAATAATGACAATAATATAAGGTACAGTGATAATACAATTCATAGTATAGCTGTGTCCCATGATGCATTTGGAAATCAGATGGGATGTGGTACTTTGAGGAAGGAGCCTATATTTACAGCAGTTAAAATTTAACGTACAGTGTTACAAATTTATATCTGGACTACACCATTTTTGCTCACCTAGATTGGACACAAACCATTGACTCAGTCCACCTTTGTTTTCTCCTCTCCCTCCCTCTCTGCATCCTTCCTTCCTTCCGTCCCTCCCCTCTTCCTTCCTCCCCTTCCCCCCTCCCCTTCCCCCCTCCCCTTCCCCCCTCCCCTTCCCCCTCCTTCCCTCCTTCCTCCCTCCTTGGAGAACTGACAGAAAACAGTGTAAGAAGACAAAATCATACACGTTTATGTAAGTGTGATATGTCATAATAGTCCTCTTAAGGAAATCAAGGCCCAAAGAAATGGTGTATGGCCCTATATGCTATGAGAGTAGGTTGAACAAAGAGGCAGGTGTGGAAAAGTAACTGGACCACGTGGGGAATGCAAATTATTTTAACCAAGTCTGTGTGTACAGAACGCTCCATCTCAGCTTCTCTGTCTGGTTGATGGTAAGAATGTTACCTTCCCTCTGGCACGCAGAGGACACCTTTCATGTGGGGATTTCATCTGCTTTATAGAAAAGGAAGGTGGGAGTGTTTTTCTTCTATTGGCAGTTTTTCTAAGTGCCTTTAGATCAAAATAATTCTCTTGCCAAAGTGGCACATTGTTGGGTGGCATATCGTACCACCCTTCAAAGGATACCATGTACTGAGAAAGCACATGTACAAAAATAACTTGTATATATACATATATATATGTATAGTCCGAATATTAATATTAATAAAAAAGCTATGTAACCAATAAAATTTGCAAATTTAAGACCAAGCTCATGAAAAGCTTCAATTGCACTGCTATTAAAAAAATATACAAGGGGCGCCTGGGTGGCTTAGTCAGTTGAGTGTCGTACTTCGGCTCAGGTCATGGTCACACAGTTCTTGGGTTTGAGCCCTGCATTGGGCTCTGTGCTGACAGCTCAGAGCCTGGAGCTGCTTCAGATTCTCTGTCTCCCTCTCTCTGTGCCCCTCCTCTGCTTGTACTCTGTCTCTCTGTTTCTCAAAAATGAATATTAAAACATATTAAAAGAAAAACATACACACACACACACACACAAATTACAGGGCACCTGGGTGGCTTAGTGGGTTAAGCATCTGACTTCTGCTTTAGCCTCAGGTCATGACCTTACGGTTTTGTGGGTTCAAGCCCTGCGTCGGGCTCTACGCTGACAGTATGGAGCCTGCTTAGTATTCCTTCTCTCTCTCTGCCCCTCCTCCCTCCCTCTCTCTCTGTCAAATAAATAAACATAAAAATTAGAAAATGTCATAGGAGTTTTGCTAAAAGATAAACTGAGGCATATTAAACAGTTGAAGGGTTTATTTGAGCATTCCTTGATTTGAATAAGCAGCACCAAAGTGAAATGTATTGGAGCCCCCCTCTGACAGGAGGAGCTTGAACTGAGACTTTTATGAAGAAAAGTTGTACCCAAGGTAATTGGTTGTCCTTAGCATTTGGATTGTGTAACCTTGAGGCATTTACATGATTAGATTTTGGATTCATTCCATAGGCTGCCTTGCCGTAAGAACCACCTCAGCCCTAGTCTAATTAAAGGCCTTCTTGTTTAATTAATTCAATTAAGGTTTTCTGGAAGACCAGATAAATCTAGGAAGGTTGCAGAAGAGTGGGTGTAAATTTTCACAACCCTTTAAGAAAGGTATCCATTTGCATAGCCGGCGTGTCCCGTCACATACAGGCGCACAAACGTACTCATACGTATGATCTAACACAGAAGAAACTCAGTCCTGTTTCATCACGTCCCCTGCTAACATCATGTGGTTCACTGATGTCTTACTGGGGCTTTGCCAATTGAAATACAGAGGTTCAGTGAGTTATTGGTAGCAAAGCACAGCACTAAAAACATAGCCAGGAGTGAGATCGTGTTTGTATTGCCAATTACAAAGCATAATCAATAGGGGCTCCTGGGTGGCTCAGTTGGTTAAGCATTCAACTTCGGCCCAGGTCATGATCTCACAGCTCATGGGTTCGAGCCCCGCGTTGGACTCTGTGCTGACAGCTCAGAGCCTGCAGCCTGCTTTGGGTTCTGTGTCTCCCTCTCTCTCTTCCCCTCCCCTGCTCATGCTCTGTCTCTCGGGAAAATAATCATTAAAAAAATTAAAAATAGTTTTTAAAAAAGCAAAATCAATTATCTGCAGAATTAATACATTTTTTCCAGCATTTGTCAGATGTAATTCTGTGACTATTTGTATGAGAAAGTATGAACTGGATTCTGAATGAAAGCAAATGGTTGCTGGTCTCTGAAATAGGATTTTGCAGACTGTTGCCTAAATTTGCAGAAGACAAATATTTTTTGTAGATGTGTGTATTTACAAGGCTGTTAAAAGATATGTGAAACTGTTTCCAACTTGCAGAAAACAATGGCTTTTTCTAATAAAAGCTTTCTCAAGCAGAGACAATCTAAAAGAAGTGCTTTGAATAGTACGTGTATCTAAATCCTGCCTTTACTTTAATGTACATGGGGTCCGTCTCTCCTTTCTGCACCTGCATTTTTTTTTCTATTCTTTTTTAGTGTTTCTTTATTTTTGAGAGAGACAGAGTGTGAGTGGGGAGGGGCACAGAGAGAGGGAGACACAGAATTGGAAGCGGGCTCCAGGCTCGGAGCTGTCAGCACCAGACCCCGACACGGGGCTCGAACTCCCGGACCGTGAGCTCGTGACCTGAGCTGAAGTCGGCCGCTCAACCGACTGAGCCACCCAAGGCGCCTCTTTTTTGTTTCATTTTAATGATACCACACATATTCTATAAAACATAATGTACAGAAAGTGTGTTCTGTGCTAGCTCTCCCAGCAGGGGAAAGTATTGTAGCATGCTGAGTATTAGAAGGCCTTTTAGACTTCAAACTGGTATTATAATGATTTATAATATCCAAATGCTCTGAAGTGGCCATCCATTGAGCATGTTGTTATGCAAGATAGTCTCTAAGCTTTCTGCAAAGTCATATATTAATCACTTTGGTCCCAAACATGACCCTGTTCACCTAGCATCTGGTTCTGGGTTACTATGCTATCTTTTTCTATGTTAAAGCTATTAAGTCAAAAACCATGTTCGTTTTAACACTTTTATACTCTTATTTTGAAAGAAAAAAATTACAATATATTTTTTAAATTTTTTACGTTTATTTATTTCTGAGACACAGAGAGACAGAACATGAGTCGGGGGGCGGGCACAGAGAGAAGGAGACACAGAATCAGAAGCAGGCTCCAGGTTCTGAGCTGTCAGCACAGAGCCCGACGCGGGGCTCGAACTCACAAACCGCGAGATCATGACCTGAGCCAAAGTCGGTCACTCAACCGACTGAGCCACCCAGGCGCCCCCAAAATTACAATATTTTGAGTAGACTAGTACTTGGGTTTAAGAAATGACACTAGTAAATAATTATAGTGGCTTTGATTTCTTTTCATAACAAAGTATTATTTTTGGCATTAAAAATAATTTGAGAAAGAGTCTGAGCCTGAGGGGCAGAGAGAGAGAGAGGGAGGGAGTGAGAGAGAAAAAAATGTGAGCAGGGGAGGGGCAGAGAGAAAGGGGGACAGAGGATCGAAAGCAGGCTCCATGCTGTCAGCACACAGCCTGCTGCGGGAACCTGATTCCACAACTGAAATCATGGCCCGAGCCAAAATCAAGAGTTGGATGCTTAACCAACTGAACTACCCAGGCAACCATAACACCCTCCATTTTATATTGGTATTTTTTTTTTCTGAACTACAAATTTATTGAGTATGTTGGTATATATGTTTGCACTATATATTTTTATAATTATGTCACTAAAAGTCAGTTTTCTAAGGATTTTTAAGGAAAACTATATTTTTTAAAGAAGGTTCAAAATAGTTTTCAAATTAAATGGCTTTTACTACTTGAATTCAAGAAGGTCTTTTCTATCACTAAAAAAATTGTTACCTTTTGCTTTATTTTCCTTTCTGGTTCCACCTACCACAGATGTGACAATTGTGTGACAAAGATCACCACTGCTCAGCCATTCCAAGTCCTGAATGCAGTATTCTCTCCTAGATAAGCAGTCAAATCCTCAATCACATAAAAACGCACTACGAAGTGACTGCTGTTAATTCTTGAGTTGAAGCCAGTGTCTACTTCTGATTTAAAATTGCATGATCTTGAATCACAGATCTGCAAGACATTTAAGAATTCATCAAGTTCAAAATGCCGACTGTATAAACTGGTAAGTTAGATGGTAGTTAGGCACAGAACTTTGTCAAATGCTAAATAGCCACGTGGGCTGACACCCCCCCCCCTTTTTTACTTAAACTCCTGCACCTCCACTTTCTCCCTCTGCCTTAGCCCATCATGGCTTAAAATGCGCAGAGATTTACGAAGCTGCATGACTTTGTTAGGGTGGTGATAAGAAAAATGTAATGACAACAGCAAACATAGGAGCTGTTAGGAATTTGAGATCACACCTTGAACATAGGAAAGTTGGATGTTAAGTGGTAGTTCGAGAAATAGTCAATTTTAACTCTGTGGTCTCAGTGCATAGAATGCATCGCTCTCTTAGCAGGGGCTGCGGGAAGAACGGAATTGCTAGTCTCAGAGCAGGCGCTGGAGGAAGAAGGGGGGGCGGGAGATCGGCCTGGCTCATGTTGAGTTTGAAATGATGATAGGCGTTCAAGTAGAATCGGAAGCGGAATGCTGGAGGGATGTAGGCTGGAAATGCCATTTATGTCTTAGGATGCACTACCCTCTCTCTATTTAATCCTGTAGTGGAGACGAGGGGGGCAGGGGAGGTGGGTGGGCACTGTCTGCTCTCTGGGCCTTACCCCCACCTTCTGAGACACATCCACACGAGATAGAAGTTGAACCCTCCTGTCACGTTATAAAACATCACAGCCCCATCTCCTCCTCCCCGCAGCGCCTAAACAACCGTGTGATTTGACTTTTGTATGATTGCGCATCGAATGATGGCTGGTGACAGTACTTAAGCAGCAAAGTAAATCTGAGTATTTAATTCATATTATTTTTGTCTGACCTTTAAATACTTTTAGTATCCAGTTAATTACATTAATGTCCTCTACTCTTTTCACTTTGCACACATATACAACCATTCTTATACAGCAAAACACCGTATAATTTCATACTTCTTTCCATTCTCATGTTTATACTTGTTTCAGAATTCAAAGTATCACCCTATTGTAGATGACATTTTCAGAGACTATTATTTGCTTTTTTTAACCTGTATTCTTTTACTGTGATAAATCCCCAAACACTTCCTTATTCAGGTATTATCAGATGTGGAGGTGGTTGCTCAATTAGATCGCACCATAAATCTGTCTACAATTGTATATTTGGGGACACTGCTAAAGAGCTGAAATGCAGTGAAACGATACATCATATTGATTAAATGCTATACTACCGTGTCCTAGAAGCCAGTCATAAGACTTTAAAAACCACACACTAGGGGCGCCTGGGTGGCTCAGTCGGTTAAGCATCCGACTTCAGCTCAGGTCACAATCTCACGGTCCGTGAGTTCGAGCCCCGTGTTGGCCTCTGGGCTGATGGATGGCTCGGAGCCTGGAGCCTGCTTCCGATTCTGTGTCTCCCTCTCTCTCTGCCCCTCCGCTGTTCATGCTCTGTCTCTCTCTGTCTCAAAAATAAATAAACGTTAAAAAAAATTAAAAAAATAAATAAATAGAAAAAGCACACACTCGTCTTCCTAACCAGTGATTCTAGACCTCGTTTGATTTCATTGGGTAACAGAGTTCCAAAATGCGGTCCAGAGTTGTATTCTGTAAATCAATAGACTCTTTATCCCAGCAGTTACTGGGGCAGTCCCAAGCAGGGAGAAAACCTTGGGTTTATCCGTGGTACTACACAGAGCTCCAAAGGGGTACTGTTGAAGTATCAATCTAGGAAAATGGTTTTACATTCTAATATTCTCAGTAAATGAAATAGTGCAGGTCTTGGTACCAACCTAAGATGTTACCTTTATCCTGCCTCCTGATGTTTGAATAGGTATAGACTATTTACTGTAATTGGACACTCTAGGGATAACTTTGGGTTCTTTTGTATTTTTTATTTTTTTAATTGAAGTATAGTTGACACACACTGTTACGTTAGTTCAGGCGTATTACACAGTGATTTCACAGCTCTATATGTTATGCTGCGCTCACCACACTTGCAGCTGCTGTCTCTCGGCACACGACGCTGTCACAGTATCACTGACTGTATTGCCTGTGCGGACCCTTTCCTCCCCACGACTTGTTCCTTCCATAACTGGAAGCTTGTGTCTCCCTCTCCTCTTTTCCCGTTTCGTCCTCCCTCCACCCCCTCTCCCCTGGCACCCATTTGTTTGTTCTCTGTATTTAGGGGCCTATTTTTGCTTTTTCTTTGTTTTGCGTTTTCGATTCCACACATAAGTGACATCATACAATATTTGTCTTTCTCTGGCCAGCTTAGCATAATATCCTCTAGGTCCATCCATGTCGTCACGAATGGCAAGATTTCATTCTTGTTTATGGCTGGGTAATGTTCCATTGAATATACATACCTCCCTTCTCCATTCGTCTGCTGACGGACCCTTGGGCTGCTTCCATGTCTTGGCTATTGTAGGTAATGCTGCTATAAACATAGGGGCATATGTTTCGTTGGAATTAGTGTTTTTGTATTTTTGTGTGGATACCCAGTAGCGTGTCACCAGATCACAGAGTAGTTCTGTTTTACCTGTTTGAGGAACCTCCACACTGTTTTCCACTGTGGCTGCACCAGTTTGCAGTCCCACCAACGGTGCACGAGGGTTCCTGTTTCTCTACATCCTTGCCAGCACCTGTTGTTTCTTGTGTTGTTGACTTTAGTCATTCTGCCAGGTGGGAGGTGATATCTCGTTGTGGTTTTAATTTGCATTTTCCTGATGATGAGGGATGTGGAGCATCTTTTCATGTGTCTGTTTGCCATCGGGATGCCTTCTTTGGCAAAAAGAAAACGTCCGTTTAGCTCCTCTGCCTACGTTTTAATCAGATTACTTACTATTTTGGCGTTAGGTTGTAGAAGTTCCTTATATATTTGGATACTACCCTTTTATCGGTTACATCATTTACAAATATCTTCTCCCATTTAGTAGGTTGTCTTTTTATTTGTTTATTGTTTTCTCCACTGTGCAAAATTTTCTATTTTGATGCAGTCCCAATAATTTATTTCTGCTTTTTTTTCCCTTGCCTAAGGCAACCTGTCTAGAAAAAATGTTTCTATGGCTGATGTCAAAGAAGTTACTGCCTGTGTTTTCTTCCAGAATGTTTATGGTTTCAGGTCTCACATTTGGGTGTTTAATTCATTTTGAGTTTTTGTGTGTAGTGTAGGAAGTGGCTGAGTTTCATTCTTTTGCGTGTTTGGGTCCGGTTTTCCCAACACTATTTGTTGAAGAAACTATCTTTTTCTGTTGTATATTTTTGCCTCCTTGCCCACAATTGGCTGTATGGGTGTGAGTTTATTTCAGGGCTCCCTATAATGTGTACCGATTAATGTGTTTGTTTTTGTGCTGGGACCACACCGTCAGGCTCTGACTTGTAACTCCCCAAACGTAGGACTCCTGATGTAAATACTGAAAAGGTAAAAATTTGAGTAATTACTTGGTCTTCAGAAATACAAGGATTAAGTATATGCACATTCATATGAAGTTAAGGTTGTTTTTTTTTTTTTTTTACATAATTATAGTTTACACGTGATGAAATGATGCAAACTTCTGTTTAATTCATCTATCTCATCACACTGGAGGCATTACATACTACAAATCTTCTACTGTTTCTACTGTATTTTTTTTTAATTTTTTTTTCAACGTTTATTTATTTTTGGAACAGAGAGAGACAGAGCATGAACGGGGGAGGGGCAGAGAGAGAGGGAGACACAGAATCAGAAACAGGCTCCAGTCTCCGAGCCATCAGCCCAGAGCCTGACGCGGGGCTCGAACTCACGGACCGCGAGATCGTGACCTGGCTGAAGTCGGACGCTTAACTGACTGCGCCACCCAGGCGCCCCATCTACTGTATTTTATAGAGCGTGTAAGCATTGCTCAGAAAGCATGGTGAGCAGCCCCACTGTGTTACCCAGTAGACCCAAACTATAGTATAAAATGGTTCGTTTAAAGTGGGACTAATTAAGGGTTTAGCAACTACTCAGAAACATAAGGAACTTCTACGGAAAATCTAGATATTTCTCGTTCAAAGGAAGCTATCCTCAGAGCCCAAGTACAGTCAGGAGTTCACTGTAGTAATTGCCCTGTTCTCTAGAGTCTTAGAGTTGTACCACAATGTCCCAGGTGCTACCAAGAGGCCAGAGTGGATGTGGAGGGTGGTGGTATTAATTCTGAAGATCTTGTCAAACCCCATCCCATAATTTGACTGAAAAGGTTCAAGGATATATTTTATATATTGATGTGAAGTTTATATTTTATTACGAATAAATAGGTGAATATGCTGCTTGTTGTTTTTAAATTTTAAAAACTATCCTATTTATTTGTCCTTAAAGTTAGATATTTTGTAATCCTCAAAGAGATACAAAAATTGACTTTTGTGCATTTCCTAATTTTTAACTTGTATAGAAATTTTTTTATATATTAAAAAAAAACACTATTGTCAAATTTCAGTTGTATCTTCCAGATTTGTATTTATCTCATTTCTTATGAGACTACTTGCTACTATTGAATGTAAATCATTTTAGAAACATTCTTTAAAATTTTTGTGCATTTATTTCCACTTAATTAGAAATTCACAAAGTTTGTGAGAAACAAATATTTTGCCATAAATTAAGCGCATCTGTTAACTTCATATTCTATGGAGTTTCAAGAAAACATGTTTCAGTGTTTTAAACTATAGCTTTTTCTGTGTATTTCTGTGCCTGTTTTGTAATATGTGCACACTCAGTACAGTACTAGCTATTGGACTTTAAGAGCTATGAATAATTAAGACCTGTTCTTCCACTTTGAGGAAGATTAAAGCCCAGTAGGAATAATGTCAGTTCCTAAAATGCCTTAAGATTTTGCATTGCAGTATCGGAAAACCCATTTCTCCTTTGAAAACACGTAGATGTGCGATTTGTGAACTTAAGGTAATAATGGTGTGATTTAACATTCTGAAAATTAAATTTGGTGTAGGCTCAAAAGTTGCCTTCAATCTGTACAGTTGTCCTTGTCTTGAATATATTTACCATATCATAAAACACCACATTTTTAAAGCGTCATTGAAAGAGAATGTATACTGTGCTACCTTGCTAGGACTCTGGTAAAATAGAAAATAAAATTTTGCAGGTGAAAGTAATTTTCTGTTTCTAAAGTAAAGAATATAACCCAGAACACTTAGGATGGGATGCATACGTAGAGTTAAGTTTTTGTTTGGTTTGTGTTTTTTAAAGTTTCTTTATTTGAGAGAGAGAGAGAGAGAGTGAGCGAGCACACACATGAGTGGTGGTGGTGGTGGGGAATCCCAAGCAGGCTCTGAGCTGTCAGCTCAGAGCCCAACACGTGGCTCGATCTCACAACCATGTGATCATGAGCTGAGCTGAAGTCGGACATTTAACTGACTGAGCCACCCAGGAGCCCCACAGAATTAAGTTTTAAGTAGGAAGCATGCTCTTTCCAAAACTTACCTGCATGATTGTAAGATTTACTCTTCAGGATGTTCATTAATTCACTGCAAACATACGTATAATCTATAAGAAAATGAATCACTCCTGTGTTTTACACTCGATTGAAGTCTTTGTTTTTGATGTGACGTTGATCAATAACTCTGTCCTCTAGGACAATGGGAATATCATCATTTACTAGAAGCACTTGAAGTTTCCAGAACCCATGGTGACAGAAGGACAAGACAGCAGGGTGAGTAGCGGTTATGTTTCTCTTCAAACTATATCCTTTATATAATATCTTCTCTTTTATATCATATTTTGTCTTCTGTATTTTATAGAGTGTGTCAGCATTACTCTGAAAGCATGGTGAGCAGCCCCACTGTGTTACCAAATAGACCCAAAGTATAGTACAAGGTGGTTTGTTTAAAGTGGGACTAATTAAGGGTTTAGCAACTACTCAGAAACATAAGGAACTCCGACGGAAAATCTAGATATTTCCGGTTCAAAGGAAGTTATCCTGAGAGCCCAAGTACAGTCAGGAGTTCACTGTAAACATCTTTTACATTAAGTTCATTATGTTACATACAGAGTTTACTGTTCAGGCCCTCCTCCCCTTCTCTCGGTAGCTGTGTGCATGTCTGACTCAGCTCAACCAGAAAGAGTGAAAAGAGTTAATCACAGAGTCTATCAAGTCTCTCCCCAGAGAAGTGAAAAGCCAGTATTTTCTCTTTGAATACATTAAAACAAAGCAAACCTTCTCCCCAGTTTAAATGTATTATATTCTTCATTGACTGTCTCCTTCTCTTGGAGATCTTTCTGGCAGTAAAGCTGTAGACACGTTGCATCCATCACCATGTGTCAGAGGGCCACCAGGTCGATGGCTCTTTTTGAACTTTGCTGTTTCAGAAAACCGGAGCTGAGTGTTATAGGCAGAAGTTTGACATTTTCAGGGTGAAAATCAATTTCCTTTCATGTGTCTCTGAAGTGAGCTGCTGCTCTGATTGCAGGAGAAAGGGTCTGGCTTCTGGAATTTTGGGGTTGCAAAATAGGAATTAAGATAAAATTTGGCTAACAGTCACATCAGTGACAGCAAGGAGAAATGTATTTTAGCAGCCTCATAATGTTTTAAATCCATGGAGGGAGAATCAGAAATAGAAACTTAGGGAAATAAGCAGAGAATAATTTCTTCCCAATTGAGGTAGTAAGTAGTGAATGAAATTTTTATTTAAACTTTCGCTTAGTTAAAGGTATAACCTGGTGTTTCAGAAAAACAAATACTCTTAAAGAAGAAATACATCATTGTAATTTGCATTTTATGGCAATAAGTTTATATATAGTGTGTGTATATACATGTCTGCTTATTTTTTTTAATTCCTTTTGCTTTTAGTAGAGATATCTCCAGATCTCTAGTATCTCAGTAGAGTATCTCCAGAGAGATAGAGAACTCGTTTCTCTTAACTATGGCATGGGAGGCACTCATAAATATCTGCTACCTTAATACTTTAAAATATGAAAAATAATATTTTACAATGTTATATTTTTGTAATGTCAGTATAAATATGACATAAAGCGATTTTTGGATGGATTTATAATATTTTGAACATGTGAAGAGTTGAAATAACTTTTCTTTGTCTGTAATTATGACTTAACTTTTTTATGACTTCAATTTTTAAATATCTTCTCAAGTTGTAAAAGTGCTAACAGTACTTCTTCGTATACGTAAGATGTCTGTGTTAAGTATGTCGAAACGCATGTGAGGCTTTATATTTCACACAGTAGCTTAATTTCTCACGTAAGCCCATTTAAATTTCTGTGAAAGAACGTATTTCAGGTAATAAATTTTTCATGCAAAGGAGTGTAATTTTTTTTAAGTTATGATTCCATTTTGTTGATGAATGCATAGAAGCATGGGAGTAATCATAGAAAAGAGACAAACTTCATGTCCCAGAGTTTCTTACGATTTCCAGTTCAAGGTAAGTTCACAATGAATTTTCTGTCTCCGAGCGTTCAAGGACATGCGATGTAAATATCTTTTTGAAGAATGATTAATAACATGGATGTGTGTGTTTGCACGTGTATGTGGTAGATGGGCGGGCATTCCTGGAGCTCTGTCCAAGTTTCCAGCACACACACTCAGACGCAGCCATCCTCAGTTCTCTGCTGTGAGAATAAGTGTCTGTCCTATGCACCCCTGCACTTGATAAGTGCTCGTCCAGTGCACCTTCCCCCCACTACCAGCACTTATGTGGTAGGAGCGTGTTCAAAGGTCAAATAATAAAGATGAGGCCATTACAGTTCTCAGTACAGGTAAACTGGGTCATCATAGAAAAATATAGAACATATTGTGTTCGATATTTTGTAGAAATATGTTCTAATTATGTTCTAAAATGTAGAACATATTATGTGTTTTTAAATAAATTTAGGGAATAGTTTTGTCCTGATTTACAGAAAGGAAAACTGTTTCTCTCCTTGAGCCATCGGTACACTGTTGGTGTACAAAAAGTCAGAACACAATCGGGTTGGAAGGGACTTTATTAATTCGGCAGAAACTTTCTCAATATATACTTTCTCAATATATACTGCAACTAAGCTTTCTAAGATGTTACCTGCCCTATGCTCAGATGTATTAGTTAATTTCTTAAAGCATTTTGCATATCTTATGTAACTTTTTCAAATTATTTTTAGTTAAGCATCACATTAAATATATTCAACAGGTAAATTGTTCAAAGCAACGTTACTTTTATGGGCATCACTGGTAGTGTTCTCAGTTATATTCATAGGACGATGACGCAGAATACTGACCAAAGACAATATGTGAGACACTGTCATGAAGGGACTCTGTGGAACAGGGCGAGTCCAGGAGCATCGCTACGAGACTGTGACCCAGAGGTCCTTGAGTGGGCTCACGTGGGCAGGCTTTCCTTGTCAGAAATGTTGTTCCCTTGAAAGCCTCAGTTAGATGACACCAAGCCGAGGGGCTGAGATCCAAACTGGAGTCTGACTCCAGAATCGTAGCAGGTTCTACGGCGCGGTCTTTCCTCAAAAAACGGGAAGGCATCTGGGCTGGGGTGAGAGTTTGTACCTGGGTTGCGTGATTTACAAATCTGAGGCTGCATGTCTTTGCGTATTGAATTTGCCTTTGTGAGATCATCCCAGGTCGTCTCTTTGGAGTACACATGTGTCAGCTACGAGTATTTTTGTATCTGTTGGATGAAACGAATGGACTCACCAAATAATTTGTGCACACGTCTAAGCCCCTGGGAAAATAATACTTTTTATTGAGCTTCTTTTTCAGCCGTCAACCTGTTTACTCAAGTTGGAGAAATGGTTTGTTTAAAGTGGTATAAGTGAGGCCAAGTATATTTTGTAAAGGAAGCATTGAGGTTGAAGAAAGCAGTAATTTAAGAATGATAAGAAAATATAGCAAGAGGCGTCTACATCTAACGGGGTCTGTAATTGTGTAACCAATCACGTTAATGTACCTAAAGCCTGGTATTTCTGGCTCCCTTTAAATTACATTAAATAATTTTAAATCTTAGAGCATGGATTCTCTCCTCAAGTACATTTGTGGCTGTTTTGATGGTAATTATCCACATCACTCCAATAATTACCACACGAGGCGTGCTATAACTTCTACTTTAAGGAAGCATAAGCGGTCCTTGTATCATGGGCCAGGCGGTTTGCTAAGTGGCTTAATTGTATCAGAGGAAATCACTAGAATAATAAGTGAATTCACAGAGAGGTAGATATTATCAGATGAGAGCAGTACTGCAGTTTGGTTAAAAAAAAATATTTTCTTGTGGTTTTCTAAAGCTTCATTTGCCCACCTGGAGATCCCCAGATGCCTGGGCCTGAGATACAATCCATTAAATAGATGCCTGTCTGCAACCCATCTTGGGAACTCTGGGGCGATACGAAAATCGGCAACACACAATAGGAATACATATGGTATAGAACAGAAACCGCAGGCTCAGAGCTGTTCTGCCATTAAAAAGGAACCATGAAATTTTTTTTTTTTTTTTTTTTACTATTTAGGTGTTGTTACTTTTAACCTAATAGCAAGATTTTGTACTCTTTTTTTGTTTTTCCTATAAAGGACCAGATTAAATACTTGAGGCTTTGTGGGCTGTGTGGGTCTCTTTGGTGACTATTTGACTCTGCTTTTGTAGGACAAAAGTGGGCTTAGATCTTACGTAATAAACAAATGGGTGGCTGTGTTCCGATATAACTTTATTAAAACATCCTGTGGGCTGGATTTGGCCTGTGTGTAGAATCTGCCAGTCTCTGCTAATAAGATGCAGAGATACTTCTGGAAATTTCTATCATTTATCTCTATCATCCCTCTATCATCTCTATATATCTATATCTATATCTATATCTATCTATATCTATATGTATCAGAGAGAGAGAGAGTGATCAGAAGCATGTGGGGGCGGGGGGGAGGAAGGGAGAGAGAAAGTGAGAGAGAGAGGGAGAGAATCCCAAGCAGTCTCCATGCTCATCGTGAAGCCCAAGTGGGTTTGATCCCATGACCCAGGGATCTTGACCTGAGCAGGAATCCAGTCAGATGCTGAACCACCTGAGCCACCCAGGCGCCCTGGACATCTCTGTTCTTGAGAAAAGTCCTTTATTCATCTATAGCAAACCCTCTAGAAGTTACCCTTTCAGGATATAACCTGTCTTCATTGATAACTATCATCCCCGGTGAGTACGTAGCAGTAAAGAGGACATTGATGAAGGGAATCGCTTTTTATAGGAAACCAACTCTTTCAACCTGGCCACCCACACTGTGGCATTAATATTACCCCTGTGCTGGGTACTGGACAGCTAAGGAGGATGAGTTACATGCTTCTGTTTCCTCAGTGAGCGTTATGTCCACTGGGAGTGTTGGTGATAATTTTGCACAGGGCAGGGATTGCAACTGGCACCCAGAAGAATGGGAAAAGAGTGTGATGGTGTCACATGAACATTAAAATGTTTTCCGAGGAGATTAAAAGGAACGACAGCAACAAAAAGACTGGTTACAGGTGATGGACGAAGCGTAATGTAGGAGAGATCGTGCAGATAGGCTTGCAAAGATCATGCCCAGCCTTCAGCAGGCAGCACCACAGCAGGGGAGGATAGGGAGAGAACTTGGGTGCTGTTGTAAGGGTGTGGGCAAGGAGGAGCTGAAGCAAGGGGGAAAGCGGGTTCCTCCTGCAGCAGACAGTAGGTGGCAGAAGGTGTGAGACTGAAACCTAAGTCAGTACCCGCAAGGTGCTTATGATCCAAGGGAAATGCCAGCCTCCCGGAGGATGCTAACACAACTTCCTATTGGATTAAGGGATACCCACTCGCCCTCAGGCAAGGACAGTGCAAGTTTACATTGTGGGGACGATACCTTTTATCGCCTCTTCTAAGTTGTAGCAAAAAGCATACTTAACATCCTTTAAGTGGTTTTGAGAATTTCAGCGACCAAAGAGCATAATCTGGATGGATATTTGGGGACTGAATGAATAGAAGTAGCAGTTCAGTCTACAACACGCCCCTCTGCACCCCAACACAGGTCCAGTGTTTGTCACCCCTAGTGTGCCTTCAGCCCTGCACACACGTTGGGACTCGGGGCTTCCTCTCTGTTTCCTTCGCTGTTCTGCTGTGCTGCTCATGGTCTGCTCCTCGCCCAGCCCTAGAGCAAGAAGCGGTCAGGACTGTCCCTGGTGTCAACCCTCTTCCCTGAGGAGGTTGGGGGGGGGCGGGGAGGTGGGAGCTGGCCTGGCCGGAAACGTGACCCCCTCTCTCTCCACTTAAGTTCTGTGGCCCAGAAATGGGTCAGATGGCCACACCTTTGGCAGGAGAAATGGGAAAACGCCTGTTTGGCATTCTTGCCTTTCACATAGGAAGTGAAAGGGGAAGAGAAGATTCAGTCACTTCAGACGTGCACGCGGAGAGCTACGGGGATTTTGAAGCATTTTGTACGAATTTTCAGAAGATGATTTGAGCCAAACTGTATATCCGTTTTCAAAATTAATAAAGACAATCCAAACTTCAGTGGTAAGGAAAGAAGAAAAAAAAAAAAACAACCTGTGTTTTGAAGTAGGGTAAAAAAGAGATACCAGACCCAAACTGATATAACTGGTATCTGTTAGATGTGACAAAATAGTTGAGTTCTGGTAGCATCTTGTGAGACGTAATGTGCATTTGTGGTTGAGGAGTGATTTGTCCTAATATGGAAGTGAGGGGGACCTTGTGAGGGGCTGCTGCCCCAAGATCTGTGTGCAATCCCACACACACCCTTCACTGCCACCTGGCTGGACTGAAGCCGGTCGCCACACAGGACATGAGCCTCCCTTTCATCTCCGCCACGAGGATGCTGGTAATTGCCCTTCACGCTGTGTAGGTTTGTGGCAAGACCCAAGTGAGTGGCGTTTTAAAAATTGCTTCATCCACGGCGAAATGGTCTACGTCTTCCTCTCTCTTGGTCTCTCCCTCTTCCTCTCCCTCTCCGCCTCTCTCCCTTCTCTATTTTCGCACATGAGGCCTCTCCCTGGAACGCTTGAAATGATCAGTTCCATCACAGAGCAACATCCGGTGTCTCTCCGAGCGCTTCTGTCAGTCTGTTGTTGTTTTTTTTTTTCTCCCCCTACTTAAAGCAAGTTGAGTCACGCTATTAGGCGCTGCTGCTTTCATGATTACATCTTTTTCTCACTTCAGAAGCTTTTGTCTCTGACCCCAGACCCTCTGAAAACCTGATCATATATAATCAGCTGTTACTCAATTTGACCATTGGAGTTCATATAGCAAGTTAGAGAAACCATAGTGGGCGCAGTTCTGTCTTGTAATAGAATTAGTGCCTGAAATGACTTTCGGGTCATTAAGACTAAGGAGGATTTCCCTTACACGACAACTGAGGAGTTACAGATCTTGGAAATGTGTAAGGTCATTAATACTCCCACCCCAACTTACTCCTATCTCCTGTTTACACCCAGCACATCAGTAAAATCTCAAAGAATTAGCACTCCCATATCAGATCGGAAATCCAAACCCATCACCCCTACTTGTACAAAGATTTTACAATCATTGAGTGTCCAATCTAGAAGCAAAGGAGATAATAAAAATATATATACACACATACATAAAAATACATATACACACAATACACTGCACACTTTTGTGTAATATGTTTTCAGTGATTTTCTGTGTACACACCCCTACCTATGAGCACTTTGACATGTGTGCTATGCCCTTTAGAGTGAAAGTAACTACAAATATAACTCAGATTAGCATAAACAATGAAGGAAGTTTATTGACTTACGACTCCGACAGTCCAGAATTCTTCAGGAAATGACTGATCTGAGGGCCGAGTGATATTGCCACCCATCAGTGTAGTTTTAAGATCCGATCTGAGTCTGACTTGTGTTCTCTCCGGAGCCTGCATGTTTCCAGATTTATATCCTTAGCATTTTCAACAAAGCCCCTAGTTCTTCTCTATCCTGCCTATTCATGTCACACACCCACCTCTGAACGAGCCAATAACTGTGGCCAGTGCTTACTGACTTAGCTTGGATCATAAGCTTCACATTTGGAGTAAGCTAGCCATCAGCATGCCCGGATCACAGAGATGGAGACTCTGAAAAACAGAAGGGAAGATTCCAGGTGGCAGCGGGTGAAGCGCATTCTACTTCCGTAATAACAGAATCAATTCCAAGTGTGCATGTTTAGAGTCTGGATTCCAACTCTTGATGTAACGAACAAATACGGGTATTCTCCCCAGAGCATAGGAAATAAGTTTGTTGTCATGAACTATTAGATTGAACCACTTACAGTTGCCACTTGGGTCTGGAGGCATCAAAAGATCAAAACACTTACTATGGTTTAACCAGATGGAAAGAAGTTGTGTAGAAAACCAGACATGATTGCTTCAGTTAGGCCAAAGATTACAATCATTAGTACGTATAATATCTTCCAATGTTTAGCTGTCTTATTTAACATATCTATGCAGCAATGAATCCCATTAATTTTCCTAGAGGTATGTATTTTTGTAATTTATTCCAAGAAATTTAAGCAAGAATGGAACTTCTTAAAGTTAGATACTCATTGCATACTTTATTGGAATACTTGAGGCTCATGGTTGACCAACAGTACGATGATCCTTAAATGTATAGGCAATATACAAGTGATCAGGCTGTGTTCATGCACTGGTCTGTGGATCCCTGATGGCCCATTGTTATATGCATGAAACAGACCCTTTTACTTCTAGGGGAGCATTGACTCTCTTCACGGGTTTCCTGGGTTGGTTTATTTTGGGTATAGCCATTGTTTGGTCCTCTCTGGACAAGGGTAGGTGAGTGAGTCCTAACCTTGGCTTGGTGTCACTGCTGAGTCTCATGGATAGGGCCTTAGGGAAGAACATTCGTATTTAGAGCCTTGTCAGGAATCAAGGGTATCTATTCTTTATTGACAAGTACATATCAAACCTTGTTTTACAAAATATTATCAAGGCCTTTTGCCTCTTCATTTGTGTAGGCATACTAAGTACATGGAAACATCAGCCATGTCGTCAGGGGATTCATGGGGCTACCTGCCATCTGCGGATTAGTTACATGTGGAGTTCTGTAAAGAAACTGCTCCAAAGTTCACATCACTCTTTCCACCAAAGGGAAAATAATTTTTATAAAACTATCTCTAAGGACCTCACTGAAAACTATTTTTTTGCCTCTATGTGAGGCCTAAAAGAGATTTCATTTTTCTGATCAATGATTTTTTTTTTTTTTTTTTTTTATTAAATATACGTAACTGAAAATGATTACTTGTTTTCCTCTCCTGTCAGGAAACTCAGAGATAACTCTGTGGTCACTGTCTAAGAATGTCACACAAGAGCTTTGGGGTTCATTTTATTTCACCCATCCTTCTCTATTTTTCTAATTTTTTTAAATTAAAATAACACTTTTCTTAATAACCAAAAAAAACCACACCCAAAAATAGTAAAATATAGCGCATGAAAAGTGATAAAGTTATATTCTGAAAGAAAGAAAAATAAATAAGTCAGTAGAAATGACACTTATATCATAATCCACTAAAATAACCACTGTGAGTATCTAGGTCGGCGTTCTGTGATGTGTCACTTGTATTTATCATTTGAGAATTGTACCATGTCACTGTTAGCGTCCTCTTTGGAACAACATGGTGTCCACGCCTCTGTCCTCTGCAACCGCATGCTGACTCACCATGTCTCTGAGCCACACTGCCCCTGGCCGTCCTGCCCCCTCTGGTGGCTGTATGGAGAAGGCTGGCCTACAGCAGCACAGGGTCACTGTCACGAGGAGCTCACACAGGCTAGTGCAGTCTAGGGTCACATGCAGGGGTGCTGATGGGTCAGGGTGCAAGGCGAGATCACCCACAGCTCAAATTACATATTTGCATTGACTAGAGAAGAAATGGTCAGAGGTAGAAAGGTATCACTGGTACCCTAGAAGTTCTGATGTGTACTCTCCAGATTCTAGATGTGTTAAGGGGTGAAAAGTCTCGGGTGCATCCTTTCATGTCCCTCTCTGATTATGCACTGAGTACCTTCCTCTTGGTGGTCTGCGGAAAGTTCGGAGGGCATCTCAGGGCCGGGGTTTCCTGAAGGGGGTGCTGGGGTGTTCCAGACTTCCTCTTGCTGCTGTGCCCTCCCTAAGCCAGAACCATAATATGTTAGTTGCTTTACTTTGCACCAAGCACTGAGCAGTTGCTTCAGCAATGCAAATGTAGGGAGGTGGGGGAACACACACCGACTTTTAGTTATTTTATTTTATTAATTTTGTTTGTGAAAGAGAGAGAGAGAGAGAGAGAGAGAGAGCGCGCGCGCACAAGCGGGGGAGGGGCAGAGAGAGAAGGAGACACAGAGTCCTAAGCAGGCTCTAGGCTCCGAGCTGTCAGCACAGAGCCTGACACAGGGCTTGAACCCACAAACTATGAGATGGTGAACTGAGCCAAAGTCAGTACTGGATCGACTGAGCCAGTTGGCGCCCCAATCTTTAGTTATTTTAAATCCACAGTTTATTTTTTTTTGGGGGGTGTGAACCTGTTTCCACTAGTTTTTTTTTGTTTTTTTTGTTTTTTTTTTCTTTGTGAAGCTTCAAAGAACCTTTGGTCCACTTGTATATTTATGCCTCATGACACTCTATTCATATACATGTGTAGGCATTTATATAAATGTAGATCTATGTACATACATACAAATGCACATGGAATTTCGCAAATACATTCATTTGTGAGAGGGCACACATGTGAGCAGGGGAGGGGCAGAGAGAAGGGAAAAAGAGAATCCCAAGCAGGCCCCATGCTGTCAGCACAGACCCCCTGAGATGGTGACCTGAGCCGAAACAAAGAGTCAGATCCTTAATTGACTGAGCCACAAGGGGAATCTACAAATACATGTTTTTAAGCCCAATTTTCTTTGACTAATATTAGTTTTCACCCTAGGTGAAATATTCCTGTATCTATCTATTGATCTCTCTTTCCACAGATGATTTCTGGGTAGCTTAAAACATTAAAGTTGAAAAGTTTTCATAGTTATTAAAACAACTAGTATATACTAAATCAAAGAATAACTGTAGTTCTTTATTTCTCATAGGTACGCAATTTTAATTTTGAAGTGGATTCTAGTGTCCTGAAAAACAAATTTCATATATATATATATTTTTTTTTCCTTAAGAATTTTTAAAAAGTTTTATTTAAATTCCATTGGTTAGCGTACAGTCTAGTGTTAATTTCAGGTGTACCATATAGTGATTCAACACTTCATACATCACCTGGTGCTCATCACAAGTGCCCTCCTTCATATTTCACCCAGGCCCCCCCCCCCCAGCCTCCCCTCTGGTGACCATCAGTGTGTTCCCTATAGTTAATAGTCTATTTCTTGGTTTGCCACCCCCCCCCTTCCTCCCACATTCTTTTTTTTTTTTTACCTTGCTCATTTTGTTTCTTAAATTCCACATGAGTGAAATCATACGATATTTATCTTTCTTTGACCTATTCACTTAGCCCTATACTGTAGCTTCATCCAAGTCATTGCAAATGGCAAGATTTCATCCCTTTTTATTGCTGAGTAATATTCCAGTGTGTGTGTTTGTGTGTGTGTGTGTGTGTGTGTGTGTGTGTGTGTGTATGCGTATGCCAGTCTTCTTTGTCCATTCATCAGTCAATGGACAAATGAACACTTGGGCGGTTTCCATAATTTGGATATTGTGCATAATGCTGCTATAAATATTGGCATGCATGGATCCCTTTGAATTAATATTTTTGTATTTTTTGGGAAATACCTAGTAGTGCAATTGCTGGATTTTAGGGTAGTTCTTTCTTAACATTTTGAGGGACCTCCATACTGTTTTCCAGAGTGGCTGCACCAGTTTGCATTCCCGCCAACAGTGCAGGAAGGTTCCCCTTTTCTCCCTCATGAACACCTCTTGTGTTTTGTGTTGTTGATTTTAGCCATTCTTGCAGGTGTGAGGTGATATCTCATTGAGGTTTTGATTTGTATTTCTGTGATAATCAATGGTATTGAGCATCTTTTCATGTATCTGTTGGCTATTTGGATGTCTTCTTTTTAAATTTTATTTTACTTTTTATTTTTTGAATTTACATCCAAGTTAATTAGCCTATAGTGCAATAATGATTTCAGGAGTAGAATCCAATGATTTATCCTCTATGTATAACACCCAGTGCTCATCCCAACAAGTGTCTCCCTTAATGCCCCATCACACATTTAGCCCATCCTCCCACTCACAAACCCTCCAACAACTCTCAGTTTGTTCTCTATATTTAAGAGTCTCTTCCATTTCCCCCTCCCTGTTTTTATATTATTTTTACTTCCCTTTCTTTATGTTCATCTGTTTTGTATCATAAATTCCACTTTTGAGTGAAGCTATATGATAATTGTCTTTCTATGACTAATTTTGCTTAGCATAATACACTGTAGTTCCATCCATGTGGTTGCAAATGGCAAGATTTCATACTTTTTGATTGCGAGTAATACTCCTTTGTATATATACACCGCATCTTCTTTATCCATTCAGCTGTCGATGGACATTTGGGTTCTTACCGTACCTTGGCTATTGTTGAAAGCACAGGCATAAACATTGGGGTGCATGTGTCCCTTTGAAACAGCACACGTGTCTCCTTTGGAAAATACATAGTAGTGCAATTGCTGGGTTGTAGGGTAGTTGTATTTAAAATTTTTTAAGGAACCTTTGGTACTGTATTCCAGAGTGGCTGCACCAGTTTGCATTCCCACCAGCAGTGCAAAAGAGTTCTGCTTTCTCTGCATCCTCACCAACATCTGTTGATGCCTGAGTTGTTAATTTTAGCCATTCTGACTGGTAAGAGGTGGTATCTCATTGTGGTTTTCATTTGTATTTCCCTGATGATGAGTGATGTCGAGCATCTTTTCATGTGTCTGTTAGCCATCTGGATGTCTTCTTTGGAGAAGTGTCTATTCATATCTTTTGCCCATTTCTTCACTAAAGTATTTGTTTTTTAGGTGTGAAGTTTGGTAAGTTCTTGAGAGATTGTGGATACTAACCCTTTATCTGACATGTCATTTGAAAATATCTTCCCATTTTGTGGGTTGCCTTTTACTTTTGCTGATTGTTTCCTTCACTGTGCAGAAGCTTTTTTATCTTGATGAAGCCCCAATAGTTCATTTTAGCTTTTGGTTCCCTTGCCTCTGGAGATGTATTGAGTAGGAAGTTGCTGCAGCTGAGGTCAGAGAGGTTTTTGGCTGATTTTTCCTCTAGGATTTTGATGATTTCCTGTCTTATATTTAGGTGTTTCATCCATTTTGAGTTTATTGTTGTGTATGGTGTAAAAAAAGTGGTACAGGTTCATTCTTCTGCATGTTGCTGTCCAGTTTTCCCAGCACCATTTGCTGAAGAGACTGTCTTTATTCCATTGGGTATTCTTTCCTGCTTTGTCAAAGATGAGTTGGCTATATTTTCTGGGTCTATTCTGGGTTCTCTGTTCTGTTCCATTTATCTGAGTGTATTTGTGCCAGTACTATACTGTCTTGATGATTACAGCTTTGTAATACAGCTTGAAGTCCAGGATTGCGAAGCCTCCTGCTTCGGTTTTCTTTTTCAAGATTGCTTTGGCTATTCAGGATCTTTTCTGGCTCCATACAAATTTTAGGATGTTTTATTCTAGCTCTGTGAAGGATGCTGGTATTATTTTGATAGGTAACACATTGAATATGTAGATTGCTTTGGGTAGTATTGGCATTTTAACAATATTGGTTCTTCCTATCCATGAGCATAGGCTATTTCTCCATTTTTTGTATCTTCTTCAGTTTCTTTCATAAGCTTTCTATAGTGTGCAAGGTATAGATTTTTAACCGCTTTGGTTAGGTTTATTTCTAGGTGTTTTATGGTTTTTGATGAAATTGTAAATGGGCTTGAATTCTTGATTTCTCTTTTGGTTGCTTTATATTTATTGTATAAAAGGGCAACCAATATCTCTGTATTGATTTTATATCCTGTGACTTTGCTGAATTCATGAATCAGTTCTAGCTGTTTTTTGATGGCATCTTTTGGGTTTCTCATACAGAGTATCATGCCATCTACAAAGAGTGAAAGTTTGACTTCCTCTTTGATGATTTGGATGCCTTTTATTCCTTTGTGTTGTCTGATTGCTGAGGCTAGAACTTCCAATACTATGTTGAATAACAGTGGTGAGCACGGACATCCCTGTCAGTGTTCCTAACCTTAGGGGAAAGCTCTGTTTCTCACCATTAAGTATGATATTAGCAGTGGGTCATTCATATATGGCTTTTATGATCTTAAGGTATGCTCCTTCTATTCCTACTTTGAGGGTTTTGATCAAGAAATGATGCTGAATTTTGTCAGGTGCTTTCTCTGCATCTATTGAGAGGATCATGTGGTTCTGGTCCTTTTTCTAATGTCGTGTATCACATTGATTGATTTATAGATATTGAATCATCCCTGTATCCCATGAATAAATCCCACTTAATCATGGTGAATAATTCTTACAATGTACTGTTGGATCCAGTTGAACCCAGTTGAGGATTTTTGCATCCATGTTCATCAGGGAAGTTGGTCTGTAGTTGTCCTGTTTAGTGGAAACAAGGTAATGTTAGCCTCATAGAATGAGTTTGGAAGTTTTCCTTCCATTTCTACTTTTTTGGAACAGCTTCAAAAGAATAGGTATTAACTTTTCTTTAAATGTTTGGTAGAATTTCCCTGGAAAGCCATCTGGCCCTGGGCCCTTGTTTTTTGGGAGATTTTTGATTATTGATTCAATTTCTTTACTGGTTATGGATCTGTTCAAATTTTCTATTTCTCCCTGTTTAAGTTTTGGAAGTTTATATGTTTCTAGGAATTTGTGCATTTTTTCCAGCTTGCCCAATTTATTGGCATATAATTGCTCATAATAATCTCTTATTGTTTGTATTTCTGCTGTGTTGGTTGTGATCTCTCCTCTTTCAGTCTTGATTTTATTTTGTTTATTTGCGTCCTTTCCTTTTTATTTTTGATCAAACTTACTAAGGGCTTATCAATTTTGTTAATTTCAAAGAACCAGCTCCTAGTTTCATTGATCTGTTGTACGTTTTTTGTTTGTTTGTTTGTTTTGTTTTGTTTTTAATTTTGATAGCATTGATTTTTGCTCTAATCTTTATTATTTCCTGTCTTCTGCTGGTTTGGGGTTTTATTTGGTATTCTTTTTCCAGATCTTTAAGGTGTAATGTTAGGTTGTGTATATGAGACCTTTCTTCCTTCTTTAGGAAGGAGTGGATTGCTATATGCTTTCCTTTTATGACCACCTTTGCTGCATCCCAGAAGCGTTGGGCTGTGGTGTTATCATTTTCATTGACTTCCATGTACTTTTTAATTTATTCTTTAACTTCTTAGTTAACTCATTCATTCCTTAGTAGGATGTTCATTGGCCTCCAAATATTTGTTGTGTTCCCCACTTTTTTTTTCTTGTGGTTGATTTTGAGTTTCATAGCCTTGTGCCTAAAAATATGCATGGTATGATCTCTATCTTTTTGAGCTTTCTGAGGGCTGATTTGTGTCCCAGTATGTGATCTGTTCTGGAGAACGTTCCATGTGCACTGGAGAAGAATGCATATTCCACTGCTTTAGGATGAAATGTTCTGAATATATCTGTTAATTCCATCTGATCCAGTGTGTCATTCAAAGCCATTGTTTTCTTGTTGATTTTCTGATTAGATGATCTGTCCATTGCTGTGAGTGGAATGTTGGTGTCCCCTACTATTATGACATTATCATCAATGAGTTTCTGTATGTTTGTGATTATTTGATTTATATATTTGGGTGCCATCACTTTTGGGGCATAAACATTAACAATTGTTTGAGCTTGGTGAATAGACTCCTTAATTATGATATAATGTCCTTCTTTATCTCTTGTTACAGTCTTTATTTTAAAATCTAGATTGTCTGATAAAAGTATGGCTATTCCGGCTTTCTTTTGGCAACCATTAGCATGATAGATGATTCTCCATCCCTTTACTTTCAATCTGAAGGTGTCTCTAGGTCTAAAATAGGTCTCTTGTAAACAGCATATAGATGGATCTTGTTTTCTTATCCATTCTGTTACTCTGTGTCTTTACATTGGAGCATTTAGTCCGTTGACATTTAGAGTGAGTACTGAAAATATGAACTCATTGCCATTGTGTTGCCTGTAGAGTTGGGGTTCTGGTGGTATTCTCTGGTCCTTTCTAGTCTTTGTTGCTTTTAGTCTTTTTTTTTTTTTTTAATTTTGTTTCATCTTTTCTCCCCTCTCCCCTTAAAATTTCCTGCAGGGCTGGTTTAGGGGTTACAATCTCCTGTAGTTTTTGTTTGTCTGGGAAACTCTTTATCTCTCCTTCTATTTTGAATAACAGACTTGCTGGATAAAGAATTCTTGGCTGCGTGTTTATCCATTTCAGCACATTGAATATATCCTGTCACTCCTTTCTTACCTGCCAAGTTTCTGTGGATAGACCTGCTGTGAACCTGATCTGTCATCCCTTATAGGTTAAGAACTTTTTTCCCTTGCCGTTTTCATAGTTACTTCCTTGTCTGTGTGTTTTGTGAATTTGACTATTATATGCCTTGTTGATGGTCAGTTTTTATTTAGTCTAATGGGAGTCCTCTGTGCTTCCTGGAGTTTGATGTCTGTGTCTTTCCCCAAGTTAGGAAAGTCTTCTGCTATGATTTGCTCACATAAAATTTCTACCCCTTTTTCTCTCTCTTCATCTTCTTGGACTCCTATGATTCGGATGTTAGTCCTTTATAGTAAGTCCCTGAGTTCTCTAATTCTTATGTCATGCTCTTTTGCCTTAGTTTCCTTCTTTTTTTCCCCTTCATTATTCTCCATAATTTTGTCCTCTGTATCAGTAATTTGCTGCTCTGCTTCATCCATCTTTGTCGCTGTGGCATCTATTTGAGATTGCATCTCAGTTATAGCATTTTTTATTTAATCCTGACTAGGTTTTACTTCTTTTATCTCTGCAGAAAGGTATTCTAATCCATTTTAAACCCCAGATAGTATTCTTACTATTGTGATTCTAAATTCTGGTTCATACATCTTGCATGTATCTGTGTTGATTAAGTCTCTGGCTGTCATTTCTTCCTGTTCTTTCTTTTGGGATGAATTCCTGTGTTTCATCATTTTGGAGGAAGAAAAAGAATAAAATAAAAAAATAAGTAAATGTACAATTTTGAAAACAACACAAAAACATCAAATAAAGGACGTTAGATCCTAGGTGTGTTTTGTCCTGTTTGTTGAAAGAAACTTGATAGAATAGAGAAAAAAAGGAAAGAAAGGAAGAGAAAAAAAAGTATGAAAACATTTAAAAATTAAGAAAAATTTATACAAGAAAATAGAACAAAATAAGGTAAAATAGAGTTTAAAAATTACAAAAAATATAGTAGAAAAAATCTTTTTTATGAAATGGAAAATATATTTTTCTCTTTCCATATTCAAGAATAAGGAAAGGGATGAAAAAGGGAAAAAAATAAAACATTTTTTTATTGCTCCGTGGACCAGCAAACAGAATGAAATCCAAATGAAATTACATCCAGTTTCCCCTAGAAGTCAGACGATGAAGCACTGTATAGTCCATACAACTAAGCAGGTGGAGAGACTTGTGGTGATTCTCTAGGGCTTGGTTGGCCCAGTTGGACAGGACTTGGTGTAATGGCTCCGTTTTCCACGAGGTGGTGCTGCTTAGTTTCCTGGGGTGGATTGTTGTGGCGCATATAGGCGTATATGTGTATGCGCAGGAGGGGTGCAAATGGCATCCCCCAGCTTCCCGGTCTTCGGATCAGAGCTCTGCCCTCACTGATCAGCAGTCAAGCACCCCTCCTTTGTCTTTGGCTTCTGTCCACTCCCTACTTCTTCACTGTGACTAAGCCATCAGGCTACCAGGCAGCACCTCCCTCCTGAGTTTTATCTCAGATGGGGCTGTGTTTGCAAACCTCTCACTTCTGAGGGCCCTGTGGCTTGGGTCTACTCCAACCCTCTTGGAGGGGATCTTCCTGAGCAATGGCCAGGTGCGCCCACCCCTGGGAATGCTTGCATGACCATGCTACTGCAGAAACCTAGACTGCGGCTGGGTGCCAGCCCACCCCAGAAAAAGTTTGAGCAATTGCATAGCAGCAGCAGTTCAGGGTTTATGGAAAATCGCAACACACATCTGGTGCCCGGCTTCACCCTTCATATCCTTTTTCCAGCACTTGCAACTGTTGTTGTTCTCCGTGGTCCACTGGGACCTTATATCCTGTTCCATATATCCTCACAGCCTGTTCCATATATCCTCCCAGCAGGGGAATAGCCTCTCCCCATGTGGCCTGAGGACCCCTCAGACCTCGTTCTCTGTTTTGGGGGATTTACCCTTCCCACTGGAGCAGTGCTGGGTATCGAGTTGCGGAGTTTCAGACTCCTTGCTCCCATGTTTTTAGAGCCCTAATGATATTTAAACCCCCTCCTTTCTCCTTTACCCATTCGTTGTTCAGTACCCTTTGGACGTTTCCACTCTTTCTGTTTCTCTCCGGCTGTTCTTGGGTGGGGGGAAGTGCTTTCTTGTACTCTCCCCCTGTCTCTGTCCCCTCTCTGCAAGCAAAAACAGCTCCCTGTCCTCTGTGGCTTCTCTCTCCTCCAGTTCAACTCTCTGTGCTGCATACCTGCCAAGTTCTGTGGTTCAGGTTGTGTAGATAGTTGTGTTAATACTCAAATAAGTTTTCTAGGTGCACAAGATGGTTTGGTGCTAATATAGGTGCATTTCTCGGATAAGAGAAGCAGAGAATTTTCGTGCTGCTCTGCCGTCTTGGCACCCTACCTTCCATGTAGTTTTAACATACTTAAGTGCTATAAAATTTTTCTTCATGTTAAAACTTGAGTTTAACTCCTAGTGGTCTGAAAATTTTCTGAACGTACCTAAAAATAATGTACTTCAACTTAAACCAGAAACTAGGCCCTTTTAAAGGAAACATATATAATGAGCTTTTACGTTGTAATTTCTTACTCTGTACAAGTTCCGTTATAGTCATTTTCTGAATTTAACTTTTAAAAAATTTTTGCTTTTGATGTTTATTTTTGAAAGAGGGGGAGGGGAAGAGAGAGAGACAGAAACACAGAATCTGATACAGGCTCTAGGCTCTGAAGTATCAGCACAGAACCAGATGTGGAGCTCAAACCCACGAACTGTGAGATCATGACATGAGCCAAACTCAGATGCTCGGCCCACGGAGCCACCCGGGCTCCCCCAATTTAATTTGTAAATGTTTAAATGTGTTTCTCTTCATAAGGATTTGACACCTTCCGGCTTAAGTCCATAGTTCTAGTGATTCCTTAAATAACTTGTTGGAGCCATACCCGACTCCTTATCTTCAATATGGGTGCATGATACCTGAAGCAACGCTGAGACTATAAAGCAGCAGAGGCAGAGACTTCAACCTCGGTGATCGTGTCCTTGAACCTCAAGAACCAGTGTCCATGCTATTTTCACTACGTGAAACTGTTCTGTGGAAGACAAATGACAAAGCAGTGGTTTTTCATACAGTGACAGCTACTAAGGTAATAAGCTAGTGAAAGGTGGTTTAGACAAAGTTACCACGGTTAGCACAGAGGCGCCTTTGCACAAGAAACCCTCCTCTGAGGTGACTCAGTTGGTTAAGTGTCCGACTTCAGCTCAGGTCATGATCTCACTGCTCATGGATTTGAGCCTCTCATAGAGGTCTGTGCTGACAGCTTGGAGCCTGGATCCTGCTTTGATTCTGTGTCTCCTTTCTCTGTCCCTCCCCCATTTGTGCTCTGTCTCTCTTTCTCAAAAATAAAAAATAAACATAGATTAAAAAATTTTTCAAAGACCCTCCTCTGAGAACAATTAGTCTCCTTTACCCCATAATGATTGCAAAAATACAATGAGTCTGTACAATAAAAGAGACAAGCCCTAACTCCAGAACAATGCAGCCCATGCCAAGGTGTCCACCTTGATGGGGCTGGACCCCAGCCTCCCCCAAGGTGACCTGATGGGACACTTGTGGGCAGGATACAACCTGATCGCCATGGGATTGTCTCCTTGTCCTCCATGTTCCAATCCTGCTCTCTCTTTGCAGGCTAATTTTGTTCTCACTGTAAGAGACTTTTCAGCTATGTGAGCTCTATGTGCGTAACAGGTAGAGTGGATCAGGGTATGAATTGAGCATAATTATCCTTTCAAAATAAAATATAGAAATTCTAATTTATTATTTTAGTTTTTAGCCCTCTTTTGTGTTTTTTTTCAAATTCACTTTTACTTTAGTTATCAGTGTGTTTCTCTCTAAGCATAAGGTTAAATATTTCCGTGGAAATAAATCATGATGGTGTGAGGGAGGCCGTATAGCTCTAACCCTAAACAGTTCATGGAATGTTTATGAGCATCGTGTGCGTGTGTACACAGGGATATATGCCCACTACACACACACAGAAACACATGTATAGTCATAAAGGCCATACATTTTTTTTTGTTCATGACCTAGTTCTTGAACTTAAGTTTAAATATTACCATTATTTTTTTCTCATTTGTGTGTTAACTGCTGTCTTAGGACAAATGTGAATTTTTCTTTAAAAAATCTAAGATACTTTGCTCATTCTTTTGCCCTGTCTTCCTGTGTCACACTTCAAGTTCCCGTCCTTGCTCACTGAGCTTGTTTCCTGTAGTGCCCTAGAGAGCCATCACCTGAGCCTCTGGGCCCCTTGAATGACCCTGGTATCTGGCAGGGAAGGTGGGCCTCAGTGCTAATCTCTGTCATTTTCACGGCTTGGCTCGAACAGGTAAGAGCTTTATCAACTCTAGCCTCAGCTGATCTCTTCCATTCATCTTTTTTTTTTTTTTTTTAATTTTTTTTTTTTTTACGTTTATTTATTTTTGGGACAGAGAGAGACAGAGCATGAATGGGGGAGGGGCAGAGAGAGAGGGAGACACAGAATTGGAAACAGGCTCCAGGCTCTGAGCCATCAGCCCAGAGCCCGACGCGGGGCTCGAACTCACGGACCGTGAGATCGTGACCTGGCTGAAGTCGGATGCTTAACCGACTGCGCCACCCAGGCGCCCCTCTTCCATTCATCTTTGATCATCCCCTGTTTTCGCTGCTAATGAATTATAGCCAATTAAATATGGGTGTAAGAATTACAGGTAGCTAGGTCCTTATTTATAATTTTAAAATTAAAAGAAACTCTGAACACAATTTATTTTTTGTAATTTATCTGATGGCAAAACCTATCCGGCCTGTCATGAGGCTCATTTTGACTCTGTTTAATCCCTCTTTGCAGATATTAATGTTTCACTGTAGAAATACTAATTTTTTTGATGATGAGAAGCAGCTCCAGACCCTGCTGGAGATTTTATGTCATCTTCTGCATATGGAATAAATTATTTAAAAATACCTGTGTTTTGGCTTCCGCCTGTTAGCAAGGTTTTCAGGAGGGGGATGCACACTTACAAGTGCAACAACGCCTGGTCCAGGACAACCTGTGTGCACTTGCCCGTTGTTGGAAGGGTTCCATCACACCCTAACACCCTTCTCAATCATCACTTCTTCCTAACTGTCCTCTCATCCTTACTGATGTGGAAACTCATCCTTGTATATCCTGTCTTTATCCTCGCCACCAGAATGGTGCTTATCTATGCGCCTGTGTCATTCCTACGAGATCCTAAAGTCTTTGAGAATTGGATTCGTAGCCTTCTCATCTTTATATCCTCACAATTCATTCTGAACGTTATCTTAAGCAACAGCAGGGACTTAATCACTGTTGGTTAGCATTGGGAATTAACGTCAGCAAGAATCAAAGTTTCATCTTTCCCCCAGAACATTTGACCACACTGTCATCTGAGACCGGGCTCTGCGGTGGTCACTAATACATTTTTACCTCTAGGTCTCCCAGAATAAATGTAAAACGGCTGGGTGTTACCTTGGTGAATGCCTGGCTGTATGTTTTGCCTATTTATTAACTGCTACCCATCCCACCAAGGTGGAAAGAGTTAATGACTATTCACCTTCGTTGTGTGTTTTTATATCACTAACGTTTATTAGTTAAAATGATTATATGAGCAAGAGCCTCACTTTTTTTTTAAGATTTTCATGTTTAAAGTCACCTGACAGAATAATTAGTTCTTCCCCCTCCCAACTCACCATCTTTTTAATGTTAAAAAATACCTGTATAGTCAAAATTATTGAAGAAATCAGTCAGTTGCATTTTTCTGTCACTTGAATGGAAAAAAAAAAATCTATCACCCATTAGAATTTAAATATAAATTTGGAATCAAAGCAAAGTCCATCTCTTCTGGACTTTATGTATGATAGATATTACTCTGCACCATATAAGGCGACTGAGAAAGAAAAATAATTGTCAAATTTGACATTTGTTTCTTCTTTTGAGTTTTTACCCTTAAAAAAAGATATGGTAGGATCTTGTGGAAGACAAAATGGCACACGTATCTTTGCTGAATAGACAAACGCTTGGCTTTATTCAAAAGCACTATCCCGCGATTAACTGTGATATTCAATTTATCTACTTCAGGAGGATGAAGAGATAAATTGACTGCAAATGTGAAATTGGGATTCTGAAGAGCCTCAGTTACCATTCAGACATGCAGTGCATTTGATTTTCTTATTTTAATATTCATTAGCTTCAAAATATCACTGAGGGCTCTTGGCTTTTCACTCCTGTTGTGTAAAGCATTAACAATATGGCATTCACTGTGTCTATTTTCTTTAACAACTAGTAAAACTTGAATACCACCAATGGTTAACATTTTTAAAAGATATTTTGGGTTTTATTTCTATTTCTGTACCCTCAAGGAGTCATCCCATTTAAGTGAAATATTACATTCTCATTTTTATGTTTCGTATTGTCTTTTTGATACTGGGTGGTTATGTAAGCTGCTAGTTAACAGTACAGATTTTCCCCTCCAGTTATGATATCATGTCGAATATATATCTTTATTATGTGCCTTTAATTGAATCGCTTATCTGTGGAATATTTTTTGTGTGTGCAAATAGACAGTGATAAGGAGCAATATTTTTAATTGCAAGCACTTCCGGATTTCTATTTTGAAATTTAAGTTACTGAATTTTTAGCTACTGTTTATCTCGACTTTGCTATTGCCAAAAAGCACACAACGTAAAAATTAGAGGTAAGTTTGCTTTGCAAGCCATTTGTCTTGTGCACAATTGTCTTCATCCTGTGTTCCAGTATCGTGTTGTCCTCAGGGCCTGCAGGTTGGCAGACTTTAGGACGTATCTGTAGCTTCTTCAGCATCCATTCGGCCCTTCTCTGTCCTGCCCTAGCCAGAAGCTGCTTTGTCAGCACATGATTTGGGTGAGAATGCTCCCAATGTCACGTGCGGGGCCCTGAGTAGTTTAACCAGTGAGTGTAATATAGCAGGTGCATAGCATCCTCTTGGCCGTAATTCAAGAATGAGAACATGATGCCTTTCAGGTCGGTCAGAGCCAACTGACCTCAATTGTGGGGTTTTGACTCTGGAATAAGAATGAAAAAGTAACTCAATGAACCGTTGAACTCATGGATGTTAGCAGCACATAAGGAGAGCCCAGAAAAGAAAAGAAAGGTACTTTGCCCAGGTCACAACTTTATTTATTTATTTTTTTCAACGTTTATTTATTTTTGGGACAGAGAGAGACAGAGCATGAACGGGGGAGGAGCAGAGAGAGAGGGAGACACAGAATCGGAAACAGGCTCCAGGCTCTGAGCCATCAGCCCAGAGCCTGACATGGGGCTCGAACTCACGGACCACGAGATCGTGACCTGGCTGAAGTCGGACGCTTAACCGACTGCACCACCCAGGCGCCCCAGAACTTTAAAACTACTTGATAAATCGTTCTCTAAAAACTTATAACTGGAATCTTCAATTGTATGAAGCCATACTTTGATTGTCTGAAGTAATTTCAATTGCTTACTTCTGTCACTTCCAATATAGATTTTTAACTGTTAAAGAAGGAGGTGGGTTTTTCACCACCTCATAATGTCTGTTCTAATAAGTGTGCATAAGGTGATTTTTCTTTATAGCTATTATAGCTTCTGTCACCTAATGTGGGAATCAGTATTACTCCTGTAAGTGTATACCTTTGATAGATTTTACCATATCTATATGGTAAGACTTTAAGATTTTCACTAATATAGATACATTGATATTTCACGCAAAAGCAGTGGTTAAGTGCTAGAGTTGTTTTTAGTATTTTTAAATTTGTTTTGTATGTTTTCTATTATGGAGATTTTTTTTTAACTTGAAGCAAAGCAGGCACACACTGTTACATTAGTTTCAGGTGTACAAATAGTGATCCAACATTTTGTGTGTTCTGCTGTGTTAACCATAAGTGTGGCCACCATCTGTCATCATATGACACTATTTAAATGCTATAGACGGTATTCCCTGTGCTGTAACTTTCATCCCCGTGACTTATTCCTCCCATAACTGGAAACCTGTACCTCCCTCACCCCCCACCCATTTTTCCCATCCCTCTACCCCTTCCCCTCTGGCAATCATCAGTTTGTTCTCTGTATTTATGAGTCGATTTCTGAGTTTTGTTTGTTTTTGTTTTGTTTGTTTATTTGTTTTAGATTCCACATGTGTGATATTGTATGATATTTGTCTATCTCTAATTTATTTCTCGTAGCGTGATACCCTCTAGGTCTACCCATGTTGTCACAAATGGCAGGCTCTTTTTGTTTTTGTTTCAGAGACATTGAGTGAGAGAGAGAGAGAGGGAGAGAGAGAGATGAGTCGGGGAAGGGCAGAGGAAGGGGCAGAATCCCAAGCAGGCTCCACGCTCCGCACAGAGCTGGACACGGAGCTTGATCCCACGACCCCGGGATTATGACCTGAGCTGAAATCAAGAGTTGGATGCTCAACCAACTGAGCCTCCCAGGCACCCCAAGCTCTCATGTTTTTAATGGCCTAGTGATGCTCCCTTATGTGTATATGCCATCTCTCCATGCTCCATTCATCTCTCAGTGCACATGTCGTGTGCTGCCGTAATCATAGAGGTGCATGTATCTTTTCAAGTAAGTGTTTTTGTTTTCTTTGGGTAAATACCCAGTAGTGGAATTATTGGGTTATGTGCTATTTCTATTTTGAATTTTTTGAGGAACCTCCACACTGTTTTCCACAGTGGCTGCACAGTATGCATTCCCACCAACAGTGCGCAAGGATTCCTTTTCTCCCCAACCTCACTAACCCTTGTTTCTTGTGTTTTTGATTCTAGCCCTTCAGACAGGTGTGAGGTGGTATCTCATTGTGGGTTTGATTTACACTTACTGGATGATTAGTGATACTTATATTTATTTTCAACCAATTAAGTATTCATGGAGAGACTGCTCCGTTTTTAAGACTTTCAAGTGATCAGTCATTTTTTTTGTCATTCAATTAATATAAACTGACTAAATACACTGAAATGTGTGTAAGCAGTATTTACCTATTTTAATCCCTTACTTTTATATTTATATCTATTATTTCTACTCTAAGATAATTAAGAGCAAAAGCTAAAATGAACCCCGAGTTGCTCTCATGATAAAGCTCACATTGGTGCAGTGACAACAGACAAGTTACCTTAGATTTTATTCTTATAGTTTCTAAAATTTAATCAGTATTTTTTTCTTAAAATTTATCATTAACTGGACATGAGCTTCTTTTCCAGAGTTTTTGCCCAGAACCCATCGTGTATATCTTCATAAAGATATACACAATGTTGTTGGGGGTAGGCTGCTTAATAAATACAATATCATGTTTTATGTGCAATGGTATGACTTTTGAAGATTTCTTTAAGGAAGATAAGGGCTAAAGTGAAATCTTGAAAGGGATTACTATTTACCTGCCCTTCAGAAAATTTACTGAAATAGGTTTATCACTAAAACGCTGAACTGCATTTTCCATAGTGAAACTTTATACGCTACCAAATTTAAGGGCTGCAATTTATTTTTAATTGTAGATCTGAAAGGTTAAATTTTAATACTAATCTTAACCAGCTACTAAGAAATCATGAGGTCAGTCCTGCCAAGAAGTTCAACTATTCCCTGGGTTGTAAATTGAAATGTTCTCCATTAATTTAAATGAGTTAATATGATGATATATGTCTCTTGAGTAATGGATGTACCTTGTAGGATCCAGTCCACCATGTCTGAAATACGTTAACACTTTTGTCAATGTGGATTAGTCTTTTTTTGATTTATATACTTCATTTTTTAATACATTTGTGACTATCTTCTGGGTCAGTTCATAAATGTTCTTCTTACATTTTGACATAAACTCAATCTGTTCATAAATATTAACACCTCACATCAAAGTATTTTGTCATTCTTTTCCTAAAATGCAGTAGAGGACTTTGTTGGAGACCATGTTGAAGCAGAAGAAACGGATAATAAGTAACATTCTCAGTAATGGTTGAAGAGTGGGAGTGAAAAGCCCATCATTCTCTGTAGGAAACAGAATTTTTTTTTTTCTGTTAAGATATTTTCTTTAGCTTTTAAACCTGTTTAAGTGGTAAGATTAAATGGAGCAAAAGATGACATGAGTACCGTTGGGGAAGAAAGGTTACTTTTTACCCTATAGGAGATTATATGTCAGAAAGCAGTAATTACTCCTTCTGGGTTACCAAGGGAGAGTCAACGGGAAAACAGAAATCTGTTGTCCAAGGTTGAAGAGCCTCCCGTGAAAGTGAGAGAGACAGAGGAAGACACAGAGGAGAAGAAAGGGGACTGGGGTAGGAATGGATGGACAGAGCGGGAAAGACGGAAGGAAGGAGGGCAGATAGGCAGGCAGGACATACACAAATTACTCAAATATGTCTCCAGCAGCTACAGCCACATTTCCCTAGCAATTTGTGTTTCCTTGACACGTGCAGAACGTTTTTATCCCTAAAGTAACTTATTTTTAGTTTGAAATTAGTTGCTATTTATTGTTATGGACAATAAGACATATCATGTCTGCACACTTGATAAATTTTCTATCAATTATTATTTTATTATCGATTTTTTCCTCTATTACACAACTGTGTATAACATATATGCGAAGATTTAACTCTGGACCAGTTATTGTGAAAATTCTTAATTTCATTCCTTTGATAATTTTGTTTTTCAAATTAATAGGATTATTTGACCTCAACTAATAGCAAACCAAGAAGGTGCATTTACCACTTTATCCAAAAAAGAGTAAACACACCAATCATGTAATGTCTTCTGTTTATATTAAGCGTATTTTCTTCTAATTTTGTAATTCTATTTTTACTTACATTTAAACTGGTGTAAAAATGTCAAAGGATACACCGTTAGATATCAGTGTTTCTGTTTGAATTTTCTCCACGGATTTCAGGTAACAACCTCAGAAGTCATAAGCATCTGTTGAAAAGAAGTGTGGGCGGGCGCACGCTGGGCATGCACGGAGGGGAATGAACAGTAGCGATCTGACCTCTCCTTTGAAAGGTGCTTAGTTGCCCTGTTAACCTTCCCTTGACCTAATGGATGTCTTCATCTGGTTGTGCAGCCAACTACTGTCACCAGTTTTGGGACCGTACAACATTGTCTAATTAATAATTATACTTCTCAGCCTCTCATATGTTGGAGAAGATGGCCCAAGGATGTTTTATAAATCCTTTGAAATACTGATAAAGTCATTTCAATCTTTATTATCTTGATAATGAATACATTTTAATACAGATTTGACTAAAATAACCTTTAGTGTAATTTGATTTCCTATAATAGTTGAATTACATATGTATGTAAAACTATATAGTTAAATGTTTACATCTGTATATTTTTCTGTCTGCTGATAGACAGGTGTCCTCCTTCTGGGGAAGATCCACTGACATAAGAAAAAAATGGTATAGTACCTTATGGAATCCTCTGTATATACTGAAATCCTCTAACAAATGATCTATAATGCTTCCTAATATGAGATGGCTTTCTATGTATGTAAAGTTTATTGGTAAAAATAATACAGCCACACAGTACCGACGGGTCAGGGTTTTCCAACATTGACACTAGTGATATTTTTGGCCAGATAATTCTGGAAGGAAGATGCCTTGTCTATTATAGAATGTTTAGCAGTAACCCCTGGCTCTACTCAATGGATGCCTATAGCACGGTACCCTCCGCCTAAATGAGATAAAAAAAAAAAAATGTCTGAAAAAATAAAAAAATAAAATAAAAATAAAATAAAATAAAATAAAATAAAATAAAATAAAATAAAATAAAAATAAAATATGTCTAGATAGTGCAAGATGTTTCCTGGGGAGCAAAGTCCTCTCCAGTTGATAACCACAATAGTAGGTAGAAGGCATGCCCTTGCAACACGCAATCTGTCTTCCAAGATTAACCCATGGCACACTCATATTACCTTAAGAAAAGAGAGAGCCAGTTACTTTTTTTTTAATGTTTATTTATTTTTGAGAGAGAGAGAGAGAGAGAGAGAAAGTGAGAAAGAAAGCAGACAAATAAATGGGGCAAGGGCAAAGAGAGGGGGACAGAGGATCCGAGGCGGGTTCTGCATTGACAGTAGATAGCCCTATGTGGGGCTAAAGTCAGGAGCCATGAAATCATGACCTGAGAGGAAGTTGGACGCTTAACTGACTGAGCCACCCAGGCTCAAATTACTCTTAAAATGAAAAATGAACTTCTTAATTTTATTAGGGGCCATAGAATGTGGAAGAAAAATTTTGTTATAAACGAGAAGAAGTGTATGTTTAATATATATCTTATGACACCAATGGCCTTTGCTTTTTATAAACTTAGATATCATTAAGTAAATAAAGTATAATAATATTATTTAACATTTTTTCCAGTTGTAGTTGTTTTTCATTTTAGCTGTTGACTCATTTGTGTTTAGCGTTTACTAATGTGTTTAAAATCAACCATTCTCATAATCCTGATGGTTTAAATTGTATTTAGTCTGTAAAAAAGGAAGTAACATTTTTATGACCAGTTACCTGTTGCAACTAGCAAAATGTTGAAAATAATTTTATTGATGAAACTCACACTTGGATTTATAGATTATATTTCATTATATATAAAATATTCCTTGTTGAAAACTATAAAAAATAATTCAAACTCTGCTTTTAAAGTTATGATGTTATAGCTCTATAGTGTTTTCTCTCCTGGGGAAATGTTCAAGGTGAAAACTGAAAGAAAAGTGTGAACAGATTTCTAACCATTAACAATAAGGGGCACCTGGGTGGCTCGGTCAGTTGAGCATCATGCTTTTGATTTCGGCTCATGATATGATCCCAGGGTTAAAGGATCGAGCCCTGTGTCAAACTCGATGCTGATCTTGGAACCTGCTTAGGATTCCCTCTCTCCTTCTGTCCCTCCCCCTGCTGCGCATGCTCACTTGCGCGCGCGGACGCGTGCGCGCTCTCTCTCAAATTAAATAAAAATTATATATATATATATATACTTATATAAAAAGTATATTTATACTTTATATATATACACTTTTTATTTAATGGTTAGCTTTTTGTTTATATAAACAAAAAGCTAACCATTAACAATAGAATCATATAGTTTCTATTCTTGTATTTCCTTTTAAATTTAATGTATATTTTGAATACAGTGAAATACTCCAGCTGTAAGCGTACCATTCGATCAGTTTTCATAACTGCATCACATCACCCTTGTCGCCACATCACACGTGCCACTAGCAGGGTATGGAACGTTGCCATTTCAATACTCTCTTCTTGCCAAGCAACAACTGTTATGATTTTTGCCCAAACTGGAATGACATATAAATGGAAACATGCAGATTATCCTCATTCGGGCCTGAATTATGTACCCAGCATGTCTTTGAGGCCCACTTATCTTGCCGCATATATCAGTCATGCCCGCTTTCCTGTAACTGTGCTATTCCCAGTGTATCAGCGGATCACGTTCCCGTACTCATGGGCTTTCTGTTTTTTCCAGCTCGAGACTATTACAAATATTGCTCATGAACATTCATGATTAAGTCTTTAGGTGGTAATTCTTTTCCCATTTCTCTTACTGTTTTGTCCTAAGGAAAATATATGTTTAAATTTATGAAAATTGTCACTACTCCAAAGTGGTGGTACCATTTTACATTCCCATCTGGAGTATATGAGAGTCCAGGTTGCTGCATATGTCTACCAACAAATTTATTGGGTCAGTTTTAAATTGTAGCCATTCTCATGGTTGTGCAGTGTAGTGACTGTGGTTTTAATTTTCACACCCCTGATGACTAAAAACGTTGACCACCTTTTTATGTGATTATTGATCATTAACGTATATTGTTTTATGAAGTGCCCGTTAGTGCATAGCCCTTTTTTAATTGTTCTTTTTATTATTATTATTTTTTAAATTTTTATTTATTTTTGAGATAGAGAAAGAACATGAATGGGGGAGGGTCAGAGAGAGGGAGACATAGAATCAGAAGCAGGCTCCAGGCTCTGAGCTGTCAGCACAGAGCCCGACGCGGGGCTCGAACTCACGGACCGTGAGATCATGACCTGAGCCGAAGTCAGACACTTATCCTACTGAGCCACCCAGGCGCCCCTTCTTTTTTATTGATTTGAATGGATTGCATACATGCGCTAAGCGTGTTTTCTCCCAGTGTGCGGGAGATTTTCACAGTTTCAAACTTGGTCCTTATGCACAGTTTCCTTCTTGCACGTACCTGCAAATTTTAACGTGGAGCCCCAGTTCCTACCTTCGCAATTTCCCTAGCTTCCTCCCCTCTGGTTTATTTCAACACCCTCTCCCACGTCCCTGTCTGGAAAGAACGTCCAGGAAGAAGGTTAGGGCGATGATGTAGCACATCCCACTTGTTTCTTTTTTCTGAGTATCCATGATAAGTGCTATTACTACCATTTGTCTAACATTGGAAAGTCATCATTTAGTACTTTTTTTTCATTGCCTTATAGTTGCTTATGGCAAACAGGCTAGTCTGGTATGAGTTTCTCCCTAATGCCTAAAAGCAGGAATTTCCTTTTGTTATTATACTGATACTTTTGAATAAATTAATCTCAAAAGTAATTACATGAAGAGATAAATTGAGTCAGTATTTTGAGAGAGTCCTATTCAAAATATACATGTTGTTCAAGTGCAGATGAAGTTAAATATTGATTCAGAATGTTTTCGTGTCTTAATACTTGGGAATTCACTAGAATTAGCATGAAATCTATTTCAGGCGTCACCAAATGATAGGTAAAAATTAACATGCTATAGAGTCTAGAAACCTGTACTATGAATAAAAATTTTTTAAATTCCAAATCATCTTTTATGTTGTCCCATTACTTTGACAGAAAGATGCTACTAATTTCATAAGAGGATATCAATTGATTTGTTGATTCTCTGATAGAACGGTTTGCCAATATAATTTACTTTATCATTTAAGAAAATGTTTTTAAGTTTGTTTATTTCGAAAGAGAGAGAGAATCCCAAGCAGGCTTTATACTGTAAGCACAGAGCCAGAGACAGGGCTCCGTTCAGTGAACCATGAGATCATGAACTGAACTGAAATCAAGAGTTGTACACTTAACTGACTGAGCCACCCAGGCGCCCCCAAGTATATTTTAAAGGTAGGTTTTGTGACTCTGAAAAAGAGTCATGATTTTAAGTAATCTCATAATTTATGAAAGTAAGTTGATATCATAATTAGAATGCTTGGTATATAAAGTGTATGAGGGCTTCCTTGATTCATATTTATCGTGGAACAGATCTTCAGTTTTGAATATTTTGTAATTAGAACTGTTACTTGAATTTTCTGTATAGAAAATATTTTTAAAATAAAAATTAAAATCGTTAATTTTCCACAGGTAATTAAGGGGATACAGGGGCAGATTATAAGTACCTTATTCTAATCATATTATTGCTTTATGGTCATAGTTGTATTTTAATACAAGGTCTTATTTGGAGACCATTGAGCCCAAAGAATTTTAAAATAACACAATAGATGCTTTTTAAAAGAGGTTTTCTCGGGGCGCCTGGGTGGCGCAGTCGGTTAAGCGTCCGACTTCAGCTCAGGTCACGATCTTGCGGTCCATGAGTTCGAGCCCCGCGTCAGGCTCTGGGCTGATGGCTCAGAGCCTGGAGCCTGCTTCCGATTCTGTGTCTCCTTCTCTCTCTGCCCCTCCCCACTTCATGCTCTGTCTCTCTCTGTCTCAAAAATAAATAAACGTTAAAAAAAAAATAAAAGAGATTCTCTCTTAGAGAATTTCTTTCTGGACTTTTTTCTCTTCTAGCTCAGAAGGATGACTTTTAATTACTATTTAAAATGCTGTGTGTATTATCTTATAAGTATAACAAGTGCATAGCAATACACATGTACAGTTGCTGTTTTGGGATAATTGCTTATTTGTAGCTTTTGTACCCGTGATAAATTACTTAGAATATTTATACATTATATGTTATAAACACAATATGAATTTAATAGAAAGTGGCGGGCCTGGGTGACTCAGTCAGTTAAGCGTCTCTGACTCTCGATTTCGGCTCAGGTCATCATCTGACAGTTCGTGAGTTCAAGCCCTACATCCGGTTCTGTGCTGAGCCTGCTTTGGGTTCTCTCTCTCTCCACTGCTCCCCTGCTTGTGCTCTGTCTCTCTCTCTCTCTCTCTCTCTCTCTCTCTCTCTCTCTCAAGATAAATTAACTTTGGAAAAAATAAAGGAAAGCTTTGATAACAATTGGTTGTGATCATGTCATTTATTATAAAATATACAGAATTCAGAGTAAATTTTTTTGGCTGTTATGTAATATTTTTGATACTTTTTGTATTTATAATTTACATATCTCTAATCTTTTATTTATTAGCATTTATCTTCTTTAGTGAAAGATACCAACTGAAATATTTTGATAGGTGGTAGACTCTGAAGCTTTTTGACAGACAACTTAATACAAGTCTTGTTCTACTAAAAGTCTTGTAAATTACCATTAGGCTGCCACTGAGAACCCATACTCTCCCGTTTTGGCTTTGCTGTTTTTGGTGTGTGGCTCTCTTCCTCAGACTCACAAGGTAGCTTCTGCACCACAGAATTTTACCTGTGAATTGTACACAGGACGGAAGGCAAAATCTTGCCGTCAGCAAGATGAGCCCATCTCCGAGTAAAATAACCACTAACATCCAAGGGAGTTCTGCCTAGAACCTATTACCAGGTGAGCCTTTCGGCTCAACTTGTGCAGGCCAGTCGAGGTTATCAGGGCTGTTAACCAAGTAAATGTCATTAGCAAAAATAGTTCATGAATAAGTTAAAACGGCATAGTAGATAGTCATTGGAAAGTCGAAATGCCTGCCTTAGAGAGCCAAAGAAGAACATATCTGCTGTGTTCCCGGGGTCAGTTGGTTACACAGAGAAATGCTGAGTTAGATATTTTATTTAAGTTGTTAAGGGAAATGGAGAAGATATTCCTGTTTATAGTTTTATAATCTATAGCTACTCTATATTTCTACTTCATCTTTGGTCAGTGTGTTTTTGTTCTGTTTCTTTAATTAGAAAATGTTTATTTACTTATTTTGAGAGAGAGAGAACGTACAACTTGGGGAGGGGCAGAGACAGAGGGAGGGAGAGAATCCCAAGCAGGTTCTGCGTTGAGCCTTTTGCGGGATTCACGAACCGTGAGACCATGACGTTAGCTGAAACCAAGAGTCAGATACTTAACTGACTGAGCGGCCCAGGTGTCACTCTGTTTCTTTCCATTTTGCAATCTGATGATAGGGCGGCTTATAGTCTTAGAATTTGCAAGACTCCATACTTTACTGGATTATTATTTTTTAAAGACAGTTGATTTCTTATAAACCTCACGTGTACACCTCAGTGATTTATCTTATAAACTAGGAAAACTGTATTTTCTGTTCCATAGTTAGACAGTTATTGCTATTTTGGCTATTTTATTATTTTTCTGGAATTGTATGTATATTGACAACTTATTTAACCAGATTATGGATACAACTGTTAAGTGATGGAAATATCTCCAATAACAAATGATGTCATTTGTTTCCAGGACATGGGACAGTTTGAGTCCCCCTTGGCAAAGGTATATATTTTCCTGTCTTTAGAGGTTGGAGAGAGATTCTAACCCCAATATTTATGGGCCTACATACAGTCTTATCACAGTTAAAGAACACACCGGAAGAACCAATATGCGATTTCATATTGATCGTTGTCCTTGAACACTGTTAAAGGGATATGTAATCACCTGCAATACTTTTTGTTTTCTTCATCCCATTTTTCCTCTGTTCATCATACAGATCCCAACCACTTTATTCAACATCCCTGAGGAAAGTTCTTTGCGAGTCCTCTCCTGCTTACCTCAGAGATCCCCTTTCTCTTTCCTCCTGAGTCTCCATCTGCTCATCTGAATATCCAGTGAACCCTGGTACTCCTCCGAGCAGTTGGTGGCAGATGGTGTGGGGGCGCTGGGATTAGAGAATAAGGGACGAAATCATGCAAATCTAAATATGCTTTCCGTGCCCCGCAGAGGAAATAAGCTAGGAAGGGTCAGATGTTAAAATATCCTCCCGTATTATAAATTGTTCAAGGTCAGTTATTTACAGACTTCCACAAAGAGATGTCTTCTGTTTATATATGCCATTTAAAAATAAGGTTGCTCTACTTATAATCCAAATGAATTTCTTTCTTTTTTCCCTTCTCCTTATCAAGAACTGCTCTAATTTTTCTCACACAGCTCCGGATATGCTTTTGGGGAAAGAAATATTGAGTTTGTTACGTCTTTTTATAAAACTTGGAGTAATGTAATGAATGCCCACATTAAAAGTTAGTTAAGCAATATATTAGAAATGAACACTGGCAAATGAAAATAAGTTTGAGGCAAGTAACTATATACCCATCTTTGTGAGACGAATATCAACAACCTCTCACAGATTAGAATCTTGTTACATTTGTTTTGGGATCTTCCAAAAAACGATGACTGATTTTAATCATTGACAATAGCAACAGGTCTTATGGTCTGCACGACATGCTCTTACTCCCAAACCTAGTTTGGCTCTGACCCTCTTCCCCAACAACATCATCCAAGGAGACGAACCGTATCTGAATCAATCTTGTGTTTGTTTGTTTGTTTGTTTTCCCTAAATTCTTTTCCTCTATCAGGTAAGATTATCATTAGATATGCCTGCAGATGAATAAATGCATCTCCACCTTAAACTTAGCCCCTCCTAGGATGACTTTGGTCATTTATAGATCAATACTTTTTGTTCCCTTCATTGCTTTTTTTTTTTTCTTTTAATGTTTATTATTGAGAGACAGAGAGACAAAGCATAAGCATGGGAGGGGCAGGGACAGGAGGAGACACAGAATCTGAAGCAGGCTCCAGGCTCCGAGGTGTCAGCACAGAGTCCGACGCAGGGCTCAAACTCACAAACTGCGAGATCATGACCCGAGCCGAAGTCAGATTCTCAATTGACTGAGCCACCCAGGCGCCCCCCTTCATTTCTGTAATAGATAGCACAATATTGAGAAGGATGGACAGCAGGTGGGATGGGGATGAATAAGTAAGTAGGCTCCAAGGTAAATGTAAAGAGACAAAGATGATAGTTTTGCTGGTGGTTCTCTTTACATTCATTGCCTTGGGCTATAGTCACAGTGAGGGTTTGCATGCAGTGGTCTCCTTGTCATAACTCTTACAAATACATCCTGCCATCTCTCATGTGTAGCACGAGGTTTTACTCTTATGTGTGAAGAATAAAACCTCTGAATACAATAAAAGTCAGAATGTGGCCTTCTTGAATAATTGCTTTCCTGTGCAATGCTGTTAAACTGGATTTGTTGTCCACAAAAGACATGTCCTGAAAAAATATTAGGGGGGTATAAAGAGACGATAGACCTTTTGCTATGAGGAGCAGTTCCTCCCGTAAGCTGAATATAACTCTTCCAATGAGCTTAGATTTGCTCAAAGGCACTTCCTTTTTGCAATTTGCACAACCATTTATTTTTCTCCCTTAATGTTGAATGATTTACAAAAAAAAAAAAAAATAACATAGTGGATTAACAGGGTGTATTTATTTCATTATTTTATTTTCAGAATCTATATTAAAATACAGAAAGCATTTTACTGTCTTCTGCTGAAACAGCTTTATGTGCTTTGTACATGGAAGAGTTGTCCGCAGAAACTCTCTAGTGGAGGATCTGAAAAAAGAAATGGAATGGGGGTGGAGAGAGAGAGGGGGGAAAAAAAGGATAGGCAGATGAATAGATAGATGGATGAAAACGGGTGTTATTATATATGCATTCTTTGTGTCCCCACTCCCATTTTGTTCTCTGAAGACAGTGACTTTGGAATTTTATCTGAATACTCAATATCTAGTCACTAATATGAGCACAAGAAACGTTTAGCAACTAAGTAAGAAAGTGTGACAAAAAATGAGCTACCCATTTTCTGCAGAGCCATTGGGGGAAATCTATTCCTCTCTTACCCAAACTATTTCAGCAATTCCCTGTTTTCCTTGCTTTCACTTTTAATCTATATTATTTTTGCCATATATCAGTCAAAATGGTTCTTTTGAAACAAAAACATAAAATTATACCCTGGCCCTGCTCTCAGCCTTGATAGCAATTGATACTCACTTGCAGGGCATTGAAAGCGTTCTATTGTAAAAAGAAAGAAATCAAACAAGGCAAAGTACATACTTAGCACTGTTGGGATTTCTGCTTCAAGAATGATGGAGTAGACACACTTTTCCCTGTTCTTTCCACTAAGCTCAACTAAAACCATTAGGATTGTACATAAAATGATAATAAGATACTGAAAAAAGGAGGGAAGACTGCAGATAATCTAGTGATCTCAGTACCCAAGGAAGAGCACCATGATGAGTTTCCACATTTACCTTTTATATTCCAGATGTGGATTCCACGTCTGAGATAAAAGAAACCAACTCATAAACACCAACAAGTACAGGTGAGAGAAACAAACAAAATGTTGCTCTCTCTGGCCAAAAGAAGAGGAAAGAGACAGCTTTTAAACAGGAATCACTCTACTTCAGCCAGAGTCACAGAAAAACCTCTGACGTCATCACCACAAGTGCCAGCAAGGGCTAACTAAGGACTCTAGAATTCCAAATTCTCCAGGGTGTCATAGGCAGTGCAAACCCCGCCAGCCCCAGCAGGTACACACATGTGTGGGCACCCACATATAGACATGCACACACACAAGTGTGTTATCTGGGAAGGCAGAGAAGCTGGACCTTCATTTCTCCTCAGTAGTAACAGGGCACCGTTTCTATTCTTTCCCCCTGCTTTCTGGGTAGTGTCAGAGGAAGACTGGGGAACTAAGACTCTCACCATACTCAGCAATAATGATGTCACTGTCTCCAAGTGTTAGTGTATTTCACCTTGTGAGCTATAATGACACACCCCTCTCAACTCAGTGGTATAAGCAGAGACCTAACAGGGAGACGGAACTTGGACCCTTACCCAGCTTTAATGAGAAGCCCTGCTCCCTTCGGTAAAGGTCACTGAATGGAGATGGCTAACCCTACTTGGCAATAACGAGGCAGCACCTTTTACCTGTTGGAGGAGTATCAAGGGAAACCAGCTAAACAAAAGGTTTGAAATGATCCAGAGTCTCCTAACCTAATACCTACAATGTCCAGGTTTCAATTGAACATCTTTTGTTGTATTAAGAATGAGGAAAACCTCATCTTTAATTAAGAAGACAATCAAGAGATATCAACACCAAGATCGCAGAGATGGTAGAGTTATCTGACATAGATTTTAAAGTAGCCATTGTAAAAATGCTTCAACAAGCAATAATAAACATGCTTGAAACAAATGAAAACATTAAAATGTCTCAGTAAAGAAATAGAAGATGTAAAGTTGAGCCAAGTAGAAATTTTATAGCTGGAAAATATAATAACCAAAATTCAAATGAAACAGAAGCAATGAACCTGAGTAGGTAGGTTCAACAGTACAATGGAGACAGTGGAAAGAATTCATGAACTTGAAGGTAAAACAATAGAAATTAGTCTGAACAAAAATAACTGGAAACAAAACAAATAATACAATGAACAGGCTGTCAAAGAAATGAGAGACTATAACAAAAGATTTCATTTTGTGTCATTGGAGTCCCAGAGGGAGAAGAAAAGAAGGGAAGTCTTAAAAAAATACTTGAGGGGCACCTGAGTGACTCAGTCAGTTGAGTGTCTGACTCTTGATTTCGACTCAGGTCATGATCTCATGGTTCATGAGTTTGAGCCCTGTGTTCGGCTCTGTGCTGACAGTGTGGAGCCTGCTTGGGATTCTCTCTCTCTCTCTCTCTCTCTCTCTCTCTCTCTCTGTCTCTCTCTCTCTCTCTCTCTCTCTCTCCCCATCTCCCTCTGCTCTTCCCTGGCTTGTGTGAGGGCTCCCTCTCAGTAAATAAATTAAAAAATATATACTTCAGTAAATAATAGCTGAAAATTTCCCAAATTTGGCAGAGGACAAACTTAAAATTTAGAGAGCTTAATAACATTACAAGAGGATAAATCCAAAGAAATCCATACCAAGACACATTTTAGACAAAAGTCTGAAAATTAAAGAATATGGACATGAAAATACATCTATATATTTTTGTTTGTTTTTGTTTTATTTTAACACAACATAGGAAATATCAGTTTATTATTCAGAAAACTTTAGGCTCCTAATTCCCAATAAAAACTCCCTATTTTTAGGCTGTCCTTTAAATTCCTCCAATGTGACCCTAATTTTGTTTTCTAACTTTGGGTCACAAACTTGAAGTCCCTGCTCTCCCTCTCTGATATTGGTCTCGCATTCTATCTTAAGCATGCCCGTTACTTAACATTCAGCCCCAAATAAACAAAAATGATACGTAAGTCATCATGACCTCTCATAATTACCTATTTTATCCTAATTCTGCATATCCCTAACTTCTTCATCGACCTCCCTCTTCCAAAACCTGATGGTGATTATTGGCAGTAGCATTCTCTTGGGTCTGACATGCCTTTTTTCTACTTGCAATGCCAATTACCTAATCTCAGGCTGTTGAGATGTTGCCTTTCCATACAATTTCAAATTAAATGTCATGTATACACTGTTAGATGATTGGTCCTGTGGATACTTATACATACTTTGCCCTTTCTCTATAGGAATCATCATATGCTATTTGACTTTAGTCATTATTTGTAATTCTCTTTTACAGTTTCTAAGTTTAACGAGCAAAATTTGCATGTACCTTTTTTTTCAAGTTTATTTATTTACTTTGAGGGCATAAGTTGGGTAGGGGCAGAGAGATTGATGAACAGAGAGAATTCCAAGCAGGTTCCATGTTGTCAGGGCAGAGGCTCTGACATGGGGCTCAATCCCATGACTAATGAGATGATGCCCTGAGCTGAGATGAAGAATCACACATTCCACCGACAGAACCACCCAGGCACCCCTATTGCACTTCTCTACCTACAGTCCATACTACCTCTGACACGGTTCCTTGCACTAAATCTTCCAATAAATTCCTTGTACTATCTAAATCTTCTAATAAATGCTTAGCAGATTTCTTAAAGACTTAATAACACACCACTCACTGCCAAAGCAGTTGTTTTCCTATTTCAAAATCCTATCCGTATTTAATTTCTCATTGTGTGTGGCTAGTCTCTATGATTAATCCTCAACTGTGTGCATATGGGAACCCTTTATTATATTTCATGTTCCTCACAGCATATTGCAAGGTGAAATGCTATTAATTAGCAAACATGGGCAGAAGTCTTCTCAAGGTATGAGGAATTTATTTCTATGAAAATAATTAGTTTTCAGTGGTTGAAAGGTATTGAAGTACGGTGTGATGACCTTACATGTTCTGACCTATAGCAACATTGTTATAGACACTTCAGGAAGTGATTTCCTTCTAGTCATAAGTTTATCCAGTTCTGGTCACAGATTCCATTTGAGATATCAGTGTTTTCATGCATAGTAAATAGAACAGGTTCATAAATACTTTAAATTAAGTACCATATTCCATTCTTTTTCTACACCCAGTCAGCATTTTTTTTTACACATATGGTTTTATTCCAGCTGAACTAACATTTAGCAGATGTCTACAGCATTTGACTTTTTATTATTATTATTATTTCTGCCTTTTGATTCCCTTCACCCATTTCTTCTACCTCCCCTACCCCAACTTTTACCAAGCACACGTCTATGGGAAACAGCTGCAGAGGTTTGACAGGAACATCTGCAGCACTAAATGCATAGGTTATAAATACAAAAAGTCACAAACCAACAATCTAAGTGCTTTCCTCAAGAATGTAAAATAAATAAATCACAATATCTAAAAGAAGCACAAGGAAGGAAATAATGTAAAGAGTAAAAGTTAATAAAATTGGAAAGAGAGAAGTAACAAAAACAACAGGTCCTTTGAAAATATCAACAAAATTGACAAGTCTTTAGCAAGATTGGTAAAGAAAAAAAATATATATAAATTAGCCATTTCAGAAACAAAGAAGGGAGGACCACCACAGATCTTCCAGACATTAAAAAGGTACTAAGGGAATAATACAAACTACATAAATTTTACAGACTAGGTGAAACAGACCAATTCCTCAGAACACAAACTACCACAATTTGTCCGCAGGCAATTACTTTCCACGGGAATTAAATTACTTTAATAGCCCTATACCTCTTAAGGAAACCAAATTCATAAATAAAAATTAACTCCCACCCTGCAAAAACATCTTTGTGTCCAGATTGTTTCATTGGAGATTTCTACCTAATTAAGGAAGAATTAACACCAATTGTCTCAAGACTCTCCCAGAAAAATAGAAGAGGAAGGAACAGTCTCATTTCATTTAATGAATCTCACATTACTCTGATACTAAAGCAACGTGAAGACAGTACAGACAAAGAAAACTACAGACAATATATCTCATAAATACAGACACAAAAATTCTTAATGTTTTATATCATGGATGAAAGCCTGGTTCAACAGTCAAAAACCAATCCAAGTAATCTGTTACATAACCAGACTAAAGAAGAAGCATCGTGTGATGGTATCAACTGATGCAGGGAAAAAAATGACAAAATTCACATCAATTTATGAGAAAAATCAGAAAAATAGGAATAGAGGGGAATATGTGCAACATGAGGAAGATCATCTGCAGGAACCCTACAGCCAGCACTGTGCTCGATGATGGAGTGAGAGAGGCATTTCGTATGAAAGCGTACACAGATGACGAGCATGAGAAGATGTTCAACACTGCTATCCACTAGGGAAATGCAAACTAAAATCACAATGAAATAGTTCCATGTACTTATTAGAATAGATATCTATATGTCTATAGATCTATATCAATCATCTATCCATCCATCCATCTGTCATTCCATCCATCCATCCATACATTTGTCTGTTGCTCCATCTATCCATTTGTCCATCCATCCATCCATCCATCCATCCATCCATCCATCCATATATCTTTCCCTGATGAGAATATTGAACAATATAGCCACTCTGGGTAATAGTTTGACAGTTTCTGAAAACAGACACAAACAAAAACCATGAAACCTGCAATGATATTATGACTCATCAGTAATTTCACTCTCGGACATTTATCTGAGGTAAATGAAAACTCACATTCGTGCAAAAGCCTGGATGTGGATGTTTATAGAAGTTCTGTTCATAACACCTCAAGCTAAACACAACACAGATGTTCGGCAACAAGTGAGTGGTAACAAAAGCTGTGATGTAGCCAGACCAAGGGATCCTACTCTGCAGGAAAAGGAGCGAGCTGTTGACAGGCACAACCCGGGTGAAACTCCAGAGAATTATGCTAAGTGAAAATACAATCTCACAAGGTTGGATACGGTAGGATTCCATGTAAACATTCTTTAAAAAGGGATGCCTGGGTAGCTCAGTCGGTTAAGTGTCCAACTTCGGCTCAGATCATGATCTCACAGTTCATGGGTTCGAGCCCTGCTTTGAGCTCTGTCCTGATAGCTCAGAGCCTGGAGCTTGCTTTGCATTCTGTGTGTCTCTCTCTTTCTCTGCCCCTCTCCCCTTGCACTGTGTGTCTCTCTCACTTTCTCAAAAATAAATAAGCATGAAAAAAAATCCTTGAAATGATGAAATTAGAGCACTTGAGAGAAGATTTGTATTTGCCAGTGAGGAGTGGGGGTGAGATCAGAGCAGATAAAGCCATAAAAGAGCAAGATGCAGGATCTCTGTGGGGACAGAGATGTCCCTTATCTTGAATGTATCAATGTCAATATCGTGGTTTTGTTCTTGTACTTGGGGTTTGCAAGAAGTTACCATTTGAGAAAAGTAGGTAAAGGCACGCAGGATATCCCTGTATTAGACCTTACAACTGAATACCTAGTTGAGATTTATCTGTAAGTGTAAGTTTATCTCAAATCAAAAACTTTTAACAGGAAAGTTGAATGATAAAATGACTGCTCTCTCTGTCCTACGTGGACACAGTCATGTTTGGATACGATGCCGGGATCACTGCAGCACGTATACATCAGAGGGAACCGTCAAAGGGCAAAGCCAAGAGGCGTGGGCTGTGGGGACGGTGGGATGAGCCACTGAACTGAGTCACCCTTGCAGCCACTCCTGTCTCTATCCTGCCTCTGGCTATGATACAGGTATTTGATTTTGTTTTTAAAAAAGAGGAAGAGGAAGAAAAAAAAAATATTATTGGAACATACATGAAATGGCCAAAAGTAAAAGGCTATCAATGCCAACTGTTAGTGGCATGTAAAAAGTACAGCCAGTTTTGAAAATTACTTGGTGTGTGTGTGTGTATGCACATATATATGTATATATATGCACATATATATGTATGTATATACATATATGTGTATATATATACATATATACATACATATATATGTGTGTGTATATATGCATATGTATACATAAATATGTGTACATGTGTATACATCCATATGTATGTATATACATATATACATATATATACATATATACATACATATATATGTGTGTGTATATATATACATATATATTTGTGTGTGTGTGTGTGTATATATATATATATATATATATATAAATGTACTACAATATGACCTAGAAATGATACTTCTGTGAATTTACCCAAGACAGATTAAAAACATATTCACACAGGCTTCCAGTTATGGGATGAATAGTCACAGGGATAAAAGGTACAGCACAGGGACTATAATCAGTGATACCTGAATAGTGGAACATGGTGACAGTAGCTATACCTATGGTGTGTCAATGAAAAATGAACAAACCTTTTAGAATCAAAACAATAAAAGGGAAGAGAGTTCTATTCCAACTCAAGTTAGGACAGTTGCCGAGGATACACAATCTTCCCAAAGGGAAGAGTGTTCTGGGGAAAGAGCGTTTGGTGCAGTGCTATATGTGTTTTTGCAGAGAGTTACAAATCATCATGACAAGGGACATTCCAGAAAGTTAGAGACATTATCTTATGTTTTTAGTACATGCAGGGCTGTATGACTTAAATCTTATGGGAACCAGGAAAGTTTCTTTTTCTGGCCTTGTGTTCAGAATGCTCCTTTTTTGGTTATTGTTTTATTATTATTAAATTATTCATTTATTTTAACAAAACGGACATGCAATGTGTGTTGGGAAAAAAATGGAGCCCGTGCTTTGAAGTTTTACCAAGTCATTCTGACCTTGGTAAATGTTAACGTGTAGTTTCCCTAGTTGCCCAGGAGCAAAGCCCACAAACATTAAAAGTCGAAAATTTCCTTTATCAGGTGGACATGAAATAATGTATAGACTTGTCAAATCATTGTGTTACACACCCGCAACTAATGTAATATTGTGTGTCAACTATACTTCAATAATAGTACTAATACGTATACACACACACAGATTTGTGTGTACATTTTCATAGCTGCTTTGTTCATAATAATCTCAAAATTTAGGCAACCCGGATGTCCACCAATAGGTGAATAAATACACAGATGTATCTGTACAATAGAATATTATTCTGCAGTAAATAGTAAGCAAATGACCAGCACACGAATCACTATGGATGGATCTTGACAACATTGTGCTGGGTTAAAAAAGACAATCACAGAAAGGACATTCTGTGTGATTCCATGTATATAAATTCTGGAAACTACAAATTATCTATAATGACAGAAAGTGGATAACTGGTTCCCTGCAGGAGCTCTCTGCAGACAACTTTTGGGATAATGAAAGTATTCTATATCTCAGTGTTGTCACTAAGATACACACACACAAACACACACACATATGCCAAGTAATTGTGTGTGTGTGTGTGTATGGGGTATATATGTGTGTATGTATATGTGTATATGTGTGTATGTATATATGGTGTGTGTGTGCATATACATGTCAGAATTCTTCGAATTTCACACCTTAAATGAGTGTGGTATATTGTACTTTAGTGCTTTAATGCTTCCATGAAACTTACCTTAAAGACTCTTTGGAAGTCTGGAAGGGATAATTCTAGACTGGCCTCTAGAATCTGCCAGATCACATCTACTGAGCTGGCCGACCGAGGGAGTTGCAGTATCATTAGTCATTAGGGAAATACAAACTTCCCCACGTGTTGGGGCTACAGTGGTCACAGTCAGAAGGTAGTCACTGGGCTCATTTAGTCCAATAATATATTTCTGTATTTGCAAGTCAGGGAAGAGAAGGCTGCTTCATGCTTGGCAATTACTTCTCAACACCCACAAAGGTCGTGGTTGGATAGGTAGAAAACTCAGTCTCCAAGTATGAGATGCATGGGTAAAATGCAAGATACCTCGTAACATTTGAGTTTAATATAAGCAGTGAATACTTTGTTTAGGGTAGATAATTACCAAGTTTTGCTCTAAATGTACTTAACACTACAAGACATTATTTATCTGACTCAAGTATAACTGAGTTTCCCATCTGTTTCTTGGCTAAATTTGCTAACCCGCCCCCAGGTGAGGCTGGCACCATCTACAAGCAACAATACCCATCCTTATTTCCAAACCTCAGCTCTCAGGTAGGTGCATCCACCTGGGAAAACATTGTTTGCATACAGTCTTAGCTGCAAGGCAGGATCATGGCAAGAGAGAAGTGATGGTTTCCCAGGCTTTGCATCACAATACAGCACGAGAGAAGTCTGTTGCAATGGTGCTGAGGAAAAGGAGGCAACTACTGTGCCCCACCCCTACCCCCAAACCAAATGCTTCTCTCCCCTTAGAATAAAACCCTAAACTCCCTCAGGCCTGAAGCCTGATGAGGGAGTTTGAAGGCTGCAGAAGCCCTCAGTCACTTCCTTGACGACAACCCCACCCAACCCAGCAAGCCCATTGTCCTTGCTGCTGTCTTTGAACTTGGAAAGCTTGCTTCTCACTCAGAGTGTATCTGCTTGGTATCTTCTCAGTGAGTAACATTCATTATTTTCTCATTTCCGACACCTAAAACCACATTTGACCTGTGTGAGCTAATTAATACATTCTTGTTGATTGAGTGAATGAATCTATTTTCCATTCATATTCCTTAGAAATTATTTCTCATGAATGCCTTAGCTATCCTCAGGGTCACTGAACCCATTAATTGTAAATTTTAATTTAAAAGTGTCTTTGGGTATTTGAGAATATATTTCAAAAAGAAGCAAAGTTTTATTTAGTTTGATTTTGTTAATTTTCACGTTTTCCAGAAGACTTTGGAGAATTAAATGTAGCAATTATCAGGGTTAAATAAGCCCAAGTCAAGTCTTACTTCTTACAAATATGGTCAAAGCTTCAAGATGATGGATTTTATTTATTAAATCCTAGTAACATTTTTCTACTATGTGAAAGGCTTTGTAGAACTTCATGAAGGAGGTCGGTCGCTGACCATCTTCTCCAATTTTGATATTAAATACTTACCTGTTTATTTTAGCTTGTGTAAGACTTCCCATAAAGTATATGTGACTGACCAAATTGGTTATAGTTTTGCTTGAAGCATTATATTTTTTTTACAGTGTTTTGTCTTTTGATTGAAATATTTGTAATTTACCGTGGGTGTTAGAGGTTTTTCATAAAATTGGGCTTGGAGAAATTAACTGAAGCACTCAGTTATAAGTTAAATTCCTCTTAAAATTTTAAGTCTGAAAGCCAACTAGGGACTTACTTATCTTCCTTCCTTAACTCCTTGATTTGTCATATATCCAACTCAATCTGGCCTAGTCACGTACTCAACTACCTATTTTGTATGCTAGACAGCGTATCTTCTTCAATATTCCTTTTCCTCTGGACACAAAATGCCATCCTCATTCTTCAGAAACTTGTCATTTCTCAATGTCCGCTGCTACGAGTGTTTTCATTGTCAATACTGCAAGAGGTATGGGGGCTCTTAAAAATGTATTCTCCTTGAAAATGAAAGCACCTTTTTAAATCCTAAGATTGGAAAGAAGCGTGGTGTTAGTTCATTCCCTTGAACATAAAAGAAAGCATTTGCTAGCGAATGCAGTTCCTCGCCCCAAATCACGTAGCTGGTTAGTAGCAGGCTTAGGGTTTTTGAACTACAGCCTGCTGGTCTTTCTGCCACATCAGAATGATGCTAATTTATTACCTTTACAGAAATGCACTTACTTTTTATGATAGAATTATGATTTCTGTATTGCTGTGATTGATTGCTCTGTGGTTGTTACTAATTTAAAGGCCTACATAGGACATTTATGAAGAGCAATTTTCTTGTTACTTCATTATTATGCATTCTGCGTCCTGGTACGGTCATCTGTGCGGAAGGTATGGACTCCCCTATACCAAATTTTGTTCAGATTTGGAGATGCACCACAGGCTCCCAAGGGCAGCCACCAAGAAGATCAAAAATGGCTTGAGAGGGCTTTCGTTGTGCTCAGGGCAGAGGCAGCGATGACCCACACCTGCATGTGGGCCAGCGCTCCCTGGCTGGAACCCACCACCAGCTCCGAAGGAAAGAGGCTCCTAGCTCCTTTCTCTTCTTGCCCAGATAGAAGGCAGAATGCTAGAGGGGTAGCGCTGGAAAGTGGCCATCAGTGACGCATCAGAAATGAACTCATGTCCTTTATTATACCTCTGATTATTTCTTTATAATTATTAAGTATCATGGTACTAGATTTTCAGCCTTTAATATAACAATATTTAAGTAATGCATATTTTCATAATGCGATACCAAATTCAAAAGTAAATTAGTAGGCTACCAAGGATGAAACTCAGGGGTTGTTCAATGTTAGTTGTCTTTTCAAAATAACTGTTATTGGTTGTTTCATGTGATACAGGTTGTTACAAATACCTTATATTTAAGGAAAGTTTAATTTTTAAATCTTTGAACCTATCCGTTGTCAACTTTAGCTAATAGTTTATCTGTATTTTGAAATACTTTATTCTCAGAACGCTATAATGATGACATCAAGTAATATTAAAAATGCAATCTCCGTATCAAAGTGACAATTTTAAAATTTGTATATTTCCAAAGAATGATACACCTGATGACCTAATTTCTGAAATATCTGGACCCACCTACTAACTGGAAAATTAGGCAATTAAATGAAATCTATTTGATAACTTTTTTTGGAAAATCATTTTTTTTCCTTCTCTTAAATGTACCACTATCACTTCCTCACTGTAGAGTTTTTAACATCGAATGCTAAAAACCCAGCAAACGTAGAGAATCTTCACATTATCAGATTTCTCTTTGACCTGTAAAGGCACTTCTGTGAAAACGTGTCTTTGCTGAGTTCTACAAGGATCTTCAGGATCTGGCTCTTGCGCGTTAATTAGGATAATTCACACTGAGGACCTCTGTCCCATGACCTTGTTTCACCTGGGAGATGTGAACTAGCTAGTGTGTTGCTCAAAACAGCCCAAGGATCAGGACTTTTACTCTCGCCACCTCGTGTGGGGGGTATCAGCCACTTGGACGTGGTGGTTTTCCCAGCATTCTGCTGCTAAAGCAGCTGGGCTATCATTCCAAGTGGTTCCGGCTGCAGGGGCTGTGCTCTGAGCTAACGGCACCAGTCCGCATGGCCGACCCGCTCACTTGTGCCGCTCCCGCTGAGTCCAGCCAGGGCGGCTTCTTTGTTCTTTCTTCAGTATTTCTAGCAGCTTGGTTTTGGACTCTTTGTTTCCCTATTCCTGAAACACAGAATGGCTCATTCAGACCCTTTCAGAATTTTCAAATTGCCCAGGTCCCTTGACCATCTCCCTAACAGAGCACACACCTGCATGCACATCCTCCCAGTCACTGTCCACCTTTCCAATACTGCTTATTTCAGTGGTTCCCAAGCCTCGCCTACAGCCAAATCCTCTGAGCAGGTATGTAAGATGACACATACATGCAGAGTCAACCTCAGAGATGACAAATTAATTCATTTTAGGAAGGTGACTGGACAGAGAGAATATTTTAAAAGTTACCAGTAATTCCAGTATGCAGCCAGGGATGTACCTTGCATTTATTGTATATCCTATAACATGGCATATTTGTTTGTTTCTTAATTTTTTTTTTTAACATTTATTCAGTTTTTGAGAGAGAGTGTGAGTGGAGGAGGGGCAGAGAGACAGGGAGACCCAGAATCTGAAGCAGGCTCCAGGCCCTAACTCATGAACAGTGAGATCATGACCTGGCCGAAGGTGGATGCGTAACCAACTGAGCCATCCAGGTTCCCATGGTATATTTATTTGTATAGTACATCTATTTCCTCAACTGGTATATATAGTCTAGGTGTACAAGATCACTCGCTTTTGTATTACCAGTGCCTGGATCCAAGCAGGGTGCATAAATACCTGTTAAATGAATGAATGGATATTTGTTGAATAAATAAACAAGCTCGGTGTGCAAGAAAGTCAACCAGAGCACCATTAGTGTAAGGTTACCATCAAAAATGTCAGACATGAGGATATCGCGAAGGGAGAGTCTAACTTGGGGAAACGGGTGGAATTTTTTGTGGGGCTTTAGTAGGAAGGAAGCCATCAAAATAAGCTCATTTAGTTGGGGGGCAGGGGAGGGATAGGCAAGGACTGTTCTCAGAAAAGGGTGTGTGTGCAGATCTGTGGCCTTCGAGTGGTGAGCTTGGATTTTATTAGGGGAGAGGAGAGATGAGAGCTCTAGAAGCTAGTCGTGGGTAAGAGAGGTTGGGGTTAGGGAAAGAGCCGAGGTGACCAGGGTATGTGGAGGTCACCATCCGGAGTTCTCAGCCTTCATTGTCTCTCACAGTCCCTCTTCTTGCTCATGAGGGAAACGGAGTCTCATGTGACCTCCATCTTCGTTTGTTCAGTTCTCTAGATCCGAACCTCTCATGTGTTGTAACAGATGACTCTTGTTGGTCTCTTGCTTCTGCACATCTTAAAAACGAGGCATTGGATGCATTTGTTCTAGACTGTCTTTGCCAGGATGTTGGTATGGCGGATAGCCAAGGAAGAGAGTACTGTCACCTTTTGGAGCAAAGAATGGCATGCTTCCTGTCCAGTTATAAAAAATTGGGGTGCTCTAATCTCAGGTTTCCTCTTCTCTAATGGAACTGTTAACTGTGCAGGTATCCATCTGATTGCATCTGTCTTGATCCCTGAGGACTTGGGGCAAGGGGAAGTAACTGAAGTATGCTGATAAACAGACTACTGCTGCTGGTTTGAGTAATGAACTGTCCTTTCTTCCTGACCTGGGAGTGTTTTCTGTGTTCTCAGCCATCATTCATGACGCTGTGACAGGCTAATTTGGAAGCTTGCAAGTAGGGTGAAGTCTCATTCCCTTCAACATTCTTGAGAGTCTTGGTTGTAGTCTTGGACTCTTTAGTGATGGCTACCATCGCAGCTTCCCATGGAGTCCGACTTTGTAGTTGAATTTAAATCGTTTATCAAGTGAGTGGCTGCACAGACACATTTACAATTCTGTAGGGAACACAGAGGTGAGAGGAGACCCAAGCAAGGCAAGAGGGAGTCCCAAAGAAGTGTAGGGCGCTCGTGAGGGTTCCCTCTTTTGAGAAAGGAAGAAAATAGAAGTTTAAGGCATTGCAGTGAAAGATGGATGTATGTGTGAGTGGAAAGAGAAGTAATTGCATAGGAGGCCATGTTAGAAGCATAGAAATTGTAGATGTGTTCAGCCAAAAGTAAAGTCTAACCCACATGAGGGACTTGATTTTACAAAGAGAGCCTGAGGATTAAATGCACAGAGATCTCACCTGGCTTCGTGGTTTCCGCGACATTTACCACTGCTGGCAAACATACAGGGTAGGCTTATTGTAGGATCGAGTGAGAGACAGAGACCCCTAAGCACTGGGTCTGTGATGTCCTCTGTGCTGTTGAGTTAGAATCCCTAAAGCTTATCCCAATCTTTAATACACAAACAGAAGGAATGGTGGATTGTATTTAGGGAGTCCAAGTATATGGAGTTGGGTAAGTGTTGAAAGGGACAGCTTGAACTTCAGAAGACAACTTGAGTGCATCTGTGAAGGTATACACATGACAGCTTTAGTCAGATCATAAAAAGTGTCACCCAGTTTGAAGAAGTTAGGAATTCAGTGTCCTCTGAGACCGAGAAAGCCACTAAGTTGTTCTGTGGTCATTGGCTGGGGAGAGTCATGAATAATAGTCTCCAACCTTTGAGGAAAGAGAAGCTTTTCATTTTATGTGATATCATGGAATGTAGATGGGCCTGATAAAATTTAAAATTCACCTTTCGAGATTCAGCATCCTTGCGTGTTAATGCTGTCAGCAAATAGAGGGAATCAAGCCTGCAAGTTACTCAGGCTGGAGAATATGATGGAAAATGTTTGTAGTAGAAACCCTAACAGTATGGCTTTGGATAAACCCTGACAGTGTGGCTTTACTTTTTGTAACACAAGTACCTGATATCAGCTTTGATTGCTGAGGCATCCACTTCAAAGAGGCATCTGATTCATAGACAGCTGTACAAATAAACACAAGGACAGCCACAGGACTAGATAAAGAGCCACGCTGCACCTGCCTCAGGTCTCTCAGCCTTCTGCTTTGTTCTAGAGATCTTGGTTGATTTCAACAACTGACCATTTGGGCTGCTTGTTTTTTTCTCTTTGTGAGTTTTAAATTCCCACTCGTACGTTTTAAATAAAAGCAGAAGCAGAACCCCAGCTCCATGCCCCCTCTCCACATCTGGCTGTGCAGTCCCAAGTGTATGTAATTTCCAGGGCTTGTAAGTAATAAACATTTCACCCCAAATTTTCCTAGTGGTTGTTGCTGAGGACGCCTTACAATCGTAGTAAGAAGTACAAGGGCTGATCTAGTAACAACATTGGTTATGGGCAGATTGAGACCAGCAGAAAACAATCACCCATATACTGTGTAAGATTGGAGTCCTAAATGAGTCGAATGTTTCCAAGGTTATGTTACATAATTTGAAGAAGTAAGAGGGCATTTCTGTAAAACCTTGGGGCATAAATGTCCAGTTGATTTTCTCAGCTAAGTACAAGTAGATCCTGTAGTATGGAGAACATCTAGATCTGCCACTGTAAGTAAGCACCTGTGGGGATGAAGAAAGGCTATGATTAGGTGGAGGGATTGCAGGGAAATGAGGACAGTCAGTCTTCTCAATGGGCCTCAAATCTCGCACAAAATGGTAGCCGTGACAGTTTGTCTTTTTGATGGGTAGAACACGGATATTTTAGTCAACAGGAGATGATGAATCCGTTTTGAAAATATGTGGATATGGTGGCCACAGTCCTGTAAGAGACTCATTTTTCTTTGGTTTTGAGATAATTATGGTAAGGGCAGATCCTGCTGAATTGGTTCAGCTTCTAGGATGTGTCCAAACTCTTAAATATATTTGGCACACGGTCAATAGGGAGGAAATGCAAGATCCAAAATGTTGAGAAGGGGAAGCGTCAGGTAGTGGTTAATTAATCTGTGCCATCATTGAATTATAGACCAGTGAGTCCCTTCTGGGAGTTCCAGAAACTCCACACTTAATGGTGTTATCCCCTTAACAAGGTGGATCTTGTCTCAGTTAATTTCCCAGAATGGAATAGCCACGATGGAAAACAACCATGATGGAAAAGCATGTGAAGAGTGAGAGTGTTGACTAGTGCCGAGAAAACAGAAAGCAGCTAAGACAGAGGCATCAAACAGACTTTGAAACGCCTACCATTTACTTTTTTTTTGGTTTCTTCTATGCCCAAAGGAGGACGGCATGGTAGAAAGATGTTAAGCTTTATGGTAGAGAATGTGGCCCCAGTACCCACTAGAAATGGAAACTTTGTTTTTGCAATTGCATGAATATGTCTCCCTTTTATATTTAGGGCAATTGTGGGAAAACTGTAGTGGATAGGTTTATTTGGAGGAATGCTATGTTATCTAAATTTTGTCTTTTGTGTTTTAGATTATACCTTTTCTAACCAAAATAGGATAGGTATTTTTCTAATGTTCCTTTTATTTCCAATATCAGCAAGTATCTGTGTTTAAACATATTGTTATGTTTGTCTTGAACTTTACTATTTGTTTAATCTGAAGAGCTATTTATTTCATCAGTAATTTTTTCTTATTTCTGAGTCAAAGTATCTTCCATTTCCTCAGCAAGGTCTTATAATTCAGAGTCATCAGTTGGCTATTTTATATTTTACTTTCTAACTAAATCTGTCACTCCACATTTAGGGCCACTAATAAAGAAGGAAGATAGGACAGGTGTGGTATGTTTTTCTGTATCAAGAACTGAATAATTTTGGAAGGTGTTAAGCAGTGACCGAAATTGTGGATGGAGTCATTCCTTTTCCTGTTTACAGGATTAGATTCTTCACCAATCAGTGTTCAAGAGGGTCTTCCAGATAGCTTCTAAGGAATCCTGTCCTACTTTGACACTCTTTCATCGTGCACCTCTCACCTTGGCCAACGTTTATAGCTAACAAGATCATCAGCTGTTTATCACCTCTACCTACCTTACAGACTTTAGGAGGGGATGTTGTCAAGTAAGAAGGATGTACTTAGAAAGGGGTAGAAGGAGGAAAAAGAGGAAGATCTTGTGACGTACAAGAGGAGAAATGGCAGACTAGTAGAAAAGAGGGGGTCAAGGTATAGGGAGATCACAATGGAAGTCAATCCAGAGTTGTGTCAGGAAAGGAGAGAGATATTTGGCTCTTCCACATTGAGGTAAAGATGACTATGTTTAGAATATAGGGGCTTCACTAGAAACTGTCTTCCTTTGCCCAAAAGTCTGGGTCAATGGAGAAATACTCCACCTTAATAAAGACAGAGCCTCCAAGAATATTGTATGAACTGAGACTTGGCTCCCTCTGCTGGGTAAAGAATACCTTCTAGCCAAGGTACCAGTCTAAGTTAAGAAGAACAGGAAATGCATGGTGGGATATGGAAACTGCCTATCAATGTAACGTTTTAACAAGCTGCAGAAGCACAGGTTGTAGCTTCATTAACTATGGTGATGCTCATCTTCCATTCCCTCCATGTCATTCTATTAAAAAAAAAGATGAGGTTTTAATTTTCAAGGGTGGAATGAGATATGATCAAGCTGGAGATTTTGTCTTCTCTGTGGGGGACATAGACTTTTTTATCCCGAAGAAAAGAAAGGTGGTCAACACTGGCCAGCTTCTGTCTGAGCCTCCAGGTAGACTTCATGACCTTTTCAACCCTGCTCAGGAGGTTTATCTGTATACCCTCTGTCTTCCCCTTGTATTAGAAAGTGGAAAGAAGACTTTGCAGGTGAACAGAGGAAGGGAGTAGATGTGGCTGGGTATTTTGAATTGAGTACCTCCATGGGGAAGGCTGGCACACGTCCCTCAAGCTAATGTCCTAACTTTCTATGTTCTGTGTGTTCTGGGATTCCAGTAACGATTACTTTTCATAACTTAGGTGTAGTGATGATGTATTACATTAGTTCTTGTGGGTTCCTCTACCTTGCCTAACATATATACTTTTATTTTTTTTAATGTTTTATTTATTTTTGAGACAGAGAGCATGAACGGGGGAGGGTCGGAGAGAGAGGGAGACACAGAATCTGAAGCAGGCTCCACGCTCTGAGTTGTCAGCACAGAGCCCGACGCGGGGCTTGAACTCACGGACCGTGAGATCATGACCTGAGCCGAAGTCGGCCGCTTAACCGACTGAGCCACCCAGGCGCCTCAATATACTTTTAAATCACCTCATTAAAATATTTTTTAAAATATACGAATCTGATTTTGGCATCTGTTTCCTACTACGAAATTGGCTGGTACTCTGAGTAGCTGGTCTACCTGTGCCTAAAGTTAGTGCAGGCAGTCACTTCTAGAGGCTGAGATCATTGGAGCCAATGATTACCTTTCTTAGGTAAGGCATTCTTGTTTGTCTTCTCTGTTGGGGACACAGATTTTTTCATCCATTTTGTGTCACATGCAAACCCGGAGTCCTAATCAAAATAAATTTTCATGAGGAAATCAGAATTATTTCTGGAATTCAGTTTCTGTTGTGCTATATTACCTTTGGCTGGCTATTCAGTCTCTGTAAACCTGTTTTGTCATCGGCAAATTGATGTAGTTGAAGTCTGTCCTATCTAAGGGTATGTCAAGTTTTATCAGTGATTTGCCACATTAGTCATTTTAGAACAGATCAAATGTACTGAAACTTCTTTTAATTGTTTCACCTGTTATTTCAAATGGTCTTTGAGGTCCAGCCACTTAATCCTTGTATTTAATACATTTTCACCCTGAACGTTAGGGGGAGCTTCTGATCGAGGAGAAGGGGGCGTGCTGTTGAAAATAGCTTATGTCTGTTGACAGTTCAGGCAGTACGGGGAAAGCATCACAGATGAAAGAGAGTAGAAGTGCCAAAAGTGCCTGTTTGGTCACCGTGTTAGTAATGGTGAAAGTTTAGTCCTATTGTATTAAATAGAAACAGCTTTGATGCAGAAATTGGATTTTTTTACATAATTCAAAATCGTGAATCGCTTTACTTTGTAGATCTTTATAGATCATTAAAACTCTATTGTCACATAGCCTGTGAATTGTGACATGTCCACCATAGCTTAGTTGGGCTCCAGAACATCACATAATCTGTGTCCAGCAGAGATGCTGTAATCCCATACCTTGTTCTTTTGGGGAAAATACAGAATATGAAGTAGCCGTTTCAAAGTATTTTACATTTTTCATAAAACGTCTATTTTGATATTTATATATCATTTTCAAATTTGGATTTGTCTTCAGAAATGGTAGCTAGAAACAGTCCCCAGTTAGGATTCATCTCCACATCATCAGGGATTAAAGAAGAGCCCACCATGACTCCATTATGTGGGTGGTTCACCTGTCACGTCTGTCTCTTCCCTTAGATATTGTTATGGTGCATGTTGTGCGGTCCCCACCCATGGTTCTGACTCTGTGCCTCTTTCCTCTTGCCCCAGAACTGTTGATGCCAAAAAGAGAAACCCACATTTGGGATGCCTTACCAAGCACATACCTAGAGTTTCAGGAGCGTTAGCGATCTGTTGAATGAGATGTTGACCAGTGGAGATCAGGAGCTAACTGTTCCTCCCATAATTCCCCCAGCGAGAAGGTTCAGCGGTGTTTCATGTGGCTCTGTGTGTGTTTCTGTGGGATGGAGCCAACCATCATTCCTGTTGATGCCCAGCCTAGTCATGTCTCTCCGATGCCCCCCCCCCCCGCCTTCTTCCCCCCTGAAGTAAAATATGAGCCATTCAGCTGTCACCTCAGGGTCTAGGGCACAGAGATTTTTAAAGTTGTCCATAGATAGTGCTTTTTCTTTTCAATAGGTTATAATGATATAAAATGTGGTCAAGCACATATATTTACAACAGATGTTCAGTTAACAGGGAAACATCTTTCATAAGAACAATTTCGATCCTTTATTTTTTTTTCACTGTTGGTATCTTTTATATTATAGATATGAGATTGTGAAATTCAAATCCAGAAAAGACGAGGTCTCTAAAAAGAAAAATGAAAACTGAAATGTTAAAAAGAATGAATATGTGCTAGTTTCTAATATTATTTTAAAGGGGTTTCATAATTTAAACTCTTTATTTTGAAAAATATTATAAATACAATACATGTTTATAGATAACTTCAATAATACGAGACATAAAGCAGGGAAATTATTTCTAATTTGACAATCAAGGTGTTTTTATTTTTTATATTTTTAAATTGAGTGTTTTACAAAAATAGAACCACATACATTTGTGCAGATAGATATCCTGCCTTTTTCCACACCCCCACGCCATGAGCATTTTCTCATTTTGTAGAATATTCTAGAAAAGCGTAATTTTTTAACGGTGACAAATCATTTGTTTGCATGATTTCATCAACATTTGTTTCATTATTTTACTCTTGATGAGCATTTATTTATCTTTATGTGCCTTTCTGGATATTTTCTTATAATTTTCTGCAAGTTGATAATTTTATGCCAATGTCTGAGCATCTGTACTTGTGTATGTTTGTGTATTTTTCACCTATTCTCTTCCAGAAACCGTTTTTATGTGCATGCCTTAATGTTTATTCCACTACCAACACCCTTATGGTTATCATTCCCCAAACTCCTGTGATTCCTTCCACTTATTCATGGATAAGTTTAGCACAACACTATCCCTTTATTTTCGCCACTTTTTCCTATCATTGACTTTTTTTTTTTTTAATTTTTTTTTTCAATGTTTATTTATTTTTGGGACAGAGAGAGACAGAGCATGAACGGGCGAGGGGCAGAGAGAGAGGGAGACACAGAATCGGAAACAGGCTCCAGGCTCCGAGCCATCAGCCCAGAGCCCGACGCGGGGCTCGAACTCACGGACCGCGAGATCGTGACCTGGCTGAAGTCGGACGCTTAACCGACTGCGCCACCCAGGCGCCCCTATCATTGACTTTTTTTATTTCAACATTCCTGTGGCTAATACATCCATAAACTGATTCCATTAATTCACAAGGAATTTATCCCCATCCCTAATTTACTTGCTCAGTCCTATATCATGTCCTTCAACAATCTGCGGTTATTTTAATATTGAACCCCAGCATGTTTGAGACCTTAAAATAATTTATGCAATTGTGTCTTTACCCTCAATAATCCCTGTTGTTCCTGCACATCTCTCCTTATGCGATTTAAGATTTCTATCCCTTAGATCAAACCTCTGCTTTGGAAACATCTGAACTTAAACTCACGAACAATCCCTTGCCTCGTCACACCCAAATATCCGTGTTTTGCATCTGAGAACATTTGGAGAGAAAACCCACCACCACACCAGCCAGTATCACTCAAATTTAAAGAGACACACACACACACACACACACACACACACACACACACACACACA
>NW_024412442.1:2575628-2595628 GCF_014898765.1 Herpailurus yagouaroundi
ACACACACACACACACACACACACACACACACACACACACACACATTCAGTAAGGTCCAGCAGTTTCATATGTCTTTACAATATCTTTACTGGCCTCATAAGTGACCATTAAAGTCTTATTCTTTCCTCTACTGTTTCTTTGAGCCCCCCCCCCCACTCCTCTTGTGATGGTCTTACTTTATACTACATTGAGGTTTCCAGACTCCCTCCTTTGCAGTCATTAGAAGGAAAGACCAAGGAATATCTACACTTACATACAAATCAATTACTTGTCCCTTGTATTTTCAAGGGCCACTGGTGTGTTGTCTAACGAATCTCCCATTTCTTTTTAACACACATCCTCCCACATCCTCCTGCATCGTGAGGCTCTTTTCCTTGTCTGATGAACCATTCCCATCTGCATTCATGTAAGGTCTGGTCATTCTAAGGAGAAAACGTGCACTGACTTCACAAATCCTGTTCCGCTTCATGTTTTCATTTCTTCATGTGACATGTCCTTCTCTGACTCGACTTGGCCTTCTAGATAGAGCCATCTCTCTGCTGGGTTGTTTCTGTCAAAGTTTCCAATGACGTCTGTGTTGCCAGATGTAGCAATCACTTCTCTCTTCGTATTTGACTCAGTCTTATGTTTGACACATGCATTTCCTCTCTGTGTCAAAACAGACTCTTCTTCTGATATCTGTGTTGCTGCACCCTTTGAATTTTCTCATTTGTGTCATTCTACTCTTTCTGACTCATCATCCTCAGCTCTCCTTCTGTGTCCATTCTCCCGAAGTTGGAATGGTCCAGGTCTCAGTGGTGGGCCCCCTGCTTAACTTCCATCATCTTTTTAGATCACCTTATCTAGCCCCAAGTTACTAAATTTATATCTAGCCTTCACATTGCCTTGAATTCCAGATTCCTGTATCCCACTATTGATATCCAACTATCTGTTTGCTGACTGCACATAGTCATGTGAGAGGTGCATTTGTTCCTGAAACAAAGCAAAATATTCATTCTCTCTTTCCCCACCTCTGCTGTCCTCTTTCTCTTCCTCTTCCTCAAATCAGAATGACATTGTCAATCCTCCCCTTGAGAAGGAATATTCTAAGGAGGTGATTATCAACCTTGTCTTTCATTGAAATTGCTTTAAAAAACTTTTAAGACTCCTGGCTGCCGAGTCCCATATCCACAGCACTGGTCCACGTCCATCGAACCTGGCCACTGGGATTTTAGGATGCCCCCTCCAGGGTGATTTTAATTTACCGTTGAGATTGGGAATCGCTGTAAGGGAAGTTGAACCCCTGTCCCGCTTTAGAGCATGGATTCCTGAGGCACCAGGGGGCTGAGCCCCTAAGCCCCAGGGACTAGCTTTCTCTCCTTCCATTTGCCTCATAGAATGTAAGGTAGGACGAGGAGGCTGGGGGCAGAGGCAGATCATCTTTCTAAAGAACCCAGAACTTTCGTTTAACCTTTTTCTACTTAGCATTCCATCTCAGATTGAGTCCTGTAGCTAATCTCTGTCCAGTGTCTCTGCGCTCTGGTCTCGCTTAAAACAGCGTTTGTCTGACCCTACGCCCCAGCTTCTAATCTCACAAAATGGAAGCGAGGGGCTTGATCCCTTCCTTTCTTGGTTGCAATCTTCCTAGGTTCTTCTGTCAACTTCTGTTTTGGGGGAAAACCACTAAAACATAGAATTTCTTGTTACAGTCTTAGGAAAATGGCCCTACATTTGCATAACTGAAAACTGCTCAAGGTATTTTTTTTTTTTTTCATCGTTAGGAAACACTGGAGAAAACTGCAGGGTGATTTTCTGTTCCTGCTTAGGCCTGAATTCAGCTGAACACTTTTCCTAACAGATGAGACACAATAAAAATTGACCTCTGCAGAGCAGCCCGTTTATGACACCTGCTATGGTATTTTATGACTTCCTCATAAAGGAAGTCCGTTGATACCTGCTCTGTTTCAGTTTGGTTTTCTCCATTTGCTCGGTTCTATTTCCTAACAGACCTTTGCAAATTGGCTCCTTTATCCCCCTAGAATCCCTTTCTGGTGTCAGGTACCGATGTTTGTTCCACACTGATCTTGACTCTGAATAGTGGGAAAGACTTTTTGTTTCCCTCACGACATCGAGGTTCAGGTGAGGACACTGCCTGAGTGCAGCTGAACCGCTCACACCTCCTAGGAAATGAGAGGACAAGAGGCTTATTTTTGAGCCTGGGAAATGGCTCCTCCAGGCCACAGTACTTGGTCTATGACTGCAAGGACCCTTGTTTTCATTTAGCCTTTAGGGCATAACATTCGGCATTTCTGTTGACAAATAGAGGCTAATAGCTCTTTGCCTGTTGAAAAATAAGGATATTGTTGAAGGTTTGTAGGACTGGCTGCAGGTTCTGTTGAATACAGTAGAAAGCTGGAATCCTGGCAGAGTAACCTCAGTGACAGTAATGCTAAATCGAATAAAGGGGGACCTGCCTTTCCCTTCTCCATGTTGTAGTGTGCCAGCCGGGTGGAGCATGTGCTCGACATGATATTCTAACAGCAGAATTAATGCAGCATGCATTTGACCTGCATCACTTCTCTTGGTCCACTGCCAGTTCTTTCTCCATCATCCCCTTGACCTTTGCCTTGTCCTGATGCATTCATCTCCGTCTTCTTTGCACTTTGGGCACAGAATCTTTGGAACGCACGGATAGATTAGCAGACGCGTAAAAGCACATTTAGGGATTAGAAGATAAAGGAAGGTTGGCTTCCATATTGGATTGGACCATATGAAGTTCCTGCTGTTTGAATACTCTGACATTCAAAAATGACATTTAAATATCGTGGAGGTGAATAAGCAAACAAATAACATACCCTACTTATTGTGAAGAATTTTATTAGACTTGAGCCACTGAATCTAGGCGAGCTAAAGGTTCTGTTTTTGTAAAACAGTAACGTTAATAATAATACATAAGCCATTATGTAGTTATGCACACGTCTCACTCCCCCAGTTGTTTGGACTCACAATCTCTGAGCCGCTTCCCACCCGTCACATCTGTTGTGCAGACCCTTCGGTTAAAGTCTCTGCTCCTGACCGAAGAAGCTTTGAGGATTGCACACTCCTCTAGTTATGTTTCCACGGGCAGAGGTTAGGGTGCTGTTTCTGGTTCTGGATGCTTTCCGAGTCGGAGGGATGCTGTGCCCTGTAAGACTCGGAGCCTCCATGTGTTTGGCGTGTGCACTGGGTGTGAGGGTTGCGACTGTGCACTTGAGGTGAGGGGAGCTGGGGCTTCTGCAGTGAGGACATTCAGTCTACTAGTTGACCCCTCTGATGTTCCCACGGCTCTTACAAAGTGGGACAAAACTCAAAAGACATACTGGGGTTTCTTTTGCCAACAGGCAAAGGGCAGACGGAAGTTGAAGTCGCCCTGCAAGCAGATTAGGCTGTGTGTCCGTGTCCCCAGAAACAGTGGGTCCTGGGGAGGACTTGGCGCGGACTGCAGAACGGGGTTTCCCAGGGCAGGGGGCAGGACGCTCCCAGCTGATGCCCGGGTCACACGCCCGTTAGGTAGCCTCGGACACAGTGCCAGTGTCACACTAAGGAGGGATTTTCAACGACTCCACTTGCGATACACACTCTACCTAATAGCTACACACAAAAATATGCCTCCATTTTCATGCTTGTTGTTGCAAGTCTGAACGCTTGCAATTATTGTGTTTTATGTCAAAAGTACACAATAAAGTCATAGGAGGCTTCTATTCTAGAAAGCTGTGTAGATTCTTTTGGTGCGGAAGGTCTTCTAAGAGGATCTCTTGCTTTAAGATCTTTTTGCTGAGAGTGTCTTTTACTTTAGGGGAAATAATGATTTGTAGACAGACATTTTCAAGTTAATTTAAAAAATATCAAGAAGTTTTGGAATCTATTTCAAAATAAACCTGCGTTTTATTCACTTACCGTTAATAATAAGAGAAAAGCAATAAATAGTTGAAAGTTCCTCACTTATAAAAATTCACATATGAGGGTTTACATAAAATTAAGCTTATTTTCCAAAGCTCCAAAATCGAGCCTGTTATGATAGAACTTAATGTTAGCTCTTTTTTTTTTTATCTTGGGCAATATTCTGATTAATATAAATTTATGTTTATGTTATTTATTTATTTTAAAGTTTATTTTCTTATTTTTGTGTGTGAGAGAGATAGAATGAACAGAGCAGGGCCAGAGATGGAGCAAGCTCCACATGGTCAGCACAGATCCTGATGCAAGGCTTGAACTAATGAACTGTAAGAACATGACCTGAACTGAAATCAAGAGTCAGATGCTTAACTCACTGAGCCACCCAGGTGCCCCTGATTAATACTTTTAAATCTAATCTTTTTAATTTGTGCAATTCTGAATTAAAAAATGATTTTTAATTGTTTATTTATGAAAGAGAGAGAGAGAGAGACAGAGACAGAGCATGTGAGGGGGATGGCCAGAGAGAGAGGGAGACACAGAATCCGAAGCAGGCTCCAGGCTCTGAGCTGTCAGCACAGAGCCTGATGCAGGGCTCGAACCCACAAACCACGAGATCATGATCTGAGCCGAAGTGGGACGCTTAACCAACTGAGCCCCCAGGTGCCCCCCCCCAACCAGGTGTGGATTTGAGGGAGGTGACTGAGAAGTTGCTTCAGCATTACTTCCTCTCCTGTCCGGTTGGCCTGGCTGAGACCGAGGCCCCCTCTAGTCCAAGGGGCTGGCAACACAGAGGCTGGCTGCGTGGGTGTAGCTCTGCTGAAACTACAGATGCTGGCTACACCACCACCGGGGTGGGGGTGCCACAGCGGGCACTGGTGGCCTCTGTCACTGTCACTCTCCTTTCTTATAGAGCATACCAGCCTGGGGTTTGGAGGCTTGGAGGTTGTCTCATCCCATGTCTTCTGGTGAGTTTACACCACAGAGGAGAATAGAACACACATATGGCGTGGAGGTCCTTAATGCCACACATAAGCGGAGCCTGAGGGCCCCAGATGACAACATGTAATATACAGTGTCCGGACTGCAACCTAGGAGCAGAACGGGGGGGGGTTATGGAACAGGAAAGGCGAGCACATACGGACTTGATTTAATAAAGGTATATAATGAATGTACAATACTAATGTGAGATGTCGCTAACAAGATGAACACAGTGTGGCAATACAGTCAATTTCTGTACTGTCTTGGCATTGTTCTAAAAATCTAAAATTGCTTTAAAAAAGTTAATAAAAATAAATGTGAAATGCCAAGCATTAAGTGACTATTTGCCTACCTTATTACATGCAGGACGTAAGCGTGCTGTGAAACACAGGTAAGGGTGCAATAGCTAGCTGAGAAAGAACTAGTTTCAGATAATATTCCTGGACTCCAGGTTGAGTTAAGTATAAAATAGCAAAGGATAAAATGAAATGAAGATTAAGGGCACCTGAAGAGTTCAGTCAGTTAAGCATCCAACTCTTGATTTTTGGCTCAGCTCATGATCTCATGGTTCATATGAAGCATGGAGCCTGCTTGGGATTCTCTCTCTCCCTGTCTCTCTGCCCCTCCCTGCTCCCACATGTGCGCTCACTTTCTAAATAAATATATAAATACTTAAATACATAAATTTGAAAAAAATGAAACGAATGGTTCATAGAATGATGAAATGCCAAGTACTAATCAGCTTGAGTTTCCCCTTCAAATAAGCTGGCTTGTGCTAAATTGAGAAGAATAATTTATTTTGCTCACTTGTGTTTTTAAAACAAACCCATCTTTATTTAAAAGTTATATGGTTAAAATATACTTTCTCCACTAGACTAAATGTAAAATATATAATTCTTATTTTTGTTCTAGCTTTAATAAGCTATTAACCCACCCATGCTACTTTCCTGAGTCTTCAGACATATATTTGAAGAAAAAACTGCAAATGAAGAGGGGCGCCTGGGTGGCGCAGTCGGTTAAGCGTCCGACTTCAGCCAGATCACGATCTCGCGGTCCGTGAGTTCGAGCCCCGTGTCAGGCTCTGGGCCGATGGCTCAGAGCCTGGAGCCTGTTTCCGATTCTGTGTCTCCCTCTCTCTCTGCCCCTCCCCCATTCATGCTCTGTCTCTCTCTGTCCCAAAAATAAATAAACGTTGAAAAAAAAAATTAAAAAAAAAACTGCAAATGAAGAAAAACATTGCCAGGGAAGAAAAAAAAATGTTAATGTGCACGACTTTTTTTTTTTTTTTAATTTCAGTAGAAACAAGAAAATTTAAAGTGTTGCTTCTTAGAAACAACAGTTTTGTTTTGTTTTTAACTTTTTTTAAGTTTCACTTATCCTGAGAGAGACAGAGAGTACACATGTGAGCTGGGTGAGGACAGAGAGGGAGAGAGAGAGAATCTCAACCATACTCTGAATTATCAGTGCAGAACTTAACGCAGGGCTTGATCTCATGCACTGTGAGTCAAGATCAAGAGTCAGATGCTTAAGTGACTGAGCCACCCAGGTACCCCAGAAAGCAGTTTATTTCATGAAACCATTTTAGTAATGAAAAGACTATGTTTGACATTAATTTTATTATCACATTACCACATTTTATTATCACATTAAAAAAAAAAGTGAACCCATTTAAATTTACAATCTAATCGCCGTAAGAAAAGGAAACCGTGTTTTGTGAGATCGGGATGGTATGGAGTGGGTTGCATTAATTAAATAAGCAGCTCCTGCAACAGCATGCTCACAATTCGAGCAGAATTTCTAACGGTAGCTTGTGAATTCTGTACATGCAGTTCATTTTGTTTTCTAAATCATTCTCGTATGCTAATACGAGCATGCATGTTCTTCAAGTGAATGAGGTCAAATCCTTACTAAACTCTTTAGGTAAGGCTTATATTTTGGTTAGGCTGTTTTTGCTTTGAAGGGACAGAAACTCTATTAAAGTTCTCTTATTCAATGGAGGGTCTATTGATAAATACAAATATTCTAAACCTTACAGAAGAGTAATTACCCTGAGCACACAAAATGCGGAAAAATAGAATCATGCAATTGTCATAGAATCAGAACAGGTTGCAAGCAAGCCCGAGCCTAAGAACCCAGTTACGTGGGCCTTACATGGAGCAAATACGCGATGATGCCACCAGCTTTCATTCCAGTGCACGCACTGATGCAGCTGAGCTTTTCTCTGTTGGTTCTTAATAATAATAGCCGTCATCTACTGAATGTTCACAGTGTGCCAGACACTGTTCCAGAATACACTGTCTCCTTAGAGCCTCCCACACCCTTATGAAGTAGGTCCCAATACTATTACCGTGGTTGCATTCCGTTAGAAAGTGTAATTCACAATTACGGAAGGAGGTGGAGCAGGACAGAAGAAACAAAGTCCTTATCCTCTAGATCCTCCTGGTTTCTTAAGGAATGAAGTAGCTTTTGGAAATATCTTGGAATGTGATACGCAGTCAGTCACCAAAATTTGTAGTTAAAATATTTAATAGCAGAAAATTGATGCTATAAACTTGATGCATGAAAAAGTAGTGATCACTATTATACAATGAATATATTGAGTAAAATATGTATGCATATATGCATACCTTAAATACATGACAGAACAGCTACAAATGTTCACAGTGCTTATTTTTAATTTTTTTGAGATTATTTATTTTGAGCAAGAGAATGAGCATGTGTGCATGAGCAGGGGAAAACAGAGAGAAAGGGACAGAGAATCCCAAGCAGGCTCCATGCTGTCAGCAAAGAGCCAGATGTGGGGCTCAAACTCAGGAACCGTGAGATCATGACCTGAGCTGAAATCAAGAGTCAGATGCTTAACCACCTGAGCCCCCCAGGCGCCCCATACGGTGCTTATCTCTTGACAACTGACATGAAAGTGCTTATTTTTTACCTGCTTGTTTGATTTTGGTGAAATTTCCATTCATTACATTATATATATAAACTTGTAAAATAGGAAAAGAAAGTGTAATAAATATCAAAAATATGTAAAACACAAATTGTTGCTATTTTTTTTTACTTTTATATTTGGAAATAATTATTTCCCTTGAATGTGTTTATTACTGAATGAATTGAGTTGGGAGTAACTTTAAGAATTCTACACATTTGAATAGTAAATTTAATCTGGAGAGCTGAAGACAAGGGAAGGCATGTATTTACTAGGCTGTGAGAAGTGTTTTAAGATTTTGTTGATCAGCCTCATACCTTCTCACTGTTTGGGGTAGAGAGACATTGTTTTTGTAGTAGAATGGGGTGGCTGATAAACTCTCTACTCATTCCAGTAAGATACTTTTGTAAATACTGATTTTCCTTCTTTCTGTTACTTCCTATGACTTAAAGCCTATCTCCAGATATTCAAACAATGGATTTGAAAAAATGATGTGAAGCATTTACAGTCACAATCCCTTGTGAAGCTTTGGGCATATTATTTTAGAATTGCATAGGAATCAGATCACGGTAAGAGGAGTGTTTTATTGGGTGAAATTGGACCCTGTGAAGAAATTAGGAAGTTAATCTGTTAATAAGCAAATGTGTAAACACTTAAGAAATTTGCAAAATAAATATTCCAAAGAAAAAACTATTTGTGCAAGTTACAGATTCTCTGATAAACTCTTTGAAGTAGCCCATAACACAGGTATTCCATGAATAACACCCTTTTTTTTTTTTTAATTTAACTTAAATCTGAATGGTGCTCACTATGATCTTGAGTGCATGGAAAATTCAATCTCATTCACTCCACATGGTGGTGAGTGAGGGTTCTGGAGTATTAGCACCAGAACATCAGAGGTCTCTGTTTGTTGGTTGTTGATTAATCCACCGGCCATCATAGTCTGTCCACTCCAAGGATTCTGCTGCCTCTATCTGCTATTTCCATGCAGCACTTGAACATGGGGACGTTATCAAAGTAGGGGCTGCTGTCTACCTTCTAAAACTCATTTCCTCCTCTTTCCTAATGATGCGATGATAGCCAGGCACATGGCAACATTTCCAGACATGCCCTCCATATGTGTATGACTATGTGACTAAGTTCTTTTCATTGGAATGTGAAAAGAAGTAATATTTTAGCCCTGGACCTATAGACTGCTCATGATTTCTCATTACTGAAAATTTAATTCTCATTTCAATAGGAAACTTAGCCAACTATAATGCTTTACATATTTTGGTATATTAATTTTAAAACTACAGAAAACTAAACTTTAGCTATACGGTATAAAGTTTGATTGCCAGGTTCTTTTGCTAAAGAAATGCAATGTACAACAGTAAAGCCTATTTTTAGAAGAAAAACCATCACAGCTAATTGCAACACCGAAACTCTGTATGTATTTTACATAGCTACATTATGCCATGTTTACTGACTTGTGTTCTGCCTTTTGATTACATGTTTTACCTTATATTTTGTTTGCTACATACTCTTTAGAATTGTCTATTTGGTTAGAAAATTATGAGAATACTTATAAAATTTAATATATCTGTAACCAGTAGTAATATTTAAGTATTTCACTTGAATATAAATAATGCCAAAATGAGCATATGCTTGCTTATGGTCTTGACCTTGGATAATTTTCCCAGAAGTATATTGCATTTACTAAGCAAACAGAAAGACTATCAGAAAGCAGATTTATGTTTTCCACATTACTGTGAAACATTAGCTTTTCTCCACCCCGTGGGTATTAGTGGTTAAAATCCATAGTTTATCTGGTCTTACTACAATATTATAAAATCTTGTCATGTATGATCTAATAATATGTCCTGATAAGCCTATTATCAATGTTTCAATTTGTCTTTCAACTCATGGCTTCACTTTTATCTAATCATCCATCAGCAGCCTGCAGCTGGGCAGTTGCACCCTTCAAGGAACCAACACTCGTCATTAGGTCTGTCTTTAATCAACAGTCAGAGTGATCTCCATGCCTTTAAATTCATGCAGAGAGAAAGTATGCTGCCAATGGGCTACAGTCTCTAAGAGAAAATCCCTTTAGATTCACCTCTGGGAGGTGGCCTAGTATATCTGATAAAGGATACCTTTCCAGGGTTTGAACTTGAGCTAATGAGGCTGACAGCGTTCGTTGCAAAGGCAGACAGTAGGCCCTTGCTAGGTCTAAAAGGAGTTAGTCTGTCTTAAGGACTAGAGATTGCTCTACGTGTTTTTACCCTCTGTTCGTTACCAAATGTACTCCATCATTCATTGGGGTCAGGTAAATTGATGGGTTATCCATAATGAGCTAAATTCATACTTCACCAGGGGAATTCATGAATAAATACCAGTCTTGGAGGTAGATTTGATAATGGGAGAAAACTCCAGAGTTCTCTCTCTTTTGGAGAGAATCGGTCTGTTTCTGTTGTACTTGGGCTGGTTGCACTTCAGTTGAGAAGTCTTAAAAAAAAAAAAAAAAACCAAACGTGGGATGTATGTTCATGTTTGAACAATTAATCATGTCTAGTTTTGTTTATTTAACCATGTCTTTAGTGTCCTTTTAGCTTAATTTTGTCTGATGACAAAACCCTTACTCTCTTTGGGCTTTGTGAGTGGACATAGTCATGAGGGCTGGCTGTGACTTGTAGACCTGACCGGTATACATGGTGTAAATACCCCCACCTTGGCTGATTTCAAGTTACCAAGGTAACTTGAATTACCAGTTTGCAGAATTCCTGCAAGCACCAGTTAGTGCTTGTGATTCAACACTTACCCAGGGCTCCTGTGATTTCCTCTTTTTATATCCTCTGTGAATGCCCATTTTACATTAAAAAAAAAAAACAAACAAAAACATTTCATGGATTGATTGTATTTCAAAGAGAAAATGACAAACTGTTTCACATTATCAAATATTAAATTTCCTGGTACATATGCAGATTAAACACACACCAGAAGGAGATCACTCTTCTGTTTAGCAGAGCCATACCAGATAAAACATTAGTAGGTAGTGGACCTTTTGTTCTGAGCTTTGAAAAATAAAAACGATTCCTGCTTAAAACTTAAATTTTCCCAAACAGCCAGATGGACTGCAGAGGATCCATCTATCTTGTGTAGGAAATAGAGCAGATTGATGCTAACACTATATACTCATGATAGAGCTTTAAAAATACCCTTCAGCAAGAGAAAATATGGACGTTGTACCCAGGATGCAAAACATCCTAATTTTTAGTAGAATTTATTATAGGAGAAAATAAATGTCTGGCTTCTGACATGAGAAGTGCAGAAATAGTCTCTAAAATAAGTGAGCAAAACCGAAATGCAGAGTACATGATTAAGATATTCATAGTTAAGTCAGATAATTTTAAGTGAATTTCCAAGGACATTTTTTTTCATTTTTAAAATAAAAAATAAAAACATCTCAATTTTGGTATGAAGAGAAAAAAATGTTGAAAATAATCATTGAATTGGCAATCCAAACTATTGAGAAAAATTAGAAAAACATATAGGTTTAAGTGTGCTTTTGAATAATTTATAACGATAGCAATTTACTCCACAATGAAGATGACCATGATAAAATTTCCTGCCTTATGAAATTATATTAAAATATAAAACAACTAAAATTAAAAGTCTGTAAGAACAATTGAGTAAGAGAGGTCATTGGTAAATTGAATATGTGAAAATGGATATAAACCATATTATAGTGTTTACGTACTAAAAATGTACATGCTATTGAATATTGATAAATCTAGAGATATAAATAGTTATAAAAGTAGTTCTAAGAAAAATGTAGATCTACTCAAAAGATGGTCAAAGTACATTTAATGAATATTTAAAATTATTCTGTATGTCCTGGTCAGTGGAATACAGTGTGAAAACCAACAGAAAAACTATAGAGAGTATATGTGTGTGTGTGTGTGTGTGTGTGTGTGTGTGTGTGTGTGTGTGTGTACACGCTGTTACTGTATATTACACATATATTTTTAACAGCAGAAACCCTGGGAATCAAAATGAAACTTCATAAATAAGAGCTAAAGTTTACTTCTTAGATTTGAAAATATCAAAAGGTACTAGTAAATGTACCAATTCACAATCTGGTTATCCTGATCTTGGTGGCTAAGACTGAGAATTTGCAGTAGCCTGTTGCCTTATTTTGTGTGGCTGTAGAGTAGTGATATTTATTAAATATTAGTGATGGATTTCAGTGATTGAAAGGAGTAACCTATAAGCACATGTGTAATACCAAGCTTTGAGTCATAAATAAAATAAATTATGTAGAAGTGATGGTTAGTAAAAGTTTTCGAACTCTCAACTCAAGAGACTTCAGGTTTTCTATTTTACAGATACATCATACAGAAGGTGGAAGGAGTTAGTTTCTTTCTTAGGAGTTGGCATGAAGTTTGCTCTCCTTGTCTTACAATCATTTTTCTAGATCTTGATTTATTATTACATTTACAGAGGGAGGATCCTTTAAAGTTGTAGATCAAATAGCACAGTAATAATTGAACAAAAAACACGGGTAGGAATTATACCTTTGAATCAACCTGTTGTTTAAATGTTCCTCAAATAGGTATTTGATATCTAAATGAAATTTTCATTTAATTATATTAACTTTTTTGAAAGATGTACAAATGTTGTTCAGAGACACTAACACTCATGATTGGGAAATAGCCTGAATCCTTACATATGAAACTTTCTTATTTGAAAAAAAATTTGTTGAATAAAAGCATATGTAATATAGTTTCTAATGAGATAAAAAAAAAACCTCTTTATTCATCATTGTAGTTTCTGTGTAAACACTCTTAGTATTCATTAGGCATATAGTAAATTAATTTCTAGGAAATCATATTGAGTCTGTGTTTCTTGCCTGTCATAAGTCATTAAGGACAGCAAACACTGGTGAGTATTATAAATTGAGGAATGTGAATGCTACCTGGAAAGTCATTGCAGAATATTTGAGGAAAATGATTATCTTTGGTATTTGGTTTACATTTCATTCAGGTTTTACTCCTGAAGGGATTTACATATACCCACTTCCATGAGTCAGTAAAGAAAGTTGGTAGATTATCATCGACTGTTTCTTTAAGCTATCAGCTTTATTTTCCCTGTTTTCGCTTCCTACTTCATCAGCTGCAAAAGCAACTTTTCACATAGACAAAATTTCCCACAATAAGCAAACAAATATTGTAGATATCGAGGACATGGTTCTGTTACATAGAATTAATGTTAGCAGGGGATAGAAGTAGGAAGGCTTCTCGTTTTTACCTGTTGTAATGTAATGAACAGAACACCTCAATACATCCGTCCTTCAAAAGTTGGTGCCTCTTGTCATTGATACATATGGTTTCAGACGATTAATATATTGTTGTAATAATTCACCAAGGGATGGGGCATCCCTTTAATATTTTACAATTAAAATTCTTCATTTTCCAATGACATACTTATTCAGATTTTTTTTTAGTAATTGCTTATGATAAGACCAATTTCTCTAATCTGTATTGTGTTTCCCCAAATCCCCGCAGTTGTCGAAAACATTTTCCACTTATGTATGTTTTGTGTTCATACATTTGGAATAGGAGGAAGCCATACGTAAGTTTACTTCACAATTAATGGATGACCACGTATGGCAAGTCTTCTGCGCAGGGGAAGACACCATGGCCTTCAGCAAATTGCTCAAACTCTGTGCGTCTCAGGTTCTTCATCTGGCAATGGGGGTTAGGATGATGTTTCCTCTGGTTTCTGTGAGGTTGACATGAGTTACTCAAGCCATTCTTGGTACATAGTTAATCCCATCTCTGTGTGAAATAATATTCAGACTTGGTATAAGCATAGCCCATAAACAAAAATCATGTAGCATCCTTTCTGGTTTTTCCCCTCTGTAAAACCGTTTGTCGCGAATGACAGGGCGACACCTCTGGTCTTTTCTTGCTACTTTCTTTTCTTTTATCAGCTTGTTCTTCTTCTGAGAGTAATGTTGATTGTTTGAATTATACCTATCATACTGCAAGAACACATATTACCAAGAACTCCATTTCTCTGTAAATAATGAAGGTCATTTTGTAAAGTACAGAACATCCTTATCTCAGCTACAAAGAGTTCAACAACCACTGTTTCCTCCTTAGGAAAATGTCAGCAGAAACATTTCGGATGTGACTCTTCCACACCCTGCTATAACTTATTTATTTATTTTTTTTGTACCCTCCCCCCCATCTCTTCTGGAAGGTGGAATCTTAAATGAGCTGTGGGTTTCACAATACTGAATACTGCAAGAAATACGTCTTTTGTTAATTACTCCTATTTATAGAAGATTATCCTTTTTCACTACCAAATCCATACCAGTGGGGGCTAAAACTTCAGGCTTGATCTCAGCATGCACTTAACACTTACAAATAAATGGTGTCAATGTTGGGAACCGTGGAGTCTGAGGACCCGCTTTCACTTCCTAGCTTATCTGCACCCCGTTTCTGTAACGTTGGGCAGGTTACCCACCTCTTAAGTTTTCTTATCAGGCATAATGATTGAAAAAACCCCCCATCTAATAGTGTTATTATTTTAATTAAATTGGACACAATACTTAGCATAGGGGCAGTATATAGCAAAAATAAAACAATTGATAATAGTTTAGAATCAAAATATACATGGTCTACGTGCTTATGTTTAGTATGTGTGCATTCTATTTCTAGACTGTGCATATAGATTAGTGGTTCATTTTAATGCTTAGTATAGTATTGGGCACATAATAAAAGTTTACATATTAGTTGACTTAAGTTTTCTTTCTAAGAGACATAACAATAATGACTGCTTATCCTTTAGATCACCTACTGGCTGGTTTTGGGGAGATAGTAATGAGATGTGTGTTATCTTGTGAGAGAATGCTAGCACCATGGGCTATTCAACACCATGGGCTGTTGGTTACAATATTCAGTATATTTCCATGTATAATTTAAACAGATATTGAGAGTTTGCTAGTTTTCTATCATTTATATTTAAAAAAAAAACTAGTACAGAAAAGATGAGAGATTAAAAACAAGTATGTTTTAAACTGCATTTGTCGAGTATAACAAGTATACAGCCAAAGAGGTAAACTGAAACCACTGAGCTAAATTCAGAAAGGTTGATTTTAGTTAAGAAAATACTTGCAAGTGTAAAAGATGTTGGAAAATGGCTGGTTTCGTCCATGGTGTCGAGGTTTCCTGTCGCTAATAATATTGAGTCAGGAAGGGAATTTCTATCAGGTAATCACGGGTATAAGTTGAACCTAACAGAGTCACATGACATTAGCCCTGGGAAAATGACCCTGGGCTAAAAGATTCTCACAGATACTGAAACATCGCAGTGAGCACAGCTTGCCAATATATGTTAGTACGTAAGTCACCACATGTTACCAAACACTACTGTTAACTGTAATATAAAACACACATTCTCTTCTTGTTGGTAGTACCTAATTTTAAGTTTTAGGTAAGCAACTTTTTTTTTTTTTTTTAGGAAAAATATGTCTCCAAATGTTGATCGAGATTTGTATTTGCTAAATCTGACTAACTGTCCTATGACACGCCATACATAATTCCTTTGATTTTGAAGGTGGTTGACTATTTCACATTTACCTTTGCATGATACATAAATTTTATTTTATAATAAAGATTTTATTTGGTACCCCAGTTTATCTTCATTGTGTTATGTAACTGTAAGATTGCATTTACTTATCTGCTTATGCTATTAATAGCATCTCTTATCCAAAGGATGCTTCATTGTTATATTGAAACATGTATTTATCAATAATATTAAGACATATATGTTATTAGTGAATAACAGCTACATTGGACAAGAGATTACTTCTTCCGGTACCTAGCCTGTGTGTGTGTGTGTGTGTGTGTGTGTGTGTGTGTGTGTGTGTGGTGGTGGTGGTGTTTTTGTATGTACCTCTTGACTTTATGTTTTTATTTATTCATTTTTATTACCTAAACATATTTTCAAACCTTACACTACAGACGTGTATAAATACATAGCCCTATAAGCATGTTCCATAAAATAAATCTTTGGTTTAGTTTACTTATTGACTGATGGATTGATTGATTGATGCATTCAATTCTGTGTTTTATCAATGATTTCTTCTCAAGTCCCTCAAGTCCACCTTGAACCACTTTCTTCTCCACTGAAACAGGCAGGTAATTCCAAATGCTAATACAACTTTCTGAAAGTTTCTAGTCTTAGAGCATGCCAGTCTAAATATGACATAGACATTTTTCATGCACAGACTGTTTTAGAATTGAGATTTGCTTAAGATATTCCTGATATTAATATATTATAGTTACCCTAAGAATAGCATGTTTTCTTCCAGGTTCTATGAAAGTTAAGTGAATTCTCACAAGCTCTTTTTTTTTTTTTTTTAAGTGGTATAGTGTTCCTGTAGACCCCCGAGGAGTCCGTTTACCATTCCTGGTTATGAAGCTGAGCTGTTTTGATGATTAAAAAGTATTGTGATCACACGCAAGGGGTCCATTTATATGGAGGGAAGGATAGTTTGATGGTTTTATCTGCATAGTTTCCTTTGGAGTTAATGTGAATGCAAGAAAAATTAAGACATTTATTTATTTTTTTACCTGTCACATGCATTCAGATGTTAGCAGCTGTGCTTTTTCAGGGGTAATATACAATGAAAAATATGTATCCGTACTCTTATGAGTCATTTTACAACATCATACTCTGAAGGATGGAGAGAGGGGAATGCCGTCAATTGTTTTCATGTTTTAGGATCACATTGCAAGCGCGCAAGCTGGACTCTGGGCGCTGGCGTGATGTCTCTGGCATGCACTGACACCGCCCCCTGGTGGGCGACATAGATTGCCATTGTGAGTCTGTTTGCTTCTCTAGGTCCCTTTTTTCAAGTTAAGAACTTGAATCACCATTAGAAGAGTAATAACCAAATTAGGTAATTAAGTGAGAAAGTGAAGCAAGAATTTTAAGAGTTAAATTTTGTTTGTGTTGCTTCGTATTCCTAGGAAACAGGTAGTAAAAGTAATTGACAAAAATCCTGAATGAGTGAATTAGTCTGTGTGGCAAATGCAACAAATCGTTTAACTATTCCTTATATTTAAATCCTAGTTATTTTCATAGAAGTAGGGAAATAAAAAGTTCAACACTTGAAGCTGTCATTTGAAATGAAGTTATATTTGTTTTAGTAATTACACCCTTTGTAGCTTAACTGTCAGAGATATGCACCAATGAGTGCCTAATCTACTTAAGTCATTACCCATAAGGATTAATTCACTTTAGACCTGCTACTATAGCCTCAGCATCTTTAAAAAGTGCATCACGAGACTCTCAGTATGGGGGCACTATAGGAGATGATGTCAAATGTTACGAACAAACAATGTAGAATGGAAAACTCGGCATAGTTTTTTGTTCTTGCTCATTTGCTTGTTTGTTTGTTTTCCCTTTCTGCTTTTTACTTTAATGAAACTCCAGATTGTTTCTTTGGAATTCTACATAACAAATGAGATTTTTCAATATTCAGTGCAATTAAGGACAGTCATGGAAATAAAACATAAAATCATTACCTGGTTTTTTCCACCTGAACTGTAATTGAGAGCCATTATATTTTGAATAATTTTATTATGAAATCTTGGCCTACTATGATTCTTTGTCAAGGAGTATTGTGATACTATTTCATTTCTAAAGAACTGTCCATTGCGTTTAAAAGTTATGACAAAAAATATTAGAAAGTGGTAGAATTATAGTCAAAAGAATTAATGCAGTACCTTATAAAGAAACTACTAGCTATGGTGATCAGACAGTGTTCCATATGGAGAGCAGTTCTGTGAGGTGCTATTAAAGTACTATAAAAAAGTACTGTGGTTAAAAAAAAGAGAGAAATAGTAGAATTTGAAAGTGGTTTAAAAGGCTTCTTTACTATACATGTCTTAGCATCTTTAATGTGTGAGAAGGATGTGGAATGTGGTCTTTTCCAAGTTAATCTAATATGGGATTTTTGCATGCAGTATGCTGTAGAAATAATGTGGAGAATGGTGGCCTCTGTGTCGGTTCAAATCCTCCAAATGTTTTACTGTCTCTGATTTCCACATTGTGTTTTTAATTTATTTTAAGGTGTATTTATTTTTGAGACAGAGAGACAGAGCATGAATGGGGGAGGGTCAGAGAGAAGGAGACACAGAATCCGAAACAGGCTCCAGGCTCCGAGCTGTCAGCACAGAGCCCGACGCGGGGCTCGAACTCACAGACCGCGAGGTCATGACCTCAGCCGAAGTCGGCCGCTTAACCGACTGAGCCACCCAGGCGCCCCCACATTGTGTTTTTGCTGAAATGTAGGTGCAGGAGTGTGTCAGGTCAAAGAGCTAAATGTGATAATGGAATGACCACATCAAACAAAGATCTCTCCTTAAAAGGGTTGCTTCTCCTCTCCTGCAGCTCCTGGAAGGGTCGTCTGTCTCACTTAAACGTGCCCTCGAAGCTGCTGCCCACAGTCACACAGCTTTACTCTGTGGTAAAGATTTAGCTCCAGGGCACCATCTTGGGGGGGGGTGGTGGATCCTAGCCCCCTCTTCTCTGCTAGCTTCCCGGGAAGGTTTGAGCCTAAGACATCATCCTTTTTTGTTAAATGGCAGCCAAAAAAATAGGACTTTATTGTTGCCAAAATTTTCCCAAAACCTCTCCTCTCTGCTGAAATGAGTATTGCACTTGTATTTTTTGTAAGCTGGACTCCTGGTAGAAAATTTAAAAGCTTGATGCTTTTTTTGTGGCCACCAGTGAAAGATTCATTTTTTTTATATTCAAATTAATTAAACCAACATATTCAGAATATTGTAGACCTCAGCATTACTTGCATAACCTACTTCTGGAAATACTCGTTATTTTTCTTAAAGCAATAGTCTACAATTTTTATGTCTTTAACAGCAATTAAATGTATCCTTAGAATTTTATCCTCTAAATGTGGCATTTACTACCCCCCACCCCCATTGATAAGAGTTAGCTAAAAGTTTCAACAATTACTTCTGGAGTTGTAAAAAAAAAAAGGAAAAAAAAAGAAGAGATTATTATTTGTAGATAGCCAGCAATAATAACATCGTCTTTCTGAAGAAATATCCGTGCAGAGAACAGACCTCTTGGAAAGGCATGGGGTGTTCTTTGTCCATGAGCTAAAGACTTGATCATGAAGGTACAGACCAGAGCTCAGCTTATAGTTTCAGTCTGCAGACTCTACAATAAAATAACTTTGGTTTCCAAAGGTTTTCTCCAAATGCTCTATTACTTTCAAGAAACTCAGCGAGGCAGTGGAGTCCTCGTTACTTTTAATTTGGAATGATATAAACTCTTCTGACTCTACATAAGGGGCAGGGTTTATTTTAATGAATGTTCTCCATCCTGGAGAAAGGCAGAGTCAGCTTAGCACCAGGATTCATTTCAAACTTCAGATTGTAGTTCCATTTTTGCTTTTGTGTTTCATCGGAACTTTTGATGGACACTTGGAAAAAATCAGTGTGGTACCTCACTTTAGGCAGATTCTAAGAAGACAAAGTAATATTGTTTTGTCTCTTTTAGTTTTATTTATTAGGGCAATTAAGGTCATTTAAGTTATTGCTGAAGTTATAAACTGACAAGTTGGTTTGAACTCTCTTAGGACTGCATCTGTTTCTTTGTCATACATTATTTTTTGAACTAGATTCGAGTTTCTATTCTATTGATTCTAGTTGCAAAATAATATACTTTACTACTTGAACATTCCAACCTTAGCAAATAAAGAGAATCTTTGGCTTTGTGAAGGACCCTGTTACTGGACAGCATAAAAAGATGTGAGGAAAATTGAAATTTCAATCATATAACCTTACTCAAATTTCTTAACCTCTTCACTTAAATTTCCCCAGGATAAATATCTAATCAGAACAAAATAACATTTTTCCCCATTGAAGAATTCTGATTTCTCCCAAAATGTATATTTCTCCAAAACATCAGCTGAGTAAATGGTGTAAGGTTTGCATACAAATTCAAAAATACTTGTTTTAGTTTCTAAATACTTAAAATTCACATTGATGTGAATATTAATGAGTTGACTTCTAAATGGAAAGTGATCCTTTTTAGGAAATTGGATGTAAAAACCTTTAGAGTTCTTTTGGTCAATATATTCTACATTTATAGGTA
>NW_024412442.1:2600628-2613099 GCF_014898765.1 Herpailurus yagouaroundi
ATGTTGTTTTAAGCTGCTATCCCGACAATAATGTATTATGGCAACAGTAGAAAAATCATACACCAGTCTCTATGAGGGGTTAAATTGGAAACACCTTTTCACTTGATCAGAATGGCATAGTGGTTGCTGGACCAGTTTCCTATCCTTTACTACGTTCTACATGTATTTATTTAGCATCTCTCTGGATATTGGTACTTCCCATTTGTCCTCAGAAGATCTGTCCCCAAATGCTGAGACAATGGGAAATGTGCCATTTTACATCCTGTGCGCACCCACCCACCTTTATTCTATAGTGATTGTGCCTTCTTTTTTAAAAAATCTTTTAAAGTTTATTTATTTATTTTGAGAGAGAGAGAGAGAGAGAACATGGAAGTGGGGTAGTCACAGAGAAAGGGGGAGAGAGAGAGAATCCCAAACGGGCCCATGTTGTCAGCATAGAGCCCACCACAGGGCTCGATCCCATGAACCTTGAGATCGTGACCTGAACTGAAATCAAAAGCCAGAAGCTCAATACAAAGAGCCACCCAGGTGCCCCTTGTGATTTTACCTTCTTATCCACCATCAGATGTTCAAAATATTTATCACATGCACAAAAAAATGATAAAATAAAAAATAAACTTATAAATAATTATAAACAAACTCAGATAATATATGGAAAATTAAATGGAATTGAGTTTTGAGAAAAAAGAATCAAAAGAAGGATACTATAAGATGTATAAATTGGGATACAAGAACACTGCATATCAAATTCATGTTCAGTGCAATCTCTAAACAGAAACATCTGTATTTTAAATTTTTAAAAAAATGTTTATTTATTTTGAGAGAGACGGAGCACGAGCAGGGCAGGGGCAGAGAGAAAGGGAGACACAGAATCTGAAGCAGGCTCTAGGCTCTGAGCTGTCAGTGCAGAGCCTGATGTGGGGCTCAAACCCACGAACTATGAGATCATGACCTGAAGTGAGTTGCAAGCTCAACCGAGTGAGCCACCCAGGCACCCCCAGAACCATCTCTATTTTAAAGATAATATTAGGGGTGCCTGGGTTGTTCACTTGGTTGAATGTCCAACTTTTGATATCAGCTCAGGTCATGCTCTCACTGTCATGGGATCAAGTTCCACTTCCGGCTCTGTGCTGAGCATGCAGTCTGCTTAAGGTCTCTTTGTCCCTGTCCCTCTCCCTGTCCCTCTCCCTGTCCCTCTCCCTCTGCCTCTCCCTCTGCCTCTCCCTGTCCCTCCCCCTCCCCCCTCTTTCTGTCCCTCCCGTCTATCACAAACCTGCACTTTCTCTCAAAAAAAAAAAAAAAAATTAAAATGAATATGATTCAAAATAAAATATATTTGTATTCACATAAAGGACTTAGAAAATAACTCTATCTCAAAAGAAAAAATAAAAATTTAGTAAAAAAAATAATAATCGCAGTTAATTACACTGGGGAAGAATAGAACTGATTCATTCAACAATTGATGATTTAGTTAAAGATGAAAATGGCACTTTTCGTATTAAAGGAACATTAAAGGACAAATCAGAGAGAAGCTGATTTCTTAAGAAAATTTCTAAAAAATAAAGTGGTGGTTTTGTGATAAGCAAATGGCATATAAACAAACAAAGGGCCTTTCCTGAAAAATGTAAGTGAAAATGGATAAATCAGGAGAAATCCTGTTTTTGGATAAAAGATTCATCTGTATAAAGTGACCTCTCCCTCCCCCCCGACATTGATCACCGATAGTAACAGAAATTGAGTAACAATCACGAGAGGATTATTTTTAAACTTGATTTGATCATGTTGTTCTTAAAACCTGAAATAATATGCACTCCAGACAAATCCAGAGAATTTTAAAGGTTAAGAAGGAGAAGCTGAAGCAGGAAGAGACTGTAAAGACCATGAACTATAAACCGATTTAAACATCTTAAGTGGGCTTGAATTATTAGCCACAGACTACAAATTTACTATTTTCTTGAAAGTTTATTTATTTATTTTGAGGGAGAGAGAGAGAGAACACGAGCAGGGGGAAGGGCAGAGAGAGAGGGGAATCCCAAGCAGGCTCCAGGCTGTCCGTGCAGAGCCCAACGTGGGGCTCGAACTCACCAACCGTGAGGTCATGACTGAGCCGAAGTCAAGAGTTGGATGCTGATGGTTTAACCGACTTAGCCACCCAGGGGCCCCAGAATTTACTAGTTTTTACTTCCCTTATTTAACAACTCTCTGGGAGAGTTCCCAGCCTGGAAAGGAGCAGGGGACCTTCTGCTCCAGGGGAAAAGGAAGTGGGCGTATATGAAGGACAGGTCAGGCCCCTGTGGCCAGTGCCAGTGAGGGGAGGGGGGGCTTAGGTGGCGGAGAGGAGGTCCGTGTGACAGGGGCGTTTAGAACCAGGTAAGGCATTTGAATTTATCGGAATACAGCAAGAAACCAGGAGGGTGACATGATTTGACTTCACTTTGAGATTTTGAAGGTTTGATGTCTCATGATTGTATCAATAGATGCGCTTCCTGTTGGCAAGCTTCCTGTGGACGGACACCCCTTCCAGTTAGCTTGCTGATTATTTTTACTTTCGTCCAGATGCTTTGCTGTTGGCGCGCAGGGATAGGACTGAAGATGAAGGAAACACATCTTAAGATATTTTTAAAATTTCTGTTTACTGTAAGAATGATTCCAGAGCCTGTTAGAAAGTCTTCCAAAAATAAGCACTGTGCTTGTGATGTCTCAAATGAGAACGATTTAGCACCTTTGTTATTTTCACTCACAACTGAAACATCTTTGTTTCCATTTGCTTCATGCGTATAAGTCGGTACTATGAAAATTACCATAAAGCTTTGTTGATGAAGAGAATCTGAGGTAAATGAAAACTCTGCTGCGTTATGCTTGATTTGCTTTTGACATCCCACGCCTTTTTTTTTTTTTAATTTTTTTTTTCCAACGTTTGTATTTATTTTTGGGACAGAGAGAGACAGAGCATGAACGGGGGAGGGGCAGAGAGAGAGGGAGACACAGAATCGGAAACAGGCTCCAGGCTCTGAGCCATCAGCCCAGAGCCCGACGCGGGGCTCGAACTCACGGACCGCGAGATCGTGACCTGGCTGAAGTCGGACGCTTAACCGACTGCGCCACCCAGGCGCCCCTGACATCCCAGGCCTTTGATCAAAGTACCGTTTAGAGAAAACTATGCTTCTTCTGATACTATCGTGTTTTATTATTTAGTTTTTTAATGCTTATGTGTTTTGAGAGACAGAGAGAGTGTATGTGCACATGCCCACGAGTGGGAAGGGGGAGGGAGGGGAGGGAAGGAGGGAGGGAGAGAGAGAGAGAGAATGAATGACTATATCCCAAGCAGGATCCACACTGTCACCAGAGTCCGATGTAGAACTCAATCTCACGAACCATGAGATCATGACCTGAGCTGAAATTAAAAGTCAGACACTTAACCGACTGAACCACCCAGGCACCCCTAGGTTTTATTTTAATATTACTTAGTATCCACTCAGTGGAAAAGTCTCCATTTTAGGAAGAGAGACACAGAAACTAGGCAGTTATTAACCAGATGGCACTGACCCTAATTTTTCCTTAGCTGCATGGTAGAGATTGTATGCTTTAGCGCGCGTGTGTGTGCACACACACACACACACACACGGATGGTGATCAGGGTGCATGTGGGGGCTCGGAAACATGGTATGGATGCATCACAAGCATGGCTGAAAGCAGAAGCACACAATGCGTTTCTCTAGAGAATATTAGGTAATCGGAAAAATCAATCCATTAAGTTCTTTTAAAGAATAAGTCCAGTCACCTAAACAATTTTATTTTAGCAGTTCCTAGATGGATTACCTGTGTGTCATGTCCTAGAAAGAGTCAAAAAGAATCTCTGATGGAGCCCTTCCTTTCTTTTATTTTAATGTTTATTTTTGAGAGAGAGGGCAAGAATGCGCACGCGAGCTAGTGCACAAATGGGGGAGAGGGAGAGGGAGAGAGAGAGAGACAGACAGAGACAGAATGCAAAGCTGGTTCCAGGCTCTGAGCTGTCAGCACAGAGCCCGATGTGGAGCTGAAAGTCATGAACTGTGAGATCGCGACCTGAGCCAAAGTTGGATGCTTAAGTGACTGAGCCACCCAGGTGCCCCAGGAGTCCTTCCTTTCTGACGGAGTCTGTACTGACATCCTCACCATACATGTTCGAGGTGCCCACTGTCATTCGTGGTGTACGAGTTTGGGGCTTTCTCAGAGTGTCCTTCTACTTGAATCCAACAATCTTGTAAGATAAGAACTATTACTTGCACATGGTCTGATCAAATGCTGTTATCAGTTCATTCTGGACTACGTCATCTGAAATGCATGAAAGTTAGAATACTTAATATCCTGTCTTGTTCCAGCAAAACATGAAAAATATTCAAGCCAACAGCCCTTTGTGAAAAATAGCCTATTTTTTTTTTAATCAGTTGTTTACCTTTTAATGTCTTTGAAGTCCCAGAAACACGACTCTTTCTGTTTGAGTGTCGGATTATGAAGTATGTGTGAATGTAGATACAATTTGGACAGCTTTATGGGGAGTTTGACTTGTAATGCTATGAAATGAAATAAACAGGTTGATTTGAACACTTTTAATGTGATTTATAATGTTTACACACATCTGTTGGTTCTGCTTTTCAGTAAACCTGCCAATTAATTTTAGTAATACAAGACATACGCCTTCTTCGAAAAGAAACACACACACGTTTTACAGGAAAAAAAAAAAGTAATAGTTTTCCTTCTCTGTATTCTCTGGTGCCTTGTAACTACCATGAGGGAGGCATTGGCACAGTAAGGTTCTATTGGGCAGAGGCCTCAATGTGGTTATGGAAATACATTCTCACGACCGACATGACAACTGATGGAGATGTTGGTTCAGAAGTAGAAGGTGAAAGAGTAAGACAGGAGAATTAGAGATGCCCAGACATCGTATGGGGTCATTTTGTGTAATGAGTTCACTAGTCCAGAGAAAGAGCTGTGTGTGTAACACACCTAAATTTCCTGACTGAGCTGGAGAAAGTGTTATTCAGAAAGCTGCTAGGATCACCCAATAGTACACCTTGTCACTTGACAAGAAATAGTTACTGATGTGGGAAATCATAATAGTGATAAGCATGGATTTTGTAGCCACGGAGCCCAACGTTTGAAGTGAAAATTTATCAAGTGCACTTTTGGGCAATTTAAATAAACACTCTGAGGGGCGCCTGGGTGGCTCAGTCAGTTAAGCGTCCAGTTTCAGCTCAGGTCGCAATCTCACAGTTTGTGGGCTCAAGCCCTGTGCTGGGCTCTGTGCCGACAGCTCAGACCCTGGAGTCTGCTTCAGATTCTGTGTCTCCGTCTCTCTCTGCCCCTCCCTTGCCGGTGCACTGTCTCTCTCTCTCTGTCTCTCCCTCTCTGTCTCTCTCTCAAAGATAAATATTTTTAAAAAATTAAAAAATTAAACACTCTGAACATTAGCTATTAAACCTGACATGAGCTCATGATTATGGGTTTCATGGTATTGTACATTGCACTGGATTATTTTGATAATAAATTAGATTATGCATATAACACATGGATCTCTCATTACAGTGTCCACAAATACCAGGTATCGTTATTTTTCTATTAAATAAAACAAGCTATTAAAAATTATTAGTCCGTCAGAACACTCCTGGTTTCCAAAATCTTGTTTCAAAAACAAACAACCATGAGCCCACAGTTCTCTTATTCTAGTTCCATCTATTTTCCTTTTTTGCTTGTCACGTTAGTTCATTAAACCCAATTTTACTAGTATTTTGTGCAAATATACGTGAGATGCAGAGAAGTAGGAGTCGATCATACATTCTAAATTTTCACAGTCTGTACTGTATATATGCATGCATACAAATAACTACTATGTGACTAGAAGTCGACCTTTTACAGCACCTCCTCATTTGACTTGGCATCTAGACCTGAAGTATGTTCTGATCTGCATCTTATTTTACAAATAGGAAAACACAGCCATTGCCTTAGCATTATGCAGACGATAAGTGTGCAGTTATAAGGATAGGCCTTAGGATTTCAGATCTAAGGTCTTTAGACCTTATGAACCAAGTCAGGATAGGAAAAATGCGATTTGAGGAGTCAAGTGAATAAATACTTGAATGCACCTTGAATAGAGGAATGGTTCCTAGACGCCCGTGGTTGCGTTTTTTTCTCCTTGTACAGAGTGATTAACTGAGACTGTGGAATGCAGTAATGGTTGAGAAAACTGAAAAGGAAGTTTCCAAAAAGCTTGGTCTCTCTAGTAATCAGATAGGACTATTAATGTGTCACTTTATGAGTATTCTATTATTTTTATTATTACATTAAACTCTGCAGTGATACAATGCACAATAGAGTTGGAGGTTGGAAATATGAGTAAAGGAATAAATTGTTCTAATTTATCTAATTCCTTTTCACTTTATTACAGGCCACTACATTTAAAAAGCATTTGTTTTATGGAATGAAGAGTTTGAGCCATAGTTTCACAATGAGTATTACTTTTTCCGTTGTTTTATCTTTTATTATAGGCATCATTTCAAAATACAAAAGTACTTTAAATTTATATGCAACAAAAACATTAAATAACATTTATTAGGTGCTTATTGCATGTCCCACATTCATTAGGTGCTAATATATGGGAATAGCTGAGCATTTTACATGTGTTATCTTCTTCTCGATCATTATTACAGCCTTCTTAGCTATAGATTAGCACTGGTCCTATTAGCATCACAAGCAGGGAGATTTCAGCCTAAGCAGTCCCAGGGTCCTCACACGGCAGATCAGAGGGGTCAGAGACTAACGCTGGCCTCGACCTTGTCCATGACTTTGAATATCTAGGTTTTAACTGACTCGTCCATTATACATGTCACACCTCCTTCCTCACATGGCTCTCGTTTCGTACAGCGGGTACTAGGTAGGCATCCACAGTGTGTTCAGTGTTAAATGCTAGTGTACCACGACTCCTTTTCTCAGAGGCTACTTTAGCTACCTGTTGTATGTTCTGCATAGAATTGATTCAGGGGCAGATACAAAAATGAAATGGGTAAATACCGGTTTTGAGGAACTTTTGGTACTAAAGTGGAGATAAGATACACGTATGTTAAAAGCGGCAGGATGGAGTGTCTCTTCACAATTACAGGGTAGGTAGAAAGATTTCCGAATTGTTGTCTGCTTTGATCCGTTGGCCACGTTGCCTCGAGCTGCACATGTCAGGACTCCACTCATGAACTCTTTTTTTTTTTTTTTTTCCTAATGTTTAATTTTGAGAGCGAGCGAGAGGCAGAGCATGAGGAGGGGAGGGGCAGAGAGAGAGGGAGACACAGAGTCTGGAACAGCTCCAGGCTCTGAGCTGTCAGCACAAAGCCTGACACAGGGCTCGGACTCGAGAACCCCGAGATCATGACCTGAGCCGAAGTTGGACACTTAACTGACTGAGCCACCCAGGCGCCCCTCCACACATTAACCCTTAAAAGTCTTTTAATTTTGGGTGAAAACAGTGCTGAGTTCATTCCAGTACTCTAGTCCAATTCCATTGTGTTGCAGCAGCCACAGAGAGCATTATGGTCAACTCCGGCCCTGGTACATGATCGCACAAGGCAAGATTTAACTACGGTCTGGAAACTCTACTCTTGGATTTCTGTGATTTAAGTAACAGATTTGGCATTGAATTCATGTCCCCCAAGTCAGATCTTCTCATAGACAGCTCTTCTAGGTGTCAAATATTTATTCCAAAATTAATCTTGTATATAATCAGAGGAAAAATCATAAAGTTGTGTAAGACCAAGGATTTTGTGAGGTTAAATTCATCCAATAAGGAGTCTAAATATTAATCTCATGATTCCAAAAATGAATACAAACTTTCTCATAGGTAACCTTTCTAGAATATATGTGTGAAACAGTGTAATATAGGAAGCAGTCTCTCCATTTTAAGACTGGCCCAATGTGATAAAATTAGTAAGAGTTTGTCTGGAATGTATATACATACACAATAAGAGGGCATACAAATACATATTATGGGTTCAAATATACCAATTTGAGTTTGGCTTGTATATGTATGTTGAAATATATTAGATGAGATACATTGGAGCAAAGAAGGGAAAATGATGATGGTTGAAGTTTAAAATACACTAGAGGGGTGCCTGGGTGGCTCAGTCGGTTAAGTGCCCAACTTTGGCTTCGGTCATGATCTCACGATTCATGGGTTTGAGCCCAACAAAGGGATCTGTGCTGACAGCTCAGAGCCTGGAGCCTGCTTCTGTTTCTGTGTCTCCCTCTCTCTCTGCCCCTCCCCTGCTTGCCCCCTCCCTCTCAAACATAAATAAACATTAAAAACATAGACTAGAATAAAGTAGGATGAAATAAAATTATTATTTTTTTTGAGAGAAAGTGATTGGGGGAGAGGGGCAGAGGGAGGGGGAGAGAGAGAATTTTTTTTTTTAGTGTTTATCTTAGAGAGAGAGAGAGAGAGTGCGCGCGCAAGCAGGAGGGGCAGAGAGAGGGAGACACAGAATCCAACAACTCAGGCTCCAAACTGTCAGCACAGAGCCTGACTCGGGGCTTGAATTCATGAACAGTGAGATCATGAACGGAGGCAAAGTCGGATGCTTAACCAACAGAGCCGCCCTAAGTGCCCAGAGAGAGAGAGGACCTTAATCATAATCCACGCTGAGTGTCGGAGCCTGTCATTGGGCTCCATCCCATGAACCCTGAGATCATGACCTGAGCCAAAATCAAGAGTTGGAAACTTAACCAACTGAACCATCCAAGCGCCCCAGATAAAAGAAAATTATTTTTAAGGAAACAAAATTCAACACACATTTGAATATCAACTCTCCATCTGCACATAGAGATGCCTGTCTATAGCTATGTGGTGTCATTCCAAATACTTTTTGTAGATATTAACACATTGGAATGAATAACATATTAAAATGTATACAGCACAAAAGGTTAAAAAAAGTTACAATTGAGATAAAAGAAATATAAGGTCCACGTTGGCAACAACAACAAAAACATTTAAAACTTGATAACATAACGAAAAGGTTAAGGACAAGAATTTATAGATAATGCGACACAAAAATGTTTAAATGTTAAAAATCAAAGATCATTTAAAAATGGAATAACAACAATGAAATAGGGCTAAAAACAAGGTAAGGGGAGATAAATAAAACCCAGTGAATACAATTTTAGTTCTTTAGCCCTGAGTCTCCCCGCGGGGAGCATTGGAAAAGAAGGGAATATTCTGTTAGCCAAGGGACGCAGGGCGCAGCTCTGGGTCTGTGCTTGGAGGAGAGCGCGGAGGAGAGGACCGGGGTCTACGTTTGGGAAGGGGAGGCCGTTGGGCAGAGAAGAGGAGCCTGTCTGCTGTCCTCTCCATGTGTGGGCTTCAGTCTTCCCATAGCTGCTTGTGAGGGGTGCTGTTGGGGGGACAGTGGAAGAAAATCAGGGCTCCAGTCAGCTCCTGGTGAAAACAAATTCCTGGCACACACAAGAAAAACTGCTCAGTCTCATAGTAACTTGAAAGAGGGGAACAAAAATAGTGACCGAGTTCAGATTTGTCCCCAGGGAGTAGTATTATAAGAACAAAAATACCAGGGTCTGGTGGTGGGTTTTGTTTTTTCCTTTCTTCCTCCCTCCCTCCCTCCCTTCCTTCCTCCCTCCCTCTTTTCCCTCCCTTCCTTTCTTCCTCCTGCTTCTCCTCCTCCTCCTCCTCCTGCTTCTCCTCCTCCTCCTCCTCCTGCTTCTCCTCCTCCTCCTGCTTCTCCTCCTCCTCCTGCTTCTCCTCCTCCTCCTGCTTCTCCTCCTCCTCCTCCTGCTTCTCCTCCTCCTCCTGCTTCTCCTCCTCCTCCTCCTCCTGCTTGTCCTCCTCCTCCTCCTCCTCCTCCTGCTTCTCCTCCTCCTCCTGCTTCTCCTCCTCCTCCTCCTGCTTCTCCTAATAAAATAGGAGAATGGGATGAGATGAGATTAGACAAAAGGGATGGACACACGGCATTGAGAGCCAATGAGTTAAAAACGGTTTTCTCAACAGTGGCATTATTCAAACAAAACATATATTTGCCAGCCTGTAGTTTAATCCAGACCCACCTCCTTTTCAGGTAAGAAAAAGACCACACAGTATGTTCTATCCAAGTGTGTACTGATGGTAAGCAGGTGACTGTACAGAAAGTCTAATGTACTTTATTATTATTTTTTTAATCTTTAATCATTTTTGAGAGAGAGAGAGAGAGAGCATGAGCAGGGGAGGGCCAGAGACAGAGGAAGACACAGAATCCGAAGCAGGCTCCAGGCTCTGAGCTGTCAGCACAGAGCCCTACATGGGGATCGAACTCACGAACCGTGAGATCATGACTTGAGCTGAAGTTGGACACTCAACCGACTGAGCCACCCGAGCACCCCAGAAGGTCTAGTGTACTTTATTCCCAGACATTAGGGGTAGCTCTTAGGTAGCCGCCTCCAGGGTCCAGCAAATAACATTGTCCATTGGTTGGCCCTTGTCCAAATGCGCACCTGTTGGGCACCTGACTTCCTACCTCTTACGTACATTTCCAGTCAACTGAACTAGTGCTCGTCTACCTCCAGAAGCTTTATTTTTCCCCTCGCTGCTTGTATTTAGCTTTTTCCCCTTTACTGCAACCGCCACAAAGACTCAGTCGGCCAATCAATCGAGGGAAATGGACAGCGAATTTCTGAACAGAAACAGTTCAGAAGCTTCTTCCTTGTGTGGTGATGGTTGAACACAAAGCTTGATCACCTTGTTACCCTGTACCGAGCACCAGCTCCGTTTGCCGAGCTCTTTGCACGCGTCTTCTGGCTGAGCCCTCATCAACTCTGAGCTGTTTATACTCATCAACTCTGAGCTGTTTGTACTATCACGTGCTCTGTGCACATAAGGACCCTGAGGCCAAGAATGATTAGGAACCTGTCAGTCGCTCAGCTCATAAAACAATCACGTTTCAAGTGCGCACCACAAAGCCAATGGAAGAGCGCCGACAGCCTCATCCTGTGGGCACCGAGCGCTTTGAGGCTCCATAAAGTAGTTTCTGTTAATACACACATGACTGCAGAGTTCTTTCTTGGCAAAGTCTTTCTGTCCCTCGCCTTATGTTAATGTTGACATCGAGTGCCTTCCACAAGCACTTTGAACCAGATGGTGATTTCTCCTGTCAGAGAGTTCATTTGAATCCTGATCGTGCTCTGTCTTGATGTAGCCCTACTTCTGCCAGTGCTGGGTTAGCACACTTTCATACCAGAGGAATTGAAAATGAAATGCTGTGAAATTGAGCCTCGTACACCTTCTAGACCTTCAGAGCACTGCTTCGTGCTGGGACATCTATCAGATGAACTCGTATAGTAGTACCTAATTAGGCGGGCAGGCAAGTGTGAACTCTTGAATAAAAAATCATGTTGGAAGTATGTGTTTTTTTTTTTTTTTTTTTCTTTTTCATCCTGTAGTTTATACAGCTTAGAAAGGTTTGGAATTTGTCAGCCGTTTATAATAGGATTATAATGCCCTTTGGTGAGTGCTGTTTAAATGTTGGTTTCTCATCCTGTACCATTAGAGATGAGGCCCTCTGTGTCTCTCCCCCACCATGTGAAAGTAGTGTGCGTTTAAACAGTGTCAAGATGTACATTCAACCCCTCCCTAAAATATTCATATTAAATCTTCACTGTCGCATATTAGATTGTATCCTTTATCAGTTACAACTAGTCTGAGAATATTATGCTCTTTCTACTTAAAGGATTTTGTAGTCACCAGTTATTTTGACATTAAAAGAATTGCACTATTTTCTGGGATTTGTGAAATTGCTATCATTAAACAGGATGTTATTTATGATGAAACATTACAAACTTTATCTCGGATATTTAGATGTTTTCTCAATACATTTCTGAAAGTCACTGCTCATTTCCACAGTGACTTTATTTTTTTTTAATCTTTTTTAAAGTTTTTTTTTTTTCCCCTCTTACACTGCAGGGTATCCTCATATGTTTTTCCCCCTTTGATCCTTCCTATCAACATAAAACTCTGAAGTAGGCTGAGCGAAGCAATAGGCTGTTTCCCCAAGGCCAGAAAGATAGTAAGAAACCAAATGGGCGCTAGAATCCAAGTGTGCTGGGTGTGTTCACATGTTAACAAAATGATCACACCCGGGTGTAAGGAACAGCTGAGGAGTTGTACAGGAAAAGCCCAAGCCTTGTCAGTAGCTGAGTTTGGGCGAATCGATTAACATTTCTATGACACGTATTTCTCCTTTGTGGGAATAGGGAGTTGTGGTCAGTGACTGTAAATTTCTGTATTCTCTAAAGTTCTGGGAGTTTATTGTCAGTTGAAGTCAGAGAATAAACCCAAACCTTTGAAATGAGAGAAGTAGAAACTAGTAACAGAGGTTAGCTCTGGAGAGGGAAACTTGGTACTTGGGACTCAAAGATAGGAGGAGAGATTAACGTTCATTTTTTTTTTTTTTTTTTTTTTTTTGG
>NW_024412442.1:2613199-2768508 GCF_014898765.1 Herpailurus yagouaroundi
CCAGAGGATCCGAACTATCAGCACAGAGCTTGACATGGCGCTTGAACTCATGAACCCTGAGATTATGATCTGAACTGAAGTCCAATGCTTAATGGACTGAGTCACCCAGGCGTCCTGAGATTAACTTTTAATTAAGTACTTGTTTAGTATTATTCTGTACCTTGTACAAATAAATGGATTAAATTATTTTAATAAAGATTTAAACACAAACTGATAGAGAATGGTATTACTTCACTTTACCATATCAGAAGTCACGACAAAGTTTTCATGAATCTGACTCTCTGACCTGTCTAAATGCTTCTGCATTAAAAGCCTGTATCTGTTTTGTCTCTGTTTTTACAAACTAACTTTTCACATAAAATTACTTGTCTCAGTAATACAATTGAACTTTAAGCAAGGTAATTATTCTCAAATTGTTTTACTTGTATTTGGTATGTTATTAATACTGTATTATTTAATACATGTAAGGTGAAAATAAATTTATTTAAATAACAATTTTATTGGCATGTAGATAGATAATATCAGTATTAATTGGTATAAGCACATGATTTCAAGCAAACTGGGGTGTATGAATGTTATAAATTAGGGAGTATCATATACAATTAGTAATAAAGTTACCGAATTGCTACCTTTCTTGGAATGTAAGTTACTGAAAAAAATTACTGAATAAAACACCTCTTCCCATCATTGGGAATATTGTTTATAATTAATGCCTTGCATGTTGGCAGTAATACAAATATTAATGGTTACTAGGACACATTGAATAATCCCTCCCCCATCATGAATTGGCTATATGAAAAATTCTTGAAAACTTGAATCCTGTAGGAATTTTAGACGGCCTACATAAGAACTACCAGACGTTCCTTTGGGAATATTTGACAGAAATAATAAGAGATTTGAAAGAAAAATAAATACAACAGAAAGCAGATTAAATGTAGAGGATTTGATAGTGCAGCTTTGGGAAAAATAGAAGTGAAAAACTTACGAAAGTGTTTTTGCTTTGTTTAGATGAAATTTTGTATGAATTTATCATGAGGAATGCTAATAATAGTTACTAAGATGGATCAGACATTTAATGTGCAAGGTGTTTTCTATGTTATTTACCTGGGTTATCATATCAGAACTTCTAGTTAGCTACTATCATGACTCTCATTTTGTAGTTAAGGTAACTAAAAGCCAGAACATTTAAGAAAATTGGCCAAAGACCTACATCTTGTAAATGACTCACCCGAGGATCAAACCTAATCAAAACTAGTAACTTCAATGCCTGAGTGTCTCTGTATGTGTTAACCTATAGATCCCCATGCATTGGAGGGCGGTTTTGTAAATACTGTTCACGGCCATCTAGTATTCACTTCGGCCTAACTGGCCAGAATAAATAAAGTCTACCTGAAGATTTTGTTTCTTAAACCTCTAGGTAAACAGTCATATCTGCAACTGTCTTGGGAAGTAGGTCAACAATTACATGGCACACATTCAAAAGGTCATTGAGAGTTCAATTACAAATGAAGGGACAAATAGAGATTTTCCTTAGGTTAAGTGTTTCAGTGAAAAGTACTCTTACCTGCCTTGTGCAAAGCTGACGAGGATGTCGGCATGTCAACAGATTTCCTGCTAGATGCGAAAGAGATTTATAGTTCGTGATTGTTAGTTATTTAGTATATCAAACCAGTTATTAACGTTCTCTTTATTCAGTATTCCTCCAAGTATCCTTTTAAATTTTTATTGCAAGTAGTATGTATTTATTTAAGTTTATTTATTTATTTTGAGAGAATGAGAGAGTGCAGGGGAGGGGCAGAGAGAGGGAGAGAGAGAGAATCCCAAGTAGGTTCCTCGCCATCAGCACAGAGCCAGGTGTGGGGTTCGATCCCATGAACCGTGAGATCCTTACCTGAGCTGAAGTTGGACACTTAACTCACTGAGCCACCCAGGTGCTCCCGCAAGTAATGTTTTAAATTATGACAACACTCTTCATAGGTTGGCTCAACTGTAAGCTTTTGGAGTGTAGGCGACACGTCTGTCTGTCTGTCTTGCTCAAGTGACAGACAATCTCATTACCTAGTGTAGCTCGTGTCATGTGGCTGGGCTCAATAATTGTGTTCAATGAATGAATAAATGAGTGAATGAGATAACTCTCTGTTTGTATTTTTCCCAACCCTTTATTCTCCTTTATGAGATTATAAATTATATGAGGAAAAACCAGAACCTTATATTAATTTTATCATGACCACAGCTTGCATAATTGTGAGATAATTATATTGCTTTTATTTCCTGAAAAAGAAATATTGCTCAGCAGTGGTTTTTTTTGTTTTTATTTTTCCACTACATCTTTGAGAAGGAAATGTTTAAGCTTACATGTTTTCCAAAGGTACAGTCTAGGTGACCAAAGAGTACTGTTTTTGCTGTGTTCAAGAAGTGAAATACACAGGGGTGCCAGGGTGGCTCAGTTGGTTAAGCTTCTGACTTTGGCTCAGGTCATGATCTCACAGTTTGTGAGTTCAAGCCCTGCATCGGGCTTTGTGCTGACAGCTCAGAGCCTGGAGCCTGCTTCAGATTCTGTGTCTCCTTCTCTCTCTCTGCCTCTTCCCTGCTTGTGCGCGCTCTCTCTCTCTCTCTCTCTGTCTCTCTCTCTCTCTCTCTCTCAAAAATAAATAAATGTTAAAAAAATTTTTAAATGAAGCAGAATACACAAAGAAATCCACTATCACAATGCCCCTGTTGCATACAAAAGCCATGATTCCTGGTGCTCTGTTAGAATTGGTTTTACAACTCACAGAACAACAGTCTGGGTTCTTTGAAGATAGAAACAGCCTAAAAAATGTGGACTTTGTGACCACAGGACTAAGAGTTTCATTTGAAAATTCATTCTGATCATTTGTACTTGCCCTGAGAAGTTACTATAAAGAATATGGAAGTACGGGGTGAGCGGAGGAAGGTCTCTGTCTTATGCTGTTGTACAGCACTCTAGGGGTCACCCCTTAGCAGGTAGTAGGTGTTCAGAGTTATTGGTTAAATAAACTATTGAAAAAGGCAACAGGATCATGATGAGTGAAGACGAGTGAAGAACAGAGAATTTCTATTTATAATCTCCAACATCTTGGGTTATTATTATTATTATTATTATTATTACTATTATTTTGTTTTTACCTTATGTACAAAAGGAAAGTCTCTCTGCTGAGCTGAATAAAAACTAAGCTGTGCCAGGGCCGCCTGGGTGGCGCAGTCGGTTAAGCGTCTGACTTCAGCCAGGTCACGATCTCGCGGTCCGGGAGTTCCAGCCCCGCGTCGGGCTCTGGGCGGATGGCTCAGAGCCTGGAGCCTGTTTCCGATTCTGTGTCTCCCTCTCTCTCTGCCCCTCCCCCGTTCATGCTCTGTCTCTCTCTGTCCCAAAAATAAATAAACGTTGAAAAAAAAAATTAAAAAAAACAAAACAAAACAAAAACTAAGCTGTGCCAGAACTGAATTCATAAAAGTGCTGGGAGATGAAATAAATACCACCAGTAAGTTTAGAGACTCTCTCTATGGACATGACACAGTGATATAAAGCAAGATGGTGTTAGAAGTTCTACCGATGGACAGCGGTCGGCTGCAGCCTAACAATGGGGTTTCCTAAGCGTGCTTGCCCGGGTCTTACTTAGTGGAGTGTTTTGAGACCTGTGTGCAGGCCGTCAGTGCTTCTCAAACTTGGGCAGAATTACTTGGAGGATGTGTTGAGGGAGACTCCGAGTTCCAGTCCTGGAGATTCCAAGTCAGTGGTTTGGGGCCAGGAAGAGAGGTCGCATGTGTCGCAAATTCTTGGTGGATGATAGTCACACCAATTTGAGGACAAGACCTGGGTCGGTGCTAACTTAGGGAACTTTGCCTCTTATCGTCCACGTTATTTCAAATCCAGATGTTATAAATGTGGTAGTTGTGTGTGTGCGTGTGTGCACACGTGTAACTTTCCCCCTAAGAACAAATTTTCCTTTTCTTCTTGCAGGTTTCTCTGCGAAGAGGGTAGCTTTTTTCCTCTTAGAATTAGGTAATAAGAGATATTTTATTTATTATTTTTATTTTTTTTTAATTTTTTTTTCAACGTTTATTTATTTTTGGGACAGAGAGAGACAGAGCATGAACGGGGGAGGGGCAGAGAGAGAGGGAGACACAGAATCGGAAACAGGCTCCAGGCTCCGAGCCATCAGCCCAGAGCCTGACGTGGGGCTCGAACTCCCGGACCGCAAGATCGTGACCTGGCTGAAGTCGGACGCTTAACCGACTGCGCCACCCAGGCGCCCCTATTTATTATTTTTAATTAAGAGATATTTTAAAGTAAGCACAATAGCATGATTTTTGCTTTATTTTTGTTTTATTTTTTAAATTTTTTTTTCAAGTTTACTTATTTATTTCAAGAGAGAGAGAGCGAGCATAAGAAAGAGAAAGAAATAGAGGGGGGGAGAGAATCCCAAGTACCCATCAGCACAGAGCCCAGTGTGGGGCTAGAACTCATGAACTCTGAAATCATGATGTGGGTCAAAACCAGGAGTCTGATGTTTGACTGAGTCATCCAGGTGCCCCTGGTTTGAATTTTACTTTAAGGCTTGATGTCCTGTGACCCAAACGGAGCTAATTCATTTATTTTAGCATCAATTTCCATTTCTATTTAATATGGTGAATAGTGTCTTCAGAGTTTAGGAAGCTCGCATAGAAACAGAGGAGATGATACAAACAAATATATACAGACATTAATATGAATACAGATTCTGGGTTTGATTAAGATTGCTGTTGGGGCGCCTGGGTGGCGCAGTCGGTTAAGCGTCCGACTTCAGCCAGGTCACGATCTCGCGGTCCGTGAGTTCGAGCCCCGCGTCAGGCTCGCATCAGGCTCTGGGCTGATGGCTCAGAGCCTGGAGCCTGTTTCTGATTCTGTGTCCCCCTCTCTCTCTGCCCCTCCCCCGTTCATGCTCTGTCTCTCTCTGTCCCAGAAATAAATAAACGTTGGAAAAAAAAAATTTTTAAAAAAGATTGCTGCTTTGTAGCATATGATTTTCAAGAATCACTCATTAGTTAAATTTCAATTTAGATTTAAGAGTTTTAATGGACCTTGAACACGGTGAAAAATAAAGTATATATAATGCCCACTGATTTAAACTAAAAATGCTTAAGGGGTGCCTCAGTGACTCAGTTGGTTGAGTGTCTGACTCTTGAGTTCATGAGCCCAGGATCATGGGATCAAGCCCCATGTCGGGGTCCATGCTGAGCATGGAGCCTGTTTGGGGTTCTCTCTCTCCCTCCCTCTCTTTCCCTTTCCCGTGCTTATGCTGTCTAGAATAGAGTAGAGTAGAATAGAATAATTTAGTTCATTGAAGTGTCTGGGTATGTGAATTTTAAATCTGAGAAATTAGGAAGAAGGCACTGTGAGTTTAAAAAGGCCATGGCACATCACTGATTGAGAATTCATGGTGTGCAATTTGGACACTGGTTTCTAGGTTATAATGTTGTGTTACTAGTTTTTGTAAAATTAATGTTACAAGAGGCATGGGTTTTACTCTCAAGTGCTATTTGCTCCATTAATCATTTTATCTAGCTAGCTAGCTAGCTATGTATCCATCCATCCATCATAGGTAGATAGATGGATAGGTAGACATTTTTGTTGTTATTTACATATTTCTTAAAGTATTTCTTTGTCCTGGACACTTATTTCCATTGAATAGAATTTAGGTTGAATGTTTAATGCATTAGACCATGAGTTCACTTCTTTATCTTAAAGTTTTTATGGTTTTCAAATGCTCTCTTTTGAAAGACTGGTTTATATTTTTCATTTCTTTAACCTTTTTTTTTTTTTTTAAGTATGTGCAAAGTATCAGGGAATTCAGAGGTCTAGCGATAAGGACCACCTGTTCCTTTATGGTACCTTTCTTCAAATAATGTGTGAAGTGTTCTTATTTCTATAATGGTGCCTTAGAATGCTGATAAATCATTATTTGTAAGACCAAGCTTCACCACTGGTTACCCCATTTCAACTTGGTATCACAAGAAACATTTACTAATTAAAATTTTGCCCAAACTCATGTTTTGGAAATCAGGGAACACATGTTTCCTACTAGATTTCTCTGAAAGCTGAAATTATGCTGGACTGTGAATGTAGAAACGTAAACTCTAAAACTGAAGTAAAATACGATGTGGAATAGACTCTGCTACAAAGTGAGAAAGAAAACATTTCTTTCTTGAAGACTAAGGGAGCGATATGCAAAGAATTATGACGCACAATTCATTCTTCCCCAGTGTAGCCTTCCATGAATATTTCCTTAAGCACATCTCCCAAAACACCCTGCACCTCGCAAACCTTGATTCTGTCACTTTCTGCCTGTTATTCTCAAAGGCCATTGCATTTGAAACCAATATTAGATTTTCTAACTGCATTTTAGTCTGATTACTTGTCATTCTTCCCCACTTGCCTCTGAGTTCTCCAAAAGTGGGAATGATTCTCATGCATATAAAAAAATATCTGAAATACCAGAAATAATATGTAAACTTAAGATATAATCTGATATAGTTAATTCAGACTGATCAAAGTTTTTACATTTAAGTAACAGTTATAAACTGTTCACAAAATTTTATTAATCAATGCAGTGTGTGTGTGTGTGTGTATTGTATATGTATATATACTTTGTATTTATTTATTTATTTTGTTGTACTCATGACTCTTCAAGCAGAGATGATTTTAATGCTAGGAAATCAAATTTATTTGGACTTAATATCTATTATCCTTTAATCTATATGAATGAACCTTGTTTTAGAAAAATTTGTTAATGTTTATTTATTTTTGAGAGAGAGACAGACAGCAAGCAGGGGAGGGGCAGAGTGAGAGGGAGACACAGAATCTGACCCAGGCTCCAGGCTCTGAGCTGTCAGCACAGAGCCCGACACAGGGCTTGAACTCACCAAACTGCGAGATCACGACCTGAGCCAAAATTGGATACTTATCCAACTGAGCCACCCATGCGCCCCTGTATATGAATGAATCTTTGAAATGAACTTGTATGAAAAGGGCATTTTTAAGTATTTCAACTCTACTAATACTGTCCTAATACACTAGCTTTTAAAGTTTACAGACAATGGAGTTTGACACCTTTGATGAATATTTATCATATACCATTTTGTTCCTTCATGTAATTTACTAACCCATTCTAATTAATCTTAAACATTCCACTGAAACATGAGGCTGTCTAGAAGGTAAAGGAGAGGAACAGTCCTGCAAGCTGTCATGTTTTTACTAACAAGCGACATTGAATGTAAATGAAATTACAATCTCAGAAGAGCCATCTCTCTGTGATCTCAACCCCGTGACTTTAACTTGGTAATGTATTGAGATGTGATCTGTATTACCCCACTGCCCCACTGCTCGGGACATCAGGACCTCACAGTGATGTGTTTAGCAGGGGGACGGGGCCATGTGATCAAACTGGAAGAAAGAGACAGCTTCATGCACTGCTTCCTCACATTATCTTCACTTCTGTAACTTTTTCAATTAAATTTCAACAAGAATGTCACATCCAAAGTGGTTTCGCATTCCTCATCTGCCTTTCGTGAAACGATCTGATCTGTGTGCTGTGGGAGCTACTCGTTACTGAGTAGCTGAGTGTTGCTGAGTCTGCAACATTGGTGTGGTCAGCAGGCTGGAAAATCTCTCAGATCTAGACCATTTCATGTAAATTATATCCTGTCTTTTCATAACCTTATTTTTTTTTATTAAATGCTGGCCAGAATTAGGGTTGACGTCTTCCTTTAGGTTAGGCCAAATGTGAATTCTTACAAAATATATAATTAAGGTGAAATTTCTATTACCCAGAGTTTTAGAGGACAGTTTAAAAGCATTTTAAAAAAATGTTCATTCATTCATTCATTCATTCATTCATTCATTTATGAGAGAGAGAGAGAGAGACAGAGCATGAGTGGAGGAGGGGCAGAAAGAGAGAGAGAGAGAGAGAGAGAGACAGAACCAAAGCAGGCTCCAGGCTCTGAGCTGTCAGCACTGAGCCTGATGCGGGGCTTGAACTCACGAATCATGAGATCATGACCTGGGCTGAAGTCAGATGCTTAACCAACTGAGCCACCCAGGTGCCCCAAAAGGCATTTTTATTACTCCTGTATTCTCTCTTCAAAGCTAGTGCACATGACTCAAATATCATCACATGGGTTTTTTCAAAATGTTGAGAACTTTTTATTTTTCATATGTCTGAGCAGCCTTTGAAGTTCCTGTTTGGGGCTATTAGACCAGACTTCCCCTCACAAATGGGTGCCTTCTTTGAAGGATGGCAGAATGCTTCTGGCAAACCCTCTTAAGGCACAAATGAAAATGATCACCTATATAAGCACAATAATGACCCTATTGCTTAATTTGAGGCCGCTGCAATGAGCGAATCCCTCTCTGCTTAATATTGTTAAACAGGATGTGGTAGAATTTGTGCGCAAAGAATATATGCAAGTACTGTGCAAATATTAAAATACTATTTGATGCAACAATATAAAAGTCACCTGTATGGGAAAGTTGCACTCATATTTTGATGAGTCTTGTCAGGCTCAAGGTTTTACAGCAATCTTGTGTATTTCTATCTTTTTCCAAGAGAAAGGAAAAAAAAACATAATTTTATCGTGAGTGACAGGGTTCTTGAAGCTGATAGAAGGAAATGATAGCCAATGATAGTTCTCTGAAAACTTCTCCACTTTCAACTGAAGTTAACAGTTATTTATATATTTATTTATTTGTAGACTGAAAATGTTCTACTATCTGCTGTTTTTATATTAACATAAATTAATTTTGCCATTCATTTATTTGTATATGTCATGTTGGCACAGTTGTGTTCTCTCAAGGAGTTTATCTGAATAAGATCGGTTATAAATGCCTACCCACAAGGAGATTATGAATCTGATTGACTTCTAAATGAATTAAAGGTTCCTCTTCTTTCTTATGTTTCTATGGCTTTATTATAGTACTTGGGACATGAAATTATTTTTTGGATTTCTTATTATAGATGATATGAATATTGATGAATATTGACCACAAGGAAGGATAGATTTTTTTCAACAACACCTGACACATCTAAGAAAATATTTGTTGAGTGGAATGAATACATGAAGGACAAAATCATTGGTGAAACATGTATGGACTTACTTAAGTTCTATAGAACATGAGACTGCGTCCAGAGGAAATACACAGATTAGTGAGGCATTGACTCTGCGTTTGAAATCAGTCAACATGGAGAAGGGAGTACACTAAATATGCAAATAATTATTTTATCAAAGAGGTTAATAAGACAAAGTATTATGCCCCTTTAGAGTTGAGTGGCATTGTATCTCTGAAAGAGATTTCTGAACAGATTTCATAATGCTGTGTCGCTAGAGATAGATTTAACGGATGAGTAACAAAAGCCAATGTTTTATGAATTTCCTAGCAAGTTGAGTAGCCTGATGCTGATGAGAATGACGAAGCAATAAGCACCCAATGTTAGCACCGGTGGATGAGTCCAGGGAGGGAAGGCACCATGACAGTCCCTTCTCTATTTCTAGATCACCGCATAATACTGTGTAATACATCATACTTGGCACATGGCAGGCCCTCAAGAAATACTTCTTTAGTGATGAAATGGATAAATTGTTGGGAGATTTACAGTGGCAATTCGAAGATTGTGTTTGGAAGGCTCTGAGTGTAGAATTATGTGTGTGAAAAATATAGTGAGTGATAGTGTGTAATTATGTCCCACAGTAAATAATGCACCTACACAGAGGGGGATCTTTGAGTCCACCTGTCATGGGAACTGGGCCTTTCCAGTGGCATGGAGTCTGCAGAAAGTTGGAGGCAGGCAGTCCTAGGAATTGACAAAATATGAAAAAAAATAATTCGGAAGTAAGTTTTTGAGGTAACGACTAGATTAAAAGAAATTAATTCCCTTTTATGAAATACTGGCAAATAAATGGAGTTGCAGTTAGGAAGATGTTGAATGTTAATACGCATGTAAGGTTTTCTGTCTAATAGTAGGAGACTATTGCAAAGTGTTCAAAGAAACATAACTAATGGAAACATGAACTTATTTATGACTAGAAAACTTAAAGACTAGTTAGGTAGGGGCGACTGGGTGGCTCAATTGGTTAAGCATCCTACTTTGGCTTGGTCATGATCTTGTGGTTTGTGAGTTCGAGCCCCGTGTCAGGCTCTGTGCTGACAGCTCAGAGCCTGGAGCCTGCTTTGGATTCTGTGTCTCCCTGTTTCTCTGTCCCTCCCCCGCTCATGCTGTATCTTTCTCTGTCTCTCAAAAGTAAACATTAAAAAATATTTTTAGGGGTGCCTGGGTGGCTCAGTTGGTTGAGCATCCGACTTCAGCTCAGGTCATGATCTCACGGTTTGTGGGTTCGGGCCCTGCGTCCGGCTCTGTGCTGACAACTTGGAACCTTGAAACTGCTTCAGATTCTGTGTCTCCCTCTCTCTGCCCCTCCCCTGCTCATGCTCTCTCTCTGCCTCTCAAAAAATAAATAAACATTAAACAAAAAACAGTTGGTTAAAAAAAAATAAAAAAGACTAGTTAGGTAAAAACTGTGGACCTCAGAAGGGAAAAATGCAGTGTTTCTAGTAACTATGCAACGGTGGTGGTTTTACCATTGGTGCTCTGGGCAGACTGTCAGATGTTCCTGGATGTCACAACTTGTTTACGAGGCAGGATTTCCTCCCGTGTTTTCATCCCTACGTGGGGCATTGAAGTCCCGCACAGTTTGTTCAGGGGACTTTCAAGTGTCATGGATGGTGGGCAGTATGCTATCCATCGGGCTCTTATTGGAAGACCTACACTCTGAGTTTCTTTTACTCTTGTCTCTGGTCTTCACATCAGATACTCCTCCTTACCCTTCAGTCTTTCATGTATTTTATCACTCTGTTTTTCTAAGTCATTCCAATACCGACTTTTACTATGGCCTCTCTTTTCTGCCTAACTTCCCCCTGCCCACTCCCTCCCCCCGCCCCAATTGTGCTATTGATTTTCTCATGGCCAAGCTGGGGCGCCTGGGTGGCGCAGTCGGTTAAGCGTCCGACTTCAGCCAGGTCACGATCGATCTCGCGGTCCATGAGTTCGAGCCCCGCGTCAGGCTCTGGGCTGATGGCTCGGAGCCTGGAGCCTGTTTCCGATTCTGTGTCTCCCTCTCTCTCTGCCCCTCCCCCATTCATGCTCTGTCTCTCTCTGTCCCAAAAATAAATAAAAACGTTGATTGATTTTCTCATGGCCAAGCAACTGGCTCAGTCTGCAACCATCCACATATTCTTAGACCTGCACTCAGGCAAGAGCTTTCTTTAGGGGTTTGTTTTGTTTTGTGTTTGTTTTCTTATAAGTAGAGGATACCCTCGGGGGGTATCTTATAAGTAGAGTCTACCCTTGGGTGGGTGAACAAAGTGATAGTTGGAAAACAGATTAATGCTTCCAGACTTAATCCTGCAACTGATCTATAAAAAGCACAGATGACTCTAAGACATAAACCTTGTGGAAATATTAAAATAAGATTTTAATGAAGCAAGAACAAGAACTTTGGGTGGAAAGCTGAGGAAGGCACATTGACTTCTATGCACAATTCTATGTGTGCTCCCCCATGGGGGGCCCCCCCCCCAAAAATAAAGAAAACAATCTGCTTCCTAGAAAAACATTCTGGAAACTTCTGTCAGAGCACCCCAGAGGATATTTCACATCACGAACAAAGAGGTGATGGACAGCCATGACCATGAGTGAGCTCACAGAGGGGAAAATGGACGAGACACACAGAAGGTCAAGAATGGCATGCACAGCAAAACAAAGCAGATTATTTTGAGCTTTTACATAGAGACAATCACAAATTTAATTTTCGTATAAATTAAATATGGCTTCCAGCCCTCTTCAGGAATCAAAATGCATTTAGTAAATTCACCAGGAAACACTGGGAGGTGGGCCACATCCAGGGTGTGTACCAATATGTCAAGCCTTCCTTGGCCTCTGCTGTGTGAGTCTTGACCCAGCACTCGATTTCCTCGTCCACCTGTGCTCGTGCACGAATTCCCTGAGAGACATGGCTCTGGAGGACTTAATTTAATAACATTAACTCTTTGACTTGTTTGGGTCAAAACAGCTACCATTAGCACTAATGGATTTTGAATTATTGCATGGAGCGTGTGCTAGTGTTGTATGACTAAAAACCTACCTTGATATGTAAATAAATAAGATCTCGCTTTCACTCTGTGTCTACAAAATAAATGTCTTGAAATAAACTGCGTACCACTGACTCCCTCTCTGTCACATAGTCTCTCAGTTCCTCACTCCATCCCGTATTCCAGTCTGTCCTCCAACAACAACTTCATTATTGATTTGTCTTAGCACCATTTTCAATCGCCATATTCTACTGAGATTTTTTATCGATTACTTCTATTGCGTACCGCCCTGATTCTGTTGTCTCGGCCCTCCCCAAGAAGATCACTCTGCATGTTTGCAATATCATTTTCACCTGCTTTGTTGACATCATGTTTTCACCATCTCACACACCCAGCCTGCTCACTTCTGCCCAGAGAGATTTATAAGCATTTTTTCTTTACTCTGAAGTCTCACCTTAATGTTTATGGATCTTGACATTTTTTAAGACCTAGGCCAATTCTTACCTCAGATTTTCAAAGAGACCCATGGTTTATCACACTGGCTGTGATATCTTTGCCTCTGAGGAAGCAAAGTATAGACAAAGGCCACATTTAATAGCAAATGATCATACAGCATGTTATTTTGGGTATGTTTAGATGTGACAATGAGATCTGACAATATTTTGACATTCTACTTACAGTCTGAGAAATGAGTGCTCGCTACCTGCTCAGTTCCTTTGCAGGACATACGTATAATTTAAAAGGGAAAAATTACACACCACAATTTAAAACTTCGCATAAGTGATACCAATAATCACATTTAATTTTCTTTAGTATTATAGAGTGTGAAATTAACATGAAACTATATGTTAAACTTCCAAAATACTTTTCTTTATCTTAAGACACAATTGTCTAAAGGAATTCTAAGGGGCGCCTGGGGTGGCTCAGTCAGTTAAGCATCTGACTCTTGATTTTGGCTCGGGTCATGATCTCACGGTTCGTGGGTTCACCGAGTCAGACTCTGTGCTGACAGTGTGGAGCCTGCTTGAGATTCTTTCTCTCCCTCTCTCTCTGTCCCTCCTCCACTTGTACTTTCTCTCTCAAAATAAATAAATACATATTTTCTTTTTTTTTTTAATTTTTTTAACGTTTATTTATTTTTGAGACAGGGAGAGACAGAGCATGAACAGGGGAGGGTCAGAGAGAGGGAGACACAGAATCTGAAACAGGCTCCAGGCTCTGAGCTGTCAGCACAGAGCCCGACGCGGGGCTCGAACTCACGGACCGCGAGATCGTGACCTGAGCCGAAGTCGGACGCTTAACCGACTGAGCCACCCAGGTGCCCCATAAATACACATTTTCAAAAAAAAAAAAAAATGGAAGAAGGGACAACATTTGGGCCTGCTTTTCCAGCCCAGCCTCGTTAGGACCCCTGAGGGAGTGCCCACCAGCTTCACACTTGTGGGCACCCATCTGTTTTCTTTTCTTTTTTTTTTTTTTTTAATTTTTTAACGTTTGTTTATTTTTGAGAGAGAGAGAGAGAGAGAGACCAGGGGAGGTAGGTACATAGAGAGGGAGACATAGATCAGAAGCAGGCTACAGGCTCTGAGCTGTCAGCACAGAGCCCGACGTGGGGCTCGAACTCGCGAGCTGTGAGATCATGACCGGGGCCGAAGTCGGTCGCCCAACTGACTGAGTCACCCAGGCACCCCACTTTAAAAAAAATTAATGTTTATTTATTTTTGAGAGAGAGAGAGAGGGCACGAGCCATCTGTTTTCTTTATGCACGGACACTGCTTGGCGTGTGTGATTCTCTTCAGTTACGTATTAGGTTTATATGTGGCCATGGCTAACTACTGTCCATTTAGTGGCTTCAGAGAGCATGGATTGGTTACGTTACAGTTCTGTAAGTGAATCACTCAGTGTGGGTCTCTCTGGCCTAAACACCTAGGTGTTGGCGGGGAGGACTGTGTTCCTCTCCTGTCCCATTCACGCTCCTGTTGGCAGGATTCAGTCAACGATTATGCCTGAGTTCTCCAGGGTCAGTCCTGGCTCCCATGTAGATCCTGGAGGCCTCTCTCTCCTCTTTGCACCTTGTCCCCTGCCCCTCAGAGCCAGCAGGGGCCTGGAATCCCTCCCCTGCTGCCATCTCTCTGCCTTGTCCTTCTGGACTTCTTTCACTTGTAGGGATTCATAATTAGCTCTGGCCCACCTGGATAATCTAAACTAATCCCATCTCAGCATCCTGAGTGTGATCCTGTCTAGGAATTACTTTTGGCCACAGAAGGTGGTATATTCAGTTTCAGCATGCTCTTCTCGATGGGCTCTTGCTTTGGCGACTGTCGCTTATATCATCGGTTCCACAAAGCTTCTAGAACATTGTTCCAGTGTTTCATGTTATCGAATTTTGCTGTGGAGATTTTTGAGAACAACCTAATCTTTTTTCAACCTTTGAGAGATTTGTTCTTTCAATTGATATTCCTGTAGCATTTTTCATTATATGTGCGTTTCCCTAAATTTGAATTTATGATCGTGTCTTTGCTATTTTATAAAAAGTTCTATCAGTGTGTCAACCCATCTCTTACCTATCCTCTGGACATTGTATAATTTGTCCAACATCTCAGAAAAAATTACATATTTGAATAAATTTCTATTTAATTTATTGAATTTTCCCATTTTAGAACAGCGTTATTTTTGTTTTCTAATATTGTCCCCAGATTTTACCTTCAAACACTTATCTCTGCATGTTGCTTTTGTATTTAATATGATTAGGGAAATTCTTTACGGACATAATTTATATTTTTATCGTGACCATTCTGTTCTTCATTTATCATTTATTTTATGGGCCCTTTTCTCTGAAATCATAACTTGTATTCTGGCTGTTGCTTTATCTTCGTTATGCTTTAATTTTAATGAACTCATTATTTTGCTACGTTCTATAGTACAAAGCATTTGAGGAAATTTTTCTGTTAAGTTTTAGATTATGTCTTCAAGTTTTAAATGGAGCTATTTTAATATATTTCCATGAGTGCTATTTATTTGCATTTATTTACTTATATTTGCATGACACCACTTTTTTTTTTCTTATGTTAAATTCAGGTAATTCTGTCTGCAACTATTTCTTCTAAAATAGCATGGGTAGGGGCATCTGGGTGGCTCAGTCATTTAAGCCTCTGACTTTGGCTCAGGTCATGATCCTGTGGTTCATGGGTTTGAGCCCTGCATCTGGCTCTGTGCTGACAGCGTGGAGCCTGCTTGGGATTCTCTTTCTCCCTCACTCTCTGCCCCTCCCCTGCTCACACATGTGCACTTTCTGTTTCAAAATAAATAAATAAACCTAAAAAATATTTTAAAATAGCATGGGTGAATTCTCCATTATTCCTCCCTACCATGAGATGTTTACAATTTGAAAGTTGGGTTTTGTGTTCTCTGTACTTTCACGTAAATTTGACCCTTGCTGGGATGCGCCTGACAGATACATGGAACTCTCTGCTCGCTCATTTTTGTGTCCATCCATCCATCCATCCATCCATCTGTCCGTCCGTCCCAGTAATTCAGTTCACAGTCATCGCACTATAATGAGTCAGTCTAGTTAACTAGATTAGCGGGAAGTGTGGTGACACAGCACTTGTTCTTGAGGCTTGTTCTGGAATGTGCAGTTGGATTCTAGGGGCAGCTCCATGGTCACCATGGTTACTGTCTCCCCATCTCCGTGGACCACACTGGATCCAGGAGGGAGGCTGGGCCCTCCATTCCTTGCTCTGATCCCCGGACTTGGGGGTCTCAGTGACTTCCCCAGGATCTGCAGAGTCACAGCTGTGGAGGTGGGGCAGAGTCTGTGATTTTTTTCTTTTGCCTAAGTTTTGGAGAGGGGGGAATCTCAGACCTGGGTTCAGTCTACAGTCTTTACCTGGAGATGGGGTGGGGGGTCTGCGAGGTCTTCCCCGCCATGAGGGCTCTGTTCCTGTCTACTCACACTCGACTAATCTGGTCCTTCTTCAGGAGCACAAAATTGTCATCAGATAAGACCCCCCAATATCTCATTTTCTCCCTTATTTATCAGCTCTCTCTTTTTTTCTTATCTTTCATTTTCTTTTTCTCCCCTGTGAGAGCTTTATAAGTTTATCTCAATCTAATTCAGTTTTCTATTTTGTGATGATTTTTGGACCTGAAAATGATGCATATTATGGTTTTTCCTTTTTTTAAGTTCTTATTTTATTTCATTAGCTTATCCATTTCTCTTTTCATGGTTTTGGACTCTCCATCAGCTCAGCTTTTTTCTTTTTTTCTTATTTTAAATATTTCTTTGTTTCCAAACATTATGCTACATTTTTTTTCAAATGGGAGAGACTACAAAGCAAATTAAGTTTATAATGTTTCTTTAATAATTATGTATTACATATAATATCAAAGATTATATTTACATTTAAATAATAGAAATATATAATATATAGTGCTTATGTACTTATAATATTTATTTCTATATTATAATCTTTTCATATTGTTTATATGTTTATTTCTTGTTAATACATATTGTTTTTGAAAAGCCGCTGCCTAACCATTTAGATATTTCCCTAAGATCAGTGTGGGGGATTTCATTTTCTCTTTAACTTTTTTTTTTTTTTTTTTTTTTTTTTAGATTTTACTTTAGAGCTAGAGAGAGCACGTGAGCAGGGGAGAGGTTCAGAGAGAGCGGGCAGAGAATTTCAAGCAGGCTTCACATTCATCAAGGAGCCGAATGTAGGGCTCCTTCCCACAACCCTGGAATCATGACCTCAGCCGAAATCAAGAGTCAGATGCTTGAGTCTGATGCTTAACCCACTGAGCCACTCAGGGTCCCCTGGAGATTTTCTTTTTAAACAGAGCCACCATCACCTCTGCTGGTCCCTCTCTAGTCTGTATTTCAGCCACAGGATAGGATTATTCTAGACTTCTAACTTATGATGCAATCTGCTTCCTCAGGGAGAAATTCTGGTATGCTCAGGGGAGTCCTGCTCCCTTTCTGGTTTTTGAAAATCCCCCTAATTTTAGACGTCCACTACCAGTTGCTTTCAATGCTGGTGATTCCATATAGAGACAGACATTTTAATGACGCGGTCTATGGATGTCTCATGTCTGTTCTTCCTAAAATCCATGGCACCACACTAATCATGGAATGTTAGCAGGCGCCCTACCAGGAAATTTCGTGTTTATTCTGAGACATTGCAATGCTTCCTCAGTTGTGTATCCACCCATATAATTATGCCTTTATTAAAAAAAATTTTTTTAATGTTTATTTATTTTTGAGAGAGAAAGAGAGCACATGCATGAGCAGGGGAGGGGCAGAGAGCGAGGGACACACAGAATCCCAAGCAGGCTCCAGGCTCTGAGCTGTCAGCACAGAACCCGATGCAGGACTTGAACTCACGAACCACGAGATGATTACCTGAGCTGAAGTCAGACGCCTAACCGACTGAGCCACCCAGGCACCCCTTTTTAAACCCATCTTTTCAGTGTGCTATTTCATATGACAACTTTACAGTTTTGTGGGATGTGAATGGTGTTCCTTTCTCGGTTTCAGTGATGTTATACACATTCTCCTACTTTCATTTCCCTGTGGTGATTTTAATCGGCCTCTTCTCCATGTGTTATCTTACCCGAAAGTCACAACCACTTGGTTGAATCTAATTTCAAAGAAACTAATTACGGAATCAATTTTGATTTGGCAAAACAAAATGAGAAACCCCAGAACTAATTTTTTTTTTTAATTTTTTTTTTCAACGTTTATTTATTTTTGGGACAGAGAGAGACAGAGCATGAACGGGGGAGGGGCAGAGAGAGAGGGAGACACAGAATCGGAAACAGGCTCCAGGCTCTGAGCCCTCAGCCCAGAGCCCGACGTGGGGCTCGAACTCACGGACCGCGAGATTGTGACCTGGCTGAAGTCGGACGCTTAACCGACTGCGCCACCCAGGCGCCCCCAGAACTAATTGTTTAAAGCAAATATTTTAATCCTTGAAAAAGAGGATTCCTTCTGGAAATTCAACCATCATCAACTACAGGTATAAAAAAGAAAAAAAATACTATTGTTATTAGTATTTTTCTAACATCAAATTTAATTTTTTATACACATTGTAAATCATTTACAAATGATTTATGTATGTATACATATATATATGACGTATATATATATATATATACACACACATATATATATGACGTGTGTGTGTGTGTGTGTGTGTGTGTGTGTGTGTGTGTGTGTATATATGCATTTTTTTAGCCTATTAGAGACTGGAAAGTGTTGGAGCATGGCTTTTAAAAACCTATTCAACACTTCTTTTTGCAGCAGCTTTTATGGGACAGGTAAATTTCTACAAGACTCTAAAGTCCCTGATATCACTTTATTTTCTAATGGAAGAGCAGAGCCAATAATCAAGTAGAGGCAATCAAATAGGGTGGGCACTACTTTACATGTGATCACAGAATCCTCTTTAAGAAAATTATGTATGAGCTGATTGCTTCATTATAAGAGGGAGAGAGACAGCCATGCAGAGACTGGTGTGGGCAGGAGACAAGGGATACAGGGAGCTGGGATGGTTCTGAATTAGAGGAATTATAGAAAGACAGATTCATGTACTATTCAAAATGAACCCTGAACCTTTGAAAACAGAAGGAAGACAATAGAAATAACAGTAATAAAGCCTACATGATGGTGAAGGTAGACAAAGAGAACCTCACACAAACTGCTTTTTCCCTTCCTTTCTTCCCACTCTTTTAAGATGAGAGCATTTCACATTTGTAGAACTCCCTTCCTTAGGTAGGTACGGTTTCCTTCAGAGGAGACTTCAGTGAGCCCCACTCCCAGCCTTGGAATGTGAATATCGGACCATGTTGAATATTCATACGTATTTGAGCATTGCATTTTAAATCAGAACCTTAACAGATCTCTTGTGACGATTGCATACTTGAAACAACTCTGTTATGAATCATTTACAAAATGTCTACAGAAAAAATTGAGCTTTGGAGAAACAGGAATCTTTTTCTTGTTGATCAGATTTAAAATAAGACTACATACACACATAACTATATAGGTATACATTTGTAGTTAATCTTTGCTAATTTTAAAATGTAAATATATGCGTGTATATAAATGTGTGTGAATGTGTATGAATTACCTGCTCAGGGGCCACAGATAATTAGATAGTAAATTCAGAATAAATGCTAGGTTATTTGGTGTCCAGGCGAATGTTCGTTTTATCCGGATTATTTTTGTACTCTGTACTCATATGGTAATTAATGTAATAAGTATTTATAGAATTTGCTTTTTTTAATTTAAGCACTTTAAATAATACAGGAACAAACTTCTGAAAATCACATTCATTAACTCTCAGGAAATCAATTTTATGATCATGTATTTGGTGCTGAGATAATTGCTAACTATGATAAGGATTAGGATCTTAAATTTAAGATAACAGATAACTTAAATGTCAATAACTATCAGATATTGAGACTGTAAAACAGATGGTCAGGACTCACACTAGTGGCCATGGGTCGGGACAAGATGAAACTGCCAGACATTTTATGTGAGTTAAGCTTCAGCCAGTTGTGTTTGATTTCAGATCCATGGTCTCAGATACCCACTTGCAAACTCATTTTTCTTGGTCTTTAAAGACACTTTTGCTTATTTTTTTAATTGAGATGATTTTTTAAAGATTTTATTTTTTAACATTTATTTTTGAGAGAGACAGAGTGAGAGCAGGGGAGGGGCAGAGAGAGAGGGAGACAGAATCCGAAGCAGGCTCCAGGCTCTGAGCTGTCAGCACAGAGCCTGACGCGGGGCTTGAACTCACGGACTGTGAGATCATGACCTGAGCCGAAGTTGGTCGCTTAACCAACTGAGCCACCCAGATGCCCCTAATTAATTGAGATGATTAACAACTGGCCCACTTATGTAGATGGGAACAGATTAGATCTCTTATACTAGTTGTTCTTCTTTCTACTTGGAAGGGACAGTTCTTCTTTTCAAGCAGCTTGAAGTGCACTTTCCAATTGTACAAGGAGTAACATTACGTCCTCTAGTCACATGTCAGAGAAGTCTAAGCAGTTATTTCTGTCCAGTGGTGACAGGTGAGTGTGTCTCCGCCTGTTTCTGACAGACCTCTGATCTGGGAGGTGCAGCATTATGTCAGGTGAATATTCAATTAAAGAAAAAAAAAAAAAAACTTGTTCTAATTTTGGTTCCTGGGTAGATAACGTGGGTAAAGAAGAGTAATTAAGCATTCTTTAATTCTTCCCGTGTAAAGGGACTTGTATACAACCCATTTAAAATAATAAACGAAAGTGTTTCATCTGAACTCGTTAACAACGTTTTTGTTGTCTGAGTTCATTGTAGCTTACAGCTCTAAAATATATTAACTCTTTTGTATTTAGCATACACAGAGATTTAGAATTCAACATAGAACAAAGAGTCGTCTGTGGCTGGGTGCGGAGCAGGTGAGGGGAGTAGAAGTGCTTTGCAGAGCACCGGACTGGGGGAGACGGAGACACCGCGGGAAGGAGACAGCACAGATCTGCAGAGGCCGGTCCTCCACGACCAAGGGCTGAGTCATGGGTCTAGAGCTCATACCTTCTGGTGGTTAGAAGCCAGTTAAGCGTCTGTATCACAGAATTGGGGGACCATATCCGGTCCAAGTAAAGAGTCTTGGCATCCCTGAAGGAAAGTCTACATTTTAAAGTGATCTGCTGTGCCCTTTTAGGCAGTTTTTTTCGTGGTAAGTGTAAGGATGTAGAAACGGTAAATAATTATTAAGAGAATGAATATGACCATTATATTCATTCCCTATCTTCATTAATACATTAACTCAGGAGCGCATGCATGGGTGGCTCAGTCATTTAAGCGTCCAACTTCAGCTCGGTCATGATCTCACAGTTCCTGTGTTTGAGCCCAGCATCCGGCTCTGTGCTGACAGCTCAGAGCCTGGAGCCTGCTTCAGATTCTGTGTGTTCCTCTCTCTCTCTGCCCCTCCTCTGCTCACATTCTGTCTCTCTTAAAAATAATCAAACTTTAAAAAAAATTAAAAAATACATTAACTCATAGATTATGACCAAAACATCATAAAAAGTACATGTTTTAAAACAGTAGCCCCCATGTATGTCTATTAGGTAGAAGATTTTGTCTCCTGTTTTGGTGATATTGCCATATATGGCCATAAAACACATTAAAAAACCTTGTGATGTCTTCTGGTCAAGAAAAATTTAATGCCTTAGATCATTTACATGATGATTCCTCCTCCATTTACTGAGTCAGCTTACTGACCACCTGCTCTTTCCCAAGTAGTCTATAACATAAAAAGAATTCAAAAGGAAATGAAGTCATGCTCCTGAATTTTGCTCCAAGGAACTCACAAAGTAGAAGGGAAAAACAGACCTTGGACAGCTAACTATCATGCTATGATACACGGTTTAGTAGCTCTATGAACATGTTGGAGGGAGCACTGATTTTTACTTGGGCCATAAGGGAAGTCCTTACTGGAGCAAGGTAACATTAGCTGGGCCTTTAATCCTAGAAAATTCAAAAGCTAGGGAAGAGCGAGCAGGACATTCCAGAAAATGAATCACTATATGGAGAGACAAGAAAGTGTAAGTCCAGCTAGTTTTTACGGGAGGGGGCAGTGGTGGTTGGGGCAGTAGCATGTAGTATAAGGGAATTAGGGAATAGAATGCTGATTGTGTGCAGGAAGAATATTAGAAGCGCTTAATCCAATTATTTTTCTTTCATATCAACCAGGCATGCTTATTCCTTACCCGCATTTGAATTTAGGTTTAAATCGAGACCTTTTGAGGTAAAAAAAAAAAAAATATATATATATATATATTATTATAGATCATATATCTGGATCATTAAGTTTCCCTGTGTTATAATTAATTTATAATTTCTAATAGATAGTGTCTGTATAATTCCATCTAAAGATATGCAAAGACATCGTTTTTTTCAAGAAACTTGCCACTCTTTGTGTCTAAAGGAAACCAATATGTCCTCCTACATATCCCCCCAATGCAACTAAATGTTACTATTAGCATATTCACTCAATATTCCACCCTCCAAAATCATTTTAATTACTGTGGGTTTAATTTAGGGTCTAAATGTTAGATTGTTGTATATAATTTTACATTTAATTCATACACATTTGCAATGCATTCATACGTATAGACAAATATAATAATTATACTATGAGGTTACATTGCGAAGTATCTTGATCAAAATGACATGGGTTTTATAGAATCTAATTTTAAGTTTCCTGTAGATTTGTTTTTACTCTGCTTCGTTCCAGAAATAAAATGTAAATGTGCCACTTTATTGACTCCAGTTGACTCTATGCTCTCCTCAACTTTTAAACGTTGCAAACAGGAGTCGTTTTAGTCACACTGTTTATCTCCAGTGCCTACTTGAGTTTATGCCTCAAGATAAATGTCGTCCTAATGGTTGGCACGTAATGGGTAGTCAGTAAATCTTTACTTCATAAATAGAAGATTGTGGAAGAAGGAAAATATGCTAAAGTAGTGTAGGGAGATTGCTGTACGTTTCTCCAGTTCTTAGATGTACGAAAGCCTCTGCAGTCGGCAGCGTTAACAATGTCCGTGGTGGGGATGCTCCTTCTACTTCATGAAACAACGTTCAACTCTCTTTGGGAAATGCTTTCTCATTAGGCAAATGAACATCTCTCTGTCTCTGTCTGTCTCTCTCTCACACACACACGCACAAACCCCAGATCATTTTTATGCATTACAACTCTTCAGTGTTGTTTATTGGATAAGTCTCTTGCTTCTCAAAAAAGTAATTTGAGGGGCGCCTGGGTGGCGCAGTCGGTTAAGCATCCGACTTCAGCCAGGTCACGATCTCACGGTCCGTGAGTTCGAGCCCCGCGTCAGGCCCTGGGCTGATGGCTCAGAGCCTGGAGCCTGTCTCCGATTCTGTGTCTCCCTCTCTCTCTGCCCCTCCCCCGTTCATGCTCTGTCTCTCTCTGTCCCAAAAATAATAAACGTTAAAAAAAAATTAAAAAAAAAAAGTAATTTGAGAAAAAATAGTCCAGTTTATTCTCTGGACAGCGTTATTTCCTGAATTCAACACCAAGTCCCATAGTAGACACTTAAATGCCAATCTAAGACTCATTCCTACAAAGTTGAAAGACTTTGACTTTTGATGAGATCTTTGAAAAAATCTATTTTTCCCTTTTTCAAGTTTCTATTTAAATTCCAGTTCGTTAACATGCAGTGTAATATTAGTTTCATGTGTAGAATTTAGCGACTCAGCACTTCCATACATCACCCAGTGCTCAGCACAAGCACATCCTTAATGCCCATCACTCATTTAATCTACCCCCTACCCACCTTCCTCCAGTATCCTTAGTTCTTTTTTCTCTATAGTTAAGAGTCTGTTTTCTGGTTTGCCCCTACTTTTTCCCTTACGGCCTTCTGTTTTTTTTTCTTATATTCCACATATGAATGAAATCATACAGTACTTGTCTTTCTCTAATGACTTATTTCACTTGGCATAATATACTCTAGCTCCATCCATGTCTTGGCAAATGGCAAGATTTCATTCTTTTTGGTCACCAGGTAGTATTCCATTGTGTGTGTGTGTGTGTGTGTGTGTATACATATATATATATGTGTGTGTGTGTATACATATATATACACATGTATTTATATACATATATATGTGTGTGTGTGTGTGTATATATATACACACACACACACACACACGCACGCACACACACACCGCACATCTTCTTTATCCATTCATCATTTGATTGACCCTTGGGCTGTTTCCATAGCTTGGCTATTATTGATAATGCTTCCGAAAAAATCAATTTTCTACCAACTAATCCTGAAGCCCAGCCTGCTTCCAGTTATATAGTGGAGTCTCTAAATTTTGCACTGATTTAGGCAGTGGTTCTTTTCCTTTTTTTCTTAGAGTATTTTTTCAAATGTTTGTTTATTTTTGAGAGAGAGGAAAAAAGAGTGAGAGAGCATGAACGGAGGAGGAGCAAAGAGAGGGAGACACAGACTCTGAAGCAGGCTCCAGGCCCTCAGCTGTCTGCACAGAGCCCTATGTGGGGCTCAGTCCCACAAACTGTGAGATAATGACCTGAGCCAAAGTCGGATGCTTAACCAACTGAGCCACCCAGGTGCCCCACTTAAAGTATTCTTAGGATAGCATCCATTAAATTCAATTTATTTAGATCTTTAGTTTATCCAGAGTTATAAAGTGTATACCACTGTGTTTCTGGAAAAACTTTTAAGTGTTTTATCCAAATAAGGAATATGATAATGCATGTGCCTCTTTGGAATTCAGTGCTTAAATAAATGCTAGCTTAAAAAAAAAAAAAAAGTAGATATAGGCTTCAAACCCAGGTCTCCTTGTATTTACCTTCTGAGCCATAGATGACAGGTATAAGCAGTTCTTAAAGTTTTGGTTTTTTAACGATGTGAAGTCTCTGCCAGACAAGGTGTTATGTGTCTCCTCGGAGTCTTTTTGTGTCGTTAACACAAGGTGCCTTTTTTTCACAAGTATGGTTATTAGAGTTTCTTCTAATTTTCACTGGCTTCTACTACAATGTCTCTAATTCCTGTGTTTTTTACATTATTTTGGGTGTTTAAATTTATATTTACCTCTTACTCTAACATCCATTTTCCATTGAGACACATATAATTTTGTCTCTGACTTCTGGGAGCGCTACAACCCTAATCCATCCACTTGATTTGCTCCCATTACGTCTAGTGTGGTTATTGTAAAAAGAGCAGGCCTTTTCTTTATTGCTGCCAATGGCAATGTGTGATTTATTTCAAATGTTATTTTATTAAGAAATATCTCTAAATTTTAATATGTTTCTTTTTGAAATATAAATTTGAGAACTATGGTGTGCTTCTTAGTTGACAGGTTTTTTCCCCCTCAAAGATTTTGTTCTATTCGAATTATTATTTTTATGTATTTCCTAGTTTTTTTCTGAACTCAAAGTCCAGCTTCCCTTAAGTCATAATTCAGTTTGCTCTGCCCTGTGTTAGGCTGTGTCCTTTGCCACTCATTTTAATCTTGGAAATGTTTGGAATTCTGTGGCTGTTCCTAAGATCTCCCTCGGCATGTTGATGAATCTGCAGAAACCTCTCGGAGGGAAAGCGACACGCGGACAGGGGATTTGAGAAACCCAGAAGTCCTTCTCCATTGCTATGCCCGCTCTGGTACCATTCGCAGCCCCACTTAGGGAGAACTGGCCCTGCCCTGTGGTCCCCTTCGCATAAAGTGCAAAGGACGAAGAGGCGTGTGATGGTGTCCGGCTGCCAGTTTATACCAGCTGCCTACATACTCAGTTTATATTTTTGGAAGGAAACAATTCCTGTGTGGCCAAAGCATTATAAAATCTTAACCAGCTTGGTCGCCTAACTTCTGTAAGACAAAATATTTTAAACGCTCAGCCCCTCAGTCTTTTTAAAAGAATAATTGAACAAAAGAGAATAAAATTATACTGTGTATGTGAACTTGGATTCACTGGGTTGAAATCTTGTGTGTGGCCAGACCATCATTCTCCTTTTCTAGGACTAACGAAATGAAGTTATATTTAAGGCATTGATCATCACTGTCAGTGTTTTTCTTGGAGCCAAGTTCTTTCAGACACCCTGGGGGCAAGCACTGCTTCAGCTGTTGTTTTTCTTGGCCGTCCTGCCTTTTCCTTCAACCACCACTGTCCTCAAAGACAGGGCAAGAATAAAGGCAGTGAAAAGCTGGCATAGCACTTACCTGGATTATAAGTACAGCCCCCAAAATGGGCATCAGAAATAGGAGTAAAAGGCAGTTGCCATTGGTGATTGAAAAATGCCTTATTAGGGTGCTTTGTAGGTGGTTAGGACTTTTACCCTCTGAATGCTCTTTAACAAAGTTTTCCCCGCCTCTCTGGTTTTCCCTTGTTTTATCTCTATTCACTCCACTTCATCTTGGCACAGAAGTATTATTTTTCAGTCTAGTATACATACAGAAGAGTTATTCAAATACACTTACCTTTACAATATGGTGCACCATTATTAAAAGCTGATTCTCAGCACCGCCCTTGATTTGCTGAAGCAAAACTTCCAGTGGACAGGACTTTCTTTATCTATATCATCTATTTAATGTTATATACATAATAGGATATATACATTTAACATACCACACACAATTATAGTATTTGAAATACCTAAAGGAACAAACAGCCCATCATCCTTACTTGTGGATCTTTATTCTAGGGATAGGGATAGGAAATTGTATGGAAATTCTACTTGGAGAGCACTACTAAACAGTAAGAATTCTGACCCAGATCCATCACTCTTTTTTTTTTTTTAATTTATTTCTTTATTGAGAGAGAGAGAGCGAGAGAGCGAGAGCGAGAGAGAGAGAGAGAGAGCGAGCATGCATGCAAAGGGGAGGGGCAGAGAAAGAGGGAGAGAGAATCCCAAGCAGGCTCATGCTGCCAACACAGACCTCTGCAGGGGTTGAACCCACGAACCGTGCAATCATGATCTGAGCCAAAACTAAGAGTCTGACACTTAACCAATGGAGCCAGCCAGGTGCCCCCAGAACAGTCATTCTTGGTTGCAGCTCTTAGTTTTCAAAAATTCAGAGTGGCTTAAAGGAAGTTACTCAAACACTCGAAGCATCAGTTCCCTATAGGTACAATGCAATATTAATACCATTCAAATTGCTTCTTAAGTTCTTGTGAAGATTAAAAATTGGAATAAAAGTTTAAAACCATGAAGTGCTGTATTTGACTATGAGCACATGAGAAAGAAGAAATGTGTGCAAGGAGAGTTCGGATTCATATTTCATAATGGTATCTTCGTAAGAGTTTCGGGCAGTGCAGGATACCAGAGACTAACAAGGTAATTGTTTACAATTTACAGAGGATCCTGAGCATGACTAGTGCTGCATTTGCATCTGTTACCAATCCCTTTCTGTGCAGACCAGCAACTCTGGAAGGTGAACAGCAGGGAAGGATCTTGAGTGATTACAATCTCAAGGGGAAAATGGGGGTCATGATCTTGGTTAGCCTATATGTTAATACTTCTTCCTTTTATATCTAAAATTTAGCATAGATGTTTTAATAAAATCATGATAGGTGGTTGACCTCTCAATTACCCAACATCTGTCTTTGGTATAAATATAAACACTTTGTTTTTCATGTAGTAAGAAATGCTTTCATATGTCTGAGAGCATTTTGTTCCTTTGTTTTTAGGTTCAGAAGTTTGGTTGAGCTCTGATATTACCTTTCTTCTGAAGCATTTTTGTTTGTTTTTTCCCTCTAGCTTTCCTTACCTTTTATTTCATTTAGTATTTATCTAGTGAAAGATACCACTTTGGGAATCACAAAGACCTTCTTTCAAGCTGGCTCCGTCATTTTTATTTGCATTATTTTGAATGGCTAATCTCTTTAGGTTGGTTTCCTCATTTATAAAATGGGGAAATAATAGTTCTGGCTTATAAGGTTAGTCTGAGGATTAAATGAGAGAAGAGATGGGGACGATTAGCTGACAATATGTCACCAAGTCAGTGATCAATAAAGGAGTTCAGTTGCTTTTGTAATTGTATCAGCCATTGCTTGGGGTTTTAAAGTGAACTGTGGCATTGATAGAGTGTTTTCAGGTCCAATGTGGATCTGATATTTATTAACGTTGTGAGATGTCAGAGTAACATCTTTTTCATCCCCAGTATTCACTCCTGTGTTGGACACAAAGAAATGCACTCGATAATTGTACGTGGAAAGAATGGGTAATTTGAAAATATACGTGAAAGTTGACAACGTAGTACCCACCTCAGCTTCTTGGATGATAAAGGTATTGTGGTAAATGGCAGATTTAATCTATTTGAGGCAAGAACTGGAAACAACAAATCTACACCCCCGTGCTGGTTAAAGAAACACTTTCCCGAAATAATCTGTGAATGTGGAGGACCTACAGTGACTCGGGAGACAGATGGCTGCTCGGCCATGTGGGTCTGGACCTCATCTGTGGGGCTCCTCCCACATTCCTCCTCCTGCATCTTCCAGACCCTTCTGCCTCCCGGTGTCCTTAATAACCGCCCAGCCCCCCTCCCTCCCTGTGGCAGGGGCTGTATCTGTGTTGAAGATGATGTGTGGCCGGAGCTTCTTTGCACTTCTTCGTCATCCAGATGCGTCTTCAGTTACACTTTCCTTTGTCTCAGAAGATGAAGCAGATCTTTGGTCTAAATCCAGACCTTGATTGTGGTCGTAATCTCATGTCCTCTCTCCTTGTCTGAAGTCCTGCCCTACCATATCTCTCTCACTTATCTCTCTTTGCATTTCTACTTTTCTCATTACCAATTCTTTTCTTTCTGTAGCCCCAAAAGAGATGCCCACGTCCCTATCTCATGCTGAAAAAAAAAAAAACACCCTTATAGTTTTTTTCTTTAATTCTAAAGTTTATTATATCTTTTAAAACTATTAAGAGCTGTTTGGCACATCTGTACCTCATCTACCACGTCACCCACTGCACCGTGGGTGCGCCATTTCAGGTTCATCCATCTCCGAACTCAGAAGTTCCTCAGCAGCTGTCTTTGGGCCACACCTGTTGTGTTCTGTGCTCCCAACTTAGGGACACAGTGACCTCAGTGTCACCTGACAGCTACACTTCCAGTGCACCTCTTCCATAGGCCACAGAAGGTGATGTTACATGTCATAAAAGTCTTTATTTTTTAAGTTTACTTATTTGTTTTGAGAGAGAGAGCATGCAAGCAGGGGAGGGGCAGGGAGAGAGAGAGAGAGAGAGAGAGAGAGAGAGAGAGAGAGAGAGAGAATCCCAAGCAGGCTCCTCACTGTCAGAGCAGAGCCCAAAGTGGTACTTGAACTCACAAACCTTGAGATCATGACCCGAGCTGAAGTCGAGTCCAACCTTAACTGACTGAGCCACCCAGGTGCCTCTCGTAAAACTCTTCTACCTGAACAATCCATTCTCCCTCAGACTTCCACGCATCAAATTCTCCCCCTCGACCTTCCATGAAAGCCACTGATGACCAGGTCTTATCACTGGTACATCTGTTCTCCCTTATGTAGATCTAAGGCTATTTTCTTAGCCCAGATTTGCATTGCTGGGCTTTTATTTTGCCCACCCTTCCCAATGTATGTCTATATTTGGGTTTTATAGTTGAGCTTAAAACATGTTGCAGAGTTGCTGGGTGAACTTGTAGCTAACCCAGCTAAGTGAGTGTCCCTGTCTTAAAACAGTGGGAAAACACCAATTCTTAGGGAGTTTTAAATTATATATACATATATGTACACACATATATTTACATATATGTGTATATATGTATAATATACTAAATTATATATATATGTATATATATAATGCTAAAATGATATATGTCTTTCTGGCAATATATATAATTTCTGGTACTCTGCATAGAGTATATTTGAGTATTGCATCAATATTGTGATATGATGTTCCTATCATAGAATAATCATCAGGTACATCCATAATCCTGCAATCTGTTTAATATGATTTCCTGAGCCTCATCTTCCTTCAATACATGGTTCATTTTTCCCTCCTCTTGTTGAAAATATTGAAATGGTTTACATTGTGCTATAGAATAATGTGAAAGCTTGTTAGCCTGAAATTCTAAGTCCTCTTATTATAAGCTTATCTCCTGTTTCTCATTTTTTTTCCCTCAAACTTTATTCAAACTGAATTAGTGATTACTCTTTACTTTGTGTTATGGTTTATCACTTCCAAAGGAAATTATTTGCCCCAGATATTTCCTTCCATTTAGAAATCCTATTAGTCTAACAAAGACCTGTTGAATTCAAAAAGAAGGGGCGGGGAGGAAATAGATATAATCTTTATTGACTCTGAATTTCCATTCCACCTGATTTGTATCCATTGTGTTAATCTTTCCATGTCATGTTATAGAACACTTATTCGAGATACACAAAACATCAAAACACATGAACTTTTAAATTCTAATCACATTGTATTGGATAAATTGTTATATTCATGAAACTCTTAATACAAGTGTAATTTATAAAGTCATAATAGACTGCTATTGAATTGTAATATGGTATTTGATAAAATATATATCTTGTAATTCTTCTAAAGATATGTAAATAAGTGATACTAAACTATACTTAATCTACACAATTTGTCCCAAAGTCAGTAATTATTTAGTAGCCAATTATGTTTGATTATAGAATAAGAACCTGGAAGTCTTGCAGATAGCTGACTACTATATACATGCATATGTATACGCGTATGTTTTCATATTGTAAACCTAACATGGTCCTCGTAGAAACTTTGGACAATAGGAGGGAACACAAAGAAGAAAATCAAAGTCAGTGGAAATCTCAAGAGGCAGTTGAAGCCTCAGTGACATCTTGTCTTCTGGTACTGGACACTGGACCCTTCCTCTCTTCTCTCCATCTTTTTATCTCTCCGTATCTCTCTGCTGCTGTCACTTTTTCTCAACACACAGATGCAAGTACACACACACACAGACACACACACACACAGAACTATGGAGCTTCTAGTGTTGGGGTATGACTGTGGCATAATATGTGAAAGTGTCATGCCAAGGGAATTTTGAGGCACGGGAGAAGAGGCATGCGTACCTCCTAAAGTGTTTAGATTTTATTCCATGGACCCTGGCGATTTTAAGTAGAGGCTGATATAATCTGATCGGGCTGTCAGAAATCCTATTTTGATATTTGAAAAACAAAAGACAAGAAAGGGTTTCGGAGCAGCCTGGAGAGTAAATTGAAGACGAGCAGTGGTGACTGTTGGCGGGAGCCCAGTTAGGAGGTTGTCACCGCGACCTCGAAGACAGATAATGAAGCCCTGGAAGAAAGCAGAGGGGTGGCAACAGGAATAGCAGGAGAGAATCACATTTACATACTTAGAGACGTAGATCTTTTGGGACCCGCTGCCGGTTAGATGGGATCTTTAAGGAATATAAGGGAACGACGACAATTCCCAGACTTCTGGATCGATTGACCACGTGGGTGGGAACACCAGTTTTTGAGACCGTGTACGTGGAGGAAGAAACCTGAAGACGAGTTTACTTTCGAACCAGCTGCATCTGATCTGCCTGTGACATGTATAAGTGATAATATTTAATATAGATTTGGATATGTGTGTCTGGTTTATGTCCAAATCATGGGAAAAAACCACGAACACATACACACACACACACACCGCATGATATACACAGGATATTTGTGGCTATGTCTATGAAATAACTAGAGAATAGTGTATTCATTGTAATCATTTCTAAATAGCTTTGTAGAAGGCAGGACACAAAGAGATCTTCCCCTTCAAATAATGAGATCTAAACAGTGAAGTATTTGCCCTTAATCTTAGCACCTGGTTGTGTTCTCTGTCTGAGGGGAGTGGGTCAGAGTTTACCCAGAGTTTTTTTTTTTTTTTAATGTTGATTTATTTTTGGGAGAGAGACCGAGCGAGAGAGAGAGAGCAAGCACAAGTGAGGGAGGGGCAGAGAGAGAGGGAGACAGAATCCCAAGCAGTATCCATGCTGACAGCATCAGTCCCACACAGGAGTCGATCCCGCAAAACCATGAGATCATGACCTGAGCCAAAATCAAGAATCGAGCATTTAACCAACCGAGCCACCCAGGAGCCCCTAGATTTTTTTTTAGTCCTAGCTGTTTATATGACAGCATCTTTCAAGAACATATGCTTATTTTGTTATAATTATGAAATCCATTTACCCTTCACCTGTAAAAAATGCAGTATTTCAAGTGATTACCATTAAAATATTAAAATGTCTTTTCTATTGACAATGATCTTAATTTGCAATTAGAGTTTTATACATGATGCTTTGAGTATTAATTTGCTTCACCAAATTAGTGGTATACTGTATACTTAAACATCTTGTATAAATTGATGAAAACTGTAATCATTATTCAAAATCAATTACTTTAAACCATAGAATCTATTAAAAGTGTGAGTCGTTTTTTCTAAGCTGTAGAAAATATTGAAATTCACATTTTAGTAGTTTATCAAATAAAAACAAACATACTAAAAAGTTCCTTTTCCTCCAATAGATGATTTTATTTATTTTTTAAGATTTATTTATATAAATATATATATATATATTGAGAGAGAGAGTGAGAGAGTGGAGAAGAGCAGAGAAAGAGGGAGACAGAGACTCCCAAGCAGGCTCCGAGCTGTTAGTGCAGAGCCCCACACGGGGCTCAAACTCACAAACTGTGGGATCATGACCCGAAATCAAGAGTCAGACTGCTGCCCAGGCAGCAGATGATTTAAAACTATGCCCCAAATTGATTTGATTTAAGAACAGTTAGAAGATCTTTCTATATATAATGTTTTTCACATTCTGCCAGTATCTTTAAGGGCGAGGATGCTTCTTGCAGGGCTGATCAAGGAACGTCCCGCTGAGAAAGCCTTGAATGAAGGCCAGGTTATGAAAGACGGTGCTGGAGAGATGCCCGCGCAAACACACCCTGAACTTCATCGTCCTGGCTCCTTCTCACCTCCATTCCATCTCTCAAGCCTGTGCGTCTTACTCAGCAACTCTGTGATGGAAAACACAAACACAGGACTTCAGTTAGAAAGGGAGGGAGGGAGGCCATCTGGGGGCTTCTGCGTGTCCCTGTTGGCATGGACTCATGCGTATAGTAAGTGCTCAGTACAAGAGCTTGGATTAAAAGTTTATTCAAACTAATTAATTGAATGCTGTGAAGTAGAGGAGGCTTATAGACGAGAGAAAGGAGGAGGGAAGGGAGGAAGGATGACTGTAAGTGCCTGGCTGGATTATGGTACATGAGGGTTAGAGGCTATTCGTGTCACCAGCAAGATCACTGATATATCAAAATAGAATTTGACTTTCATGAGGTCTTTAAAATCTGTTCATTGGAGTATGCTCATTTGATATTCTTAGATAAAGCTGGTCGACCCATTAATTTTCTTGAAGCCATCAGGTAATTAGTTTAATTTGAACATAAGAATGTCCAGTACTGGGTCATGATTTAAAAAAAAAAATCTAATTTAATATTAAATCCCCCTTCTCCTGTTTCCTCTGCTACAAAACGGGATGCCACCTCCACCAGGGATGTAGAGCTAAAGAGAAAACTTAGTCTACCTTTGTTTCTTCCTGTCTCCCCGCCCCCCCCCAACCCCATCTAACATGGTTATAGCTTGAGCCCCTTTGGGGATGGATGAAGGAAAGATGAGGAATATATTTTTTTTTCTTGCTAAAAGCAGTAGGCTCTCTGAGTCTCCAGACATTTTGTATTAATTCCTTATCTTGTGGGACATTTTTGTGAATTATTTCAAGATTCTGGTCACAGGACTTCAATGGCTGTAATGCTTACGGTGCTAATGTTCCGTTCCTTTCCCCTGACGGGATTTTTTACCCTCAGGTTTTGGTTCATTAGTGATCTATCCCACACAGAGTTGAGCTGACGTCCTGGATCTCCCCAGAAGGTTTTGTTGGGAAATATTTAATTAAAACAGATTCAGCCTGGTTTCCACTTTTGAGAGGCCCAATTTTGCCTCCTGGGGAGTGGACAATGGTCTCCACGAGGCCATAAGTATAGAGGTTACCTGCCTCTGTTGAGAACAGCCAGCTTCTCACCTGATCTCAGACCTCCACACAGGAATCAGATACTTTATGGGACTGTCCCCAACAGAGTCCAAGAAGGGGTATTTATACAAGGCTTGAGTTGGAAGGGGGTGCCCTATACCCCCCTCTTTGAGGAGAAGTTGGGACAAAATATCATGACTTTCTCTCCAGAAATCTTCTGTATCACTTTTATGTGCCCCCCTTGATATAACCTTGATCTGACTGGGAATCCAGTGAAAGAGGTTCTCTGACTTCTAGTTACACAGTGAATGTTTGAATTACAGTTGGGTCTTAGTATCGATGTGTGGGCATTGCATTGAGTATTGGAGCAGAAACTATCCCGCCTCGACACGACACTACAGACGACTTCAGTTTTAAGAATGTAAGACTAGATTAATTTAGGGAAAGGAGGAGCTGTGACTACAAAGGTGTGAGGTGTCTCGCTGCTTTCAAGGTGACAAGTCAGCCACAGCTGCAGGCATGCTGGTAACTGACATGAGATTCCTAAGGCCGAGACGAGAGCAGTTTATTAGTCACCATAGCAACGGGCCCAGCATCGCCATCCATGTGCTCATTTCCCAGGGGGTGATGTGAAGAGGCAACATGTCACTTGCACATAAAATGGGTTGTGTTTCAGGAGAGGAGCCCTGAGTTTAGGGACCCAGATCGTCTACAACTGGCAGTAGGTATGCCTGTCCTGCACTCCAGGAGATGATGTCACCACTGTGCTGGAGAGGAAGCATCCTGCCGATCCCTCCAGAGTGAAACAGTATTTCTCTCTCCTAAGCTGTTTGCTGTGCAGATCAACCTGAAAAAAATAGTGTGGGAAAAAGGGCAATCCGTGCCTCACTGCAAGTCGTGCAAACTTCAAGAAAACCGTGGAGAACTGTCGCCTAAAAGCTGAAGGTGGTTTGTAACAAAAATGTGAATTCAATTTTTGTGTTATATTTGAAGTGACAGTTAAACACGGAGATGTAAATTTTGTGTGAAAAAATTGAATTTGGGGATTAAGGTTTATTGCATTAAGTTACGTATGTTAATTTAACTTCAGTGGAAATCAGTTTGTCTATAAGAAGGAATTGGCCGTTAGGGCATGTAGGATTTATAGTTTGAAGATTCTGTTAGTGACAGCAGAGTGTGTGTGTGTGTGTGTGTGTGTGTGTGTAATTTATTGTCACATTAGCTAACATACAGTGTATACAGTGTGCTCTTGGCTACTGGGGAAGATTCCCATGATTCATCACTTACATAGAACACCCAGTGCTCATCCCAATAAGTGCCCTTCTTTTTTTTAAAAAAAAAATATTTATATATTTTTGAGAAAGAGAGAGAGAGTGCGAGCAGGGGAGAGGCAGAGAGAGGGAGACACAGAATCCGAAGCAGGCTCCAGGCTCCGAGCTGTCAGCACAGAGCCTGACGTGGGGCTCAAACTCACAGACTGCGAGATCGTGACCTGAGCCGAAGTAGGATGCCTAACTGACTGAGCCACCCAGGCGCCCCAGCGAGTGCCCTTCTTAATGCCTATCACCCATCTGGCCCATCACCCACCCACACCCCCCTATCAATCCTCAGTTTGTCCTCGGTATTTAAGAGTCTCTTATGGTTTCCCTCCCTCTCTGTTTGTAACTATTTTTTCCGCTTCCCCCATGGTCTTCTGTTAAGTTCTAGAATTAGGCTAAGACCCAGCAATAGCACTGCTAGGGATTTATCCAAAGGATACAAAAATGCTGATTCATAGGGTCACGTGTACCCCAATGTTTATAGCAGTACTTTCAACAATAGCCAAATGATGGAAAGAGCCCAACTATCTATCAACTGATGAATGGATAAAGAAGATGTGGTTTATATACACAATGAAATACTACTTGGCAATGACAAAAAATGAAATCTGGCCATTTGCAGCAACGTGGATGGAACTGGAGGGTATTATGCTGAGTGAAATACGTCAGTCAGAGAAAGATGATGTGGGTTTTCACTCATATGTGGAATTTGAGAAACTTAACAGCAGAATCTTATAATAAAAGGAAGATCTAGAACATGTCTTTAAAGTGATAAGTATTGGGGCGCCTGGGTGGCGCAGTCGGTTAAGCGTCCGACTTCAGCCAGGTCACGATCTCGCGGTCCGTGAGTTCGAGCCCCGCGTCGGGCTCTGGGCTGATGGCTCAGAGCCTGGAGCCTGTTTCCGATTCTGTGTCTCCCTCTCTCTCTGCCCCTCCCCCGTTCATGCTCTGTCTTTCTCTGTCCCAAAAATAAATAAACGTTGAAAAAAAAATTAAAAAAAAATAAAATAAAGTGATAAGTATTTGTAAATTAAGTTGTTTTTTAATTAATAGAATTACCTTTGGCATCTTATGGACTCATAACATTGTGGTTTTTGTTACAATACTTGGTGACTGATGTTTTCTATTGAGCAAGGAAAGGTATATTATATAATGCCATCTCTTTTGTTCTAAAATATACTTAGAGAAGTCCATAATATTCCCTTTGATATGAGTCTGTATTTACCACTGACATGAAATAATTTGGGAATATCATATAGCCTGGCATCACTGTCCACGGAATGTTCTGAGTGTTTTTGAAGAAGAAATTATATTTATTCTTTTATTCTAATAGCTATTTTGTAAAAGGATTTAAATTTTTTTAATGTTTGTTTAATTTTGAGAGAGAAAGAGACAGCGTGAGCAGGGAAGGGGCTGAGAGAGGGAGACACAGAATCTGAAACAGGATCCAGGCTCTGAGCTGTCAGCACAGAGTCTGACGCGGGTCTCAAACTCACAAACTGTGAGACCGTGACCTGAGCTGAGGTCAGAAGACCAACTGATTGAGCCATCCGGGTGCCCCAATTTTGTAAAAGGATTTAACATCCCCAAGTCTAACCTCTTAGACATAACAATTATCTCATTTTTTTAAAGTGCCTTAAACGAATGTTCCTTTCCTTTTCCCAAACCTCCATCATCATTCAGTGATGTTTATTTCCTTATCCACATACTATTACAATAATTTCTAACTATTCATCATAGATGCACTTTTTCACGTGGATTTTTCAGCTTACATCACTGCCAGAGCAATCTTAAAATACTCCAAGACTACAATCAGTTTTTCTATGAAGTGCTCTATGCTACCAACTTCCCTTCACCTCTGTGTTTTCTGGGGTAATCTTGGAACGTGATCACTTAAGATTTTATCCCTTATTATTCAAAATGAATACATTTTTACCTTAGGTTTACGTCAATATAAGTTCCCAGATTTGCAAGTCGTATCTTGTTCTGCTCTGCGGTGCAGACAGAAATATTCCATCGATGTTTCCTTTGGTGTTTGATTTTATTTTGTATACATCACTCTGGAGACTAAGAGCCAGAGTAGAGATGACAATGAAAGCCAGCCAATTCAAAGGGAAGAGTGTCGGGTGACCACTGATGTACAATTAAAGCTTGATAATTGCCATAACATTTTGTTCCTCCTCTACCTGCCAAACCACTGGCCTCTGGCCCCACTGAGTTCTTACCTCCAACCCCTGGGGTACACTGTGCTGCCGTATCTTTGCCCTTAAAGATTTCTGTGATGTCTGGACTCTCCCACATGCCAAACTCTATGGTGTAGCTACTGAATAATTATTTCTTTATTATTTAATGCTCCAGAAACATATCATTAGACAGACACCTTCTCTTGGCCATAAGAGAATAATCAGCTGTCAAACAGCTTATTCAAAATGCGTCTGGTTTTCATATATGCTTTGAAACACCCACCTATGATGCTGTCAGGGAACAAAGTATGTGTGTGTGTGTGTGTGTGTGTGTGTGTGTGCACGTGCACACACACACACACACACATTTTTTGTCTGCAGCTGAAACGTTTCCAGTTATTCTGTTACTCTAACACTGTTCTGTCCTGCGCTCTCTATCGGATTTTAGTCCCTCATAAAACAGAGGACAAAGATGTTCACGCTACACAGGTGGGAGGGTCCTTGCGTTATTTTCCCAAGCAGAATGCAGACACAGGGATTACATGTTCCTGTCAGTCCAGGTCGCACTGTGGGGGACAGGGTGCCGGGGGCACACGAGGATGAGGCGAGCTCGTTGGGGTCTGGGACGTGGTGTTCTCTGGGTGCTCTGCTCGGGGCCGATGTGCAGGCACTACATGGTGGGCCCGTGCCTGTCCTTGACTCGGTCAACGGACATCGGCAGTCCTGCCGGAAGGAAGAACGAGAAACCGAGGCATCTGTCTCCTTTCCCCCTCTCCACTGTAGATGCAGGCACACGCCTCCCTTGGCTCAGTGTTAGGGCCTCTGTCTACGAGCTCATTTGCTCCAAGTTCTTGCTCTCTGGGTTCTTACAGCTGCTCTTTATTCTCGTCCCTTACGGCCCAGAGCAGTATCTTCTTAAGTCACAAAGACCCGAGTTAAAGACCTGGGTGTAGGAAGCTCAATCAGGAGTTACTCCCAAGACGGGAGGACAAGTCAATAAAAGCTACGTTACTGAACTTGTTAAAATTTTGAGCAGCTGGGGCTCAAGGCTCTGGAGGCCCCTGAGGGACTGTGCCGCAGGCTTCTCAGACTTTCCTCTCTGTCGGCCGGGGGCCTGGATGCTTCCACAGAATCGCACCCCAACCCCGTGGAGGCTGGACTGCCAGTGTCCCTGCACCACCCTGCAGTCATGTCCCACAGAGGCCGCCTGCGGCGGCACAGAATTTCTCAGATCACAGCAAGTGGCTGGCGGTGTGCACAACACCATCCACTGTACCTGGTTGACATCAAAGGTTGGCTAAGGAGAAGCGAAGAGGTGCTAAGTGCATGTGCCCAGGAGAAGGACAACAGGGCCTCTGTTACCAGCTTTCGGCCCTGCCCCTTCCCCTGTGGCGTCTTTGTTCTCTGCCCACATCTGAATTGTGCCTTTGTTACTTTTCCCAGATTACCCGGTGTGTGCGTACCCGCTGTCTCCTGCCAGGACCCCTCTGGCAGGAACGGTGCCCACACAGCAGCGATGCCAAAGTGGGTTAACGGTTTTCAATATTTCTTATAATAGAAAATATTTATATACTATAATCCTTGGAGACCTACTTTTAACTATAAAAACATTTCTAAAGTAGGTGCATTAGTTATCAGACATTGTAAAGTACCACATGTCTCTGTTTCATAGTGTATCTGATCAGAGTGTTTTGACGAAACGTGCTTTTTTCATCATAATCAACACGAGGATTCCTTTGTTACTGAATGAACTACAAAGGACAGTGTTGCAAATTTTGTACAGTATTTTGTGGCAAAGAAAACATAACATATTCTAGTGAAACCAAATTCTTTCTTTCCCTGATCTTTGCATTTTTGTCACTGTAGAAAAGTACTATTCACTAATAGAGAAATTTATTAGAGATCAGGTACCTGGTCTGGGTGTAAAAACATCACTCTTCTATATTTTGCAAACAAGAGCAGAACTTGTCATTTGCAATGGGATAGGTTTTGTTTCATTTTTGTTTGTTTGTTTTTCTCCCATAGAGTTGGGGTGAGAGAGAGGCCCATGGTAGTAATGTCAACATTGCAAGGGAAAGAACACCACCGAATCTGAAAAAGTTGTTGCACTTTGCTTTTTTTTTTTTTTTGTCTGCATTATACACCGGTGTTTATTTTATTTTAAACAAGTTGTAGCACAACCCATTGCTATGAAGTTGTTTCATCAGAGAAGGGACATTGGAGAAAAATAAGGAAACAAAACATGATATAATGGAAGTAAAGAAAAGTGTTTGGCTCTTTTTTCCTCTTTAGGGCTGGTGGTACCCAATAACTTCTAGCACACCGAACTACTTTCTTGTTTATGCAGAAATGGTAAATATGTTTTAGCGGGTGATCTCCAGTTTCTTTTTACTTTGTATTTTGCTTTAACTGGCTTTCCAGTAGAAGCGGTTTCATTTATGTCCATATTGTAACATCCAAATGACTACTCAATCTGAAAGAATATTAAGTGGTGACATTGAATTCATAGAGTATAGGAAGACTCCGTGAGCTTCAGTAGCCATAATTTTAGGAATATAATGAATAGGTCTAACACTTTTCTAAGGTTGAAATGTGGTGTCTTTGGTTCAGCCTCCCTTTCCCTCACAGATTCGCTGATGCAAAAATCTCTGAGGACCTACTTTAAGCCAAGCACTCCGCCCTTTGCTCTGGATACAGAAATTGAGCAAACATCATGAACGTGGCCTCACGGACTTGGTGTTCATCAAATAAGCACAAAACTATTTCATTGCACATTGATAATAACTTTAATTACAAAATAGGAATATATAAGAAAGCATGCTACGAGGAGAGTTGAAATTACACGTGGGGTCGCTGAGCTGAGGGCAGCCAGGCTAACGCTGTTGACTCAGCAAAGACACTGGGGGCACAGTTGTTGAAATATTATGACTTAAGGAAAAGATTTATGCAAATGCCCTGAACCATCTCAGTCACAGTGGTGAAAACGCAGACTGATTAGGAAGAGATTAAAAAAGCAGGAGTCGTAGCTAGGTGTTGATTCTCACAGAAACTTAAGATTCTGATAAGAATCGTGTTCTTTATCTTACAAAAACATTGGCATGACATATCCAAATTTGTATTTAAAAAATTGTCGAGGTACTGTGTGCAGAACTGCTTGGAGGGGTCAGTAGAGGATGAACATTGGTCCATCAGGGTCTTGTTTCAATGCCCAAGTGAAAGGCCGCATCCAGACGGAAAGCTGAGACAGATAATGCATGGACGAATACGCAAGATACAGTTTGGAAGTGAAATGCAAGGGACTTGGTGATTAGTTGTATTAAGATGAAGTCATCAAATATGGTTCCTATGTTTTTCATCTTGGTGAAAATAAGCCCATAGAACCTCTATATATTAAGCGAGCGAACATTCTGGAGATAGACAATTCCTGGAAGAGGATAAATCAAAGGTTTAACTTACGATATATTGAGTTTGGAGAAGTTTTGACACATGCAAAGAGATGTTTAATGGGCAATTGGCTATATTGGTCCTTACATTAACAGTCTGGACCACGTCCACATAGTGAAAAGATATTCATGTAAATATTACCATTGTGGGTCAATTTTTCTAGCAAGGGGGTCTGAGGGGAAGGACAAGGGGTCATGCAGTGTTTGAGATATGTCGACAGCTAACAGCTGATAGAGGTGGACCAGTCTTCCACGGAGCCAGACGTTTGAGAAGAATAAGAAAGAGAGACATAATTTAGTGGAAGTAAAGAGGAGTGTTTCAGAGACGAATCGTGTTTGGCTGTCTCTGAAAATATTTTAAAAAACATCACTGACTTTAGAAATACAGAGGTCATTGATGACTTTGGTGCAGAGTGTTTCTGTTGGGTGTGATAGATTATCAATTACATTGGAGCTGAGAAAATAGAATCGGTAATTAGAAACAAGTTTTTAAATATTTGTATCTGGGGAGGAGAGATATATGTTAACAGATACTTGAATAGCTAAATTACAGTTTGACAATCATACATCACAAAATAAGTCTTTTCCTGAAAAAAGGACTTCTGTAATTCTTAAAATTCAGTTATAACCAACTACCCTAATAGTGAACATTTTTAGAAAAAGTTCTATATACTGCAGTACTGTACTTCAAAATATATGACTGAGTTATAAAATGACCCTGTATAATTTTTTGAGTTGGCAGTTTTTTCAGTTGTAAGCATAACTTACAGCTGTAAATAACAATGCAGGAGATGGGATAGTTAACAACTGCCAAGCTGATTATTTTACAGACAAAGGCAGAACTGGTACCACACAAAGTAGCTTTCAGAAAAACCAAGACCTCCAAGAAAGATGGAGGTGTGTCTCAACTGGTTTTAGAAATGTAATTTATGCCGAGGGAGAGAAATGGTGTTTCAAGAGGTAATGTGTAATTGGCTTTTCCTTTTGTCAGGAATGGGCTAAAAGATTTAGTGTTGTCCCGGGGTCCTAGAAGTACCCAACATCGATTTCTCACCTGAGCTTGGAGCGCACCTCTGCTTTAGTGTGTGTTTCATATACCATGGCTAAGACTCTAATCATGCCATTCTTTGGAGTTAATCTGTAATGATTTTCCACTCCCCAATGAGTATCGCTGTCTTCATCTTTTAGAAGTTTTCATTTTATTTCACATCGTGTCCTCTCCTCCATTCCCAGCCTGCCTCCTGGAGGTCATGGTCTGTCTCCACCAATGTAGCCCCAGCTCTTCCCCACTACTTTCCAAGTATTATGTGTTTTTTTTTTTTTTAGTTGAAACATTGAAAGAAAAGGAAAAATACTCTGCAATTAATTCTTAGGCTCTAGGGAATTTTTTAGTTTTAACCATGCATTATTTATAGTATTCAGAATCTTAAGATGAACGAACTTGAAGTCTCTTTATATAAATCTGTGTACCAGGGATTGAGATTACAAAAATAATCACAAGTAGAAGAGATACTCGTTTTCTCTGTGTCAAGAAAAAGAATTCAACCGTCTAAATTAATCTGCACTTAGATAGATTTACCTTTAGAAAATCCTTCTATATTTGAATTTCATCATTTCTGAAGCAGCTTTGTTTTAAGATCATACACTATGTCACGTTCAGAAATGGAAGCATTGACCATTTGTACCGTGTCTCTTCATGTCTGAGACCGTAATTCCAACTTTTCTGGTAATACCTTCTTCACTTTTCATAGTCTTCATAAATTGAATAATGTTTCGGTATGCTTGGTCTTGCGTCTTTTTGTGTCTTCTAAATTAATCATATCTTAGTCCCGCAAAATGTCTGAGCATGTGTATCTGTGGGGCGGGGGCGGCGAAGAAACATATTTGTGTTCGCTCCTCTGTTGTGTTTCTCCCTTTTGTCCCTTATTCTCTATCTTTCAAAAATTGTATAGGCTCCTTGCACTTTGTTGTTTCAAGAGAAGACTGGTCCTTAGGGTTGAAAGCATTAACTTTACATCCATTGCTTTTGTGTCCGCTCACGGCTGAGGATTTTGTGTGGGTTTTGCTGTGGAAGGAGAGGGGAGCAGGGCAAGCCCTCTGGGGAACAGCCTGAGACAGAGGGAGAACCACAAAGCCTGGAGGGGAGACGCAGGTGTGGTGTTGAGTTGATTGGTGACACAGGCCTCGCTCTTTTGCTGAGCTCCACAGAGGTCAGGGCACCTACAGCCAGGGTCAACACATAGCTGCAAAATATCTGAGGAACGTGTCGCCGAGGCCCTGCACTTCCAGAATTGGTAAGGATGCCCAGGCCCCCATGTGATGAAGAACCACGTCTCTAGATCTCCAGGGGCCATGCACAACTTGGACATTTGGAAGCCCCGTAGGAGCTACTGAGAACTCGGATGTAGGACCTCACTGAATATATCGGACACCCCGAAAGTGATAGATGAAATTTTTCATCTGCCACAAGAAATGGGTGACAGGGAGTCACATTTAATTTCACTTAATAAAAGGAAAAAGGCAAAGTTTGAGCTCCTGTCAACAGTTTAAGGGAAGTAGTAGATGGCTTGATAATTTCATCTTGATCAGGTAACTAAATGCACTTGTTCCCTCTTTTGTCCTGCAGTGACGAGATCACCATTCTTCTCTTCTCTGTTGCACTAAGATCGTTTCTGGTTTCTGTGTTGGGCCTTTGTCCCCGACGTCGTTCAGCCTGAATGACGTATCGGCCTCCCTGTTGTTCGAGTCTCACATAACACACCACAACCTCAGGAAGACTATCAGTGAAAGACAAATTGATATCCTGCCTGCTCCCCAGAGTCCCTCACTGTTGCCCGGATAGCACTTGCTCTACACGAAGTCATCTTGGTAGTGTATTGATGTGTTCTATATCGGGTGAGTCACCCACTGGAAAATAATCCCCATGAACACAGGGGCTCTGTCTGTCTCTCCTGCTCACGTGAGCCCATCACACAGGCCTCCATGAAGATTTCCTAAGTGAACAGACACGAGTCCAGTCCGTTCGCATACCGCCAAACTTCATGAGTGTGTTCGTTTATTATTTTACCTTTTATGGTTTCTTACTTCAGGTAACTCAGTGTTTTAGACTCCACAGTGCGTGACGGGTTTCCGTGATCACCAGATGACCCATTCCTGAACCCACCGCCATTGTGAGGTTTTGAACAAGCACAGAATAGTCTTCATTTTTTTCTCATATTACATGCATACAGTATGTCAGGATACTGGCACTCTATATCTCCATTGTTGTTAGTGCAGACTAAGTGAGGGGCAGAGTAAGACACAAGAGACTGGAAGATTTATCAAGTCTTTCAAAGAAACATTAACAAGTGTTGTGCCGTTTTTCAAAGCAGGCTGTTATTTAAAAGAGTTAATGAACTAGAGGTATGCAATTCTGAGAAGCAGACACAATTAAGCAGAGTATCGATTTACCCATTAAAAGACAATTTATCATTTTCACTGTAAACAAAATGATAAACTTTAGTTGTTAATCAAGAATTTTGTTTCACTCTTCCATTTTAGATTGCAAGGTTAAAATAGATTATTTTTCCATGTTTACTAATGCTATAGATATTTCTCTTAGTCTTGGAACAAGCAGAGCATAGATAGCAAGGACCCCTGTAAACATGAGTAAGTGCAACATAAAATAACTATTAATACAAAAATAGAAGTTCTATGTCACAAGGAATCAGCTTCGGTAGTAATTATTATTAATATTGTTTATGGGCCTCTTAAAGGAATGAGCATATGGCTTCTGTGCATTTTCTCCAACCTCACAACTGTTGAGAGAAAAAAAAAAAATCAACCTCCCCTTTATTGGTAGGTGAGTTTCCCTAAAGCTCCCCACTTCTGCTTAGTGTAGAAAATGCAGGAAAAGGTTCGAGTCTTGCTAACTCTCTGCTCTCCCTTTAACTACTAGAACCCTCAAACCTTTTTGACTGTACCCTAATAATAAGATCCTCGGTGCCACCCAGTACACACATGTGTGCATGTGCAGGTCACATGTACCTACTCATGCACACGCACACACGCAGGTTTCCATAAGCAACTAAAACTAAACTTCAAAAGTTATTTGTGTTTCCAATGTGAGACGTGTTTTGTTAAAAGTCTATCCCAGGGGCGCCTGGGTGGCTCAGTTGGTTAAACGTCCGACTTCAGCTCAGGTCATGATCTCACTGTTTGTGGGTTTGAGCCCCACGTTGGGCTCTGCTGACGCTCAGAGCCTGGAGCCTGCTTCAGATTCTCTGTCTCCCTCTCTCTCTCTGCCACCTCCCCCACTCGTGCTATGTCTCTGTCTCTCTCTGTCTCATAAATAACACATTAAAAAAATTGTTTTAAAGTGCTTGGGGAATGACTCGAAATCCTGTCTTTGATGGAAGGACAGCTTTGTTGTGTGTGTGGCCCTGGGTGGACTTACCGAGCCCCGGCTTCAATAGCGTTCTCTTCATGTGGGGGAGGCCTTTGGTGTTGTTCTTCCAGAGGGAAAGACTTGCGTGGAGAAGCCCAGGCTGACCTCCTTTCCAGATGTTCTTTGCACTAGTAGGATGCATCATGAGAGGGTTTTTACCAGGGTCAAGGCAAGGGCATCAGTAAACATTATTACTGATGATATTTAGTGATCTCCGTATTCATTAATCCCAACTAATTATGTACAGTTGTTTCAGAAATCACTTGACTGATCAGAAGCTCAGCCCAAGAGGAGAGAGGTGGCCCTGGTGTCAGTAGCTGGGGAGGGTTAATTGGAGGGTGGTGTGCCTGTGTCTCCACTGGATTAGTGGTGATTAGGGTTTTATGCTCTAAGCCACATGTCAGGTGGTGTTTTCCAGTGGCTTGGGTTTGGAATAGACTCTGTGATATTGTAGTTACTGGAGCTGGCCAGGCTGACTCACAATAATTAAGTCATGTCATACAGGCCAAAAGAGATCTTTTTTTTAGGCCATAGGGGGAGAACAGAGGAGCACACGGGAACGTGCAGACGTCCAAATTACCCCACAACTGCCTCAAGTCAATCACACACAGAAGAGAGAACCAGTATATCCCTGCGTCTCTCCATAGGACATGATATCATTCACCCAGAGACCCCACCCATAAATCCCACCTCTGTCAAATCCTGATGGGAAGCCTGCTCCTGGTTTGTGTCCACAGGGCTAAACATCTGGAGAAGACTGTGGGTGTCATCTGTACAGATTTAGCCGCAAGGTGGTTCAGGATATATCTGTGGGATATCCGTGCCCGGGTAGCACACGGACCTACGTAACCCAGATTTGCAACCTTAGTCTTTTAGAAGTTTACACTCATTTAAAACCCCCAGACTTCTAGACTGTCAAATCTATGCAAATATTCCTTCAGGTGATAGTGTTTTGCTACTATCACAGGATATTAGAAAGTAGTCATAACTTAAATACCAATGTTTTAGAAAACAAAGAATGCCTACTTTAGAATCAGGGAAAGTGTTCTAAAATGCCCTTTATAATTAAAAACGTTGTTTTTGTTTCTTTTGGTTTCTCTGAAGCACAATCGAATCTCATGTATACATACCTGGTTTGTGTATGGAATGCAGTCTTATCCTTTTATCTCCCTTTATTGGATTATCTCTCCCACCTTATTTCAATCTGTACACTCTTGACTTCTTGAAGAGAAGTCCTATTTTTTAGAATGTCCCATGTGTTCGATTTGTAGAATTGCTTTCTTGTAGGATTTTTCAAACTGTTCCTTCAGACCTAGGGTCACTAAACTATCACGTGTTTGCTAAATCTCGCCTGTGTCTTTTTTTAATGTTTATTTATTATTGAGAGACAGAGAGAGACAGAGCATGAGCATGGGAGGGGCAGAGAGAGAGGGAGACAGAGAATCTGGAGTAGGCTCCAGGCTCCAAGCTGTCAGTCCAGAGCCTGATGCAGGGCTCGAACTCACAAACCACGAGATCATGACCTGTGCTGAAGCCGGACACTTAACCGACCGAGGCACCCAGGCGCCCCTAGCCTGTGACTTTTTATACAGCCTTCTCCCTACAAACAAGCTTCATATTTTAAAGGTTATTTTAAAAACTACTGAACAAAGAAGAAAAAAGAAAAAAAAAAAAAAGAATATGCAGTAGGGATTTTGCGTGGCCCGAAAGCCTAGATAAAAACCTATAGATAAAAACTATTTACCAGTTAGATAAAAACTTGGTGAACCCCTGTTCATACTACTACCTTCATGTAAAACTTGACAAGAAGAGTCTATCAGTTGAATGGGCACTACATATTATGTTCCTTTGGAAATTAAAGTTGTACCACTATGAAATATACTATTTTTAGAACTCGGTTACTTGCTCAGGCACGTGGAGATATCTTACTTCCTTTCTGTCTTTCACAAACTGGTTTTGGTATTAACTGATTATTCATGCCTGAATCAAGTATTCCATTAAAGGCTTTGGAATGGGGCTCCTAATGGTATCTTTGTTTCTACTCTCACTGAATGGTGTTCTTCTGTAGTAAGAAAAGTGCCTCAATTTCTCCTAAAGAGGAATAGTGGTAAATGACTGACTTTTACCTTTATTTTTTTTTTTTTAATTTTTTTTAACGTTTATTTATTTTTGGGACAGAGAGAGACAGAGCATGAACGGGGGAGGGGCAGAGAGAGAGGAAGACACAGAATCGGAAACAGGCTCCAGGCTCTGAGCCATCAGCCCAGAGCCTGACGCGGGGCTCGAACTCACGGACCGCGAGATCGTGACCTGGCTGAAGTCGGACGCTTAACCGACTGCGCCACCCAGGCGCCCCTACCTTTAATGGTTAATTTTCAGAATAAGGAGTGATGTTATAGTTTCCACCAGTGATGATTTATGGATGTTCTCCCAGTGCTACAGTCCACCTGATTCTTAACGTAGTGCTTGCTGCTTTTACCATTTCTCCTGTATTTTCCCAAAGTGCTTTTCCTAAATATCCTTAAAATATGCCTAACAGCTACTATAATATGCATTAAACAATTAAAGTTTTATCTTCTTTGAATTAAGAAGGCTTTTGATCGTTGATTTGGATGGCATGAAATCACATCTAGGGAAATTTAAATGAATGAATATTCCCCGTAAATTTCCTGTGGTAAAAATGGAGACTTCTCATCCTTCTCTGGTTTTTCTTTTCAAAAGATCCTTATGGAATCTTTACCAAAAAGAGCACTTGAATTTTATCTCAGTGAAGTTCTACCATATACAGTTTTATGACATTGAACAGGCCACTTAAAGTCTATAAATTTCATAGGTAAACCATTAAGTTAAAATAGATGTTGATAAACAATTCTGGATGAGAATAATGACATATGGAAAAAGCATAGTCTGACCTTGGATACCAGTGTTTCTTTTTTACTCCAGAACTAATTATAATTTCCACATTTTTTATGGAAAATCATACCATTTATTTTGTATTGAACTGTAATCTGTTTACTTGTTGAATTATCACATATAATTCAGCTTTAGAAATGTCATTATGATTATTCAGTAGGAAAGAAGAGAATTAAATCAGCATTAGTAGCCCTGGATGTCAATAATGAATGACTTTAAGAGAAAAATTAAGAATAAAGAGAAAAAAAGAAAAGAGAAAAAAAAGTAGGAATCAAGAGTAGTGAATTAAAATACAGTTGCAGCAACTGAGTAACTGGGGAAGAGTAAATCCATGAACCAATTAGAGATAAGCCCCTTGGAAAATGGTTTGACTCTAGGGATCTATCAATAAGGGATATGTATCCAAGTATATACTAAATGGATCTCAGAATGAATAACTTAATAAATAAATAAAAAATAATAAACTAAAATAATAAAAAATTAAAAAAAACTTGAGGATTCAAAAGTTACTACAATTTTTTTAATGTTTTTTTTTTTCAACGTTTATTTATTTTGGGGACAGAGAGAGACAGAGCATGAACGGGCGAGGGGCAGAGAGAGAGGGAGACACAGAATCGGAAACAGGCTCCAGGCTCTGAGCCATCAGCCCAGAGCCCGACGCGGGGCTCGAACTCACAGACCGCGAGATCGTGACCTGGCTGAAGTCGGACACTTAAACGACTGAGCCACCCAGGCGCCCAAAAGTTACTAGAATTTTTATCTTTATCCAATTTATCTTATTCTGGGTTAAAATAATTGGCTAACTTTGGAACATGTGATGATTTACTAGGGAAGATAATTTCTGTAAAATTAATGATTCTGCTTGAATCAGAGTGGTGGTCTTATGAGATGGACAGTGTGGACTGCGGGATAGAAATAGTTCTACCAGGAGCTCCATTCAGTATTATTAAGATGGAAGTGGTTTCAACACTATCTTCCCTTTTGCCCTATGATGAAATAGAGTATTCCAGTATTTGTATGATTCTAGAAGGTTTTATTCTGCGGAAACACCAATTTATTCATTGTATTTGTATGATTCTAAAAGGTTTTTTTTTTATTTATTTTTTTTAACGTTTTATTTATTTTTGAGACAGAGAGAGACAGAGCATGAACGGGGAAGGGGCAGAGAGAGAGGGAGACACAGAATCGGAAGCAGGCTCCAGGCCCCGAGCCATCAGCCCAGAGCCCAACGCGGGGCTCAAACTCACGGACCGCGAGATCGTGACCTGAGCTGAAGTCGGACGTTTAACCGACTGAGCCACCCAGGCGCCCCTAAAAGGTTTTTTTTTATTCTGTGAAAACACCAATTTGTTCATTGTGAGGGACAACAGATTTAAACGTCACCAACCATCCTGCGATAAAAATAGTGCCTTGTTTTGTTATAAAAACCAGACCCATCGCCATACTCTACCTTCAAACTTGTCCCTTCCATACAGGGACAGTGAAAATTACGACAGATACCATTTCGCTGGCAGAGCATTAGATGGACCCCCTAAACCATGAAATTCATGTGATATACAGATTTAAAGAACAACAGCAAACTCTAAACATGTTCACAAAGATTTTATTTTGCCCAAAGTGAAGATAACCCCCAAGCCCCTTTCTCATAATATACCCTAACTATGAAACCTACGACAACTATCTCTGCCCTGACGCATTAGATGTGCCTCATTATAAAACCACCCAACCTTGTTTTCCTTAATTCTTAGAAAAAGAGTATTAGCTTGAGTGTAATTTATACACATTACTCTTTTATTTCTAAATGATTTATTTGTAGTGCCCCGCGCCAAAATACATGTCGTCATATATAATCCATGGAAATGTAACCCAAGAAAAGAGACACAAAAGGCAATAGAAGAGACACTAATAGCAAACATTTATATAAAGGTGATAGCTTAGATTTTTTTCCTTTAAAAGTACATAGCAAATAAATGACAATTATATATTAATTTAGAGTGATAATGGTTCCTTTCCCAGGAAAATTATGATTATAGGTTTTATGCATATATAACTGTATGTACATACACGTTCATTTTATAAATATTTCTAGTTTATTTAAGGATTGTCTGATAAAGATGACAATCTTTTAAATGCCAGTATTAGTAATACTTGGGTTCATATATATTCTATTTTTTATAATCTGAATATAGGAAAATGAATAAATGCATATGAACTCCCATAAATTGTTACTGTATGTGTATAGTGTTTTAATTTTTTTATTTTAAATTTACTGTATTTATAAACTATGAAGAATATTTATACTCTGCTTTCTCTATGGCTTTCTAATATTTTTATATTACAGAAAAATCAGTCTTTTTTTAAAAAGATTCTTTGTATCTAGCAACTGCTTTGTAGATGCTAGAATGCTGTTTTGGACATCTGAAGTTATTTGCCCAAATTCACAATTTAAAATCCTATCCTTGCCGTTAAGGATTTGCTTTTGAAAGATGAGATTTGTTGTGCATATTTCCACATTAATTGGAAATGACAGAGGGCTTAGTGAAGCCAAATTCAGGTAATAAAATATTCTTTGAATAATAAGAAAACAGACTTTTTAAAGCTATATATTTTTAAGTTTTTAAAACATTCAACATCTGAGATTCTTTTAGAAGTTTGGTATCAGGGCGCCTGGGTGGCGCAGTCGGTTAAGCGTCCGACTTCAGCCAGGTCACGATCTCGCGGTCTGTGAGTTCGAGCCCCGCGTTGGGCTCTGGGCTGATGGCTCAGAGCCTGGAGCCTGTTTCCGATTCTGTGTCTCCCTCTCTCTCTGCCCCTCCCCCGTTCATGCTCTGTCTCTCTTTGTCCCAAAAATAAATAAAACGTTGAAAAAAAAATTTAGAAGTTTGGTATCATATTTTTGACATTTAGGTTTATAATCTTAGTCCTTTAAATGAGCGCGAATTTAAATAGCACAGTTATGTACAAGAGACCAGTTGTCTTTCAGATGGAAAAGTGTTTGAAAAAATGTTATTTTTAGAACAGCTATAAATAAGAAATATTTTTCAGTTATTGGTATAAGTTCTTATTTTTTTTATTTTGTTGGAGGAGGGACAGCTGACATGTTCATGACAAAATAAAATTCATCTTATTCAATTACAAAATTCAATAGATTTTTAATGTAGATTCTTTCATTTCTGTATTACAAATCTCTCTCTCTTTACCAGACCATTCCCAGCTGCATTCAAGTATGTTCTTGTATCGGGCATTTTTTAAGAGGTTCCAGCCTCTGTCCACTTTTTTTCCTTGGGAGCAAAACTCCGCAGCTACATTGTGTGCAATGCCTGCCACCGCTTTCTTACCTCAAGCTTGCCCTCCAGCCACCAATCTGCTGTCAGTGTCATTTTTCCAGCTGTGTCTGTACTGTCAAGTACAAGAGACGCTTCTCTGACTTCTTATCAGAACTCTCAGCGGAACTGGGCAGTTTGGATCACACTTGCCTTCTTTAAACATGGTCCTGTAATGGGTTCCCTAACACCACGTATGGTGGTTTTCTTTCTCTGTTGCTGATAAAAACCAATCTCCTGCACAACCTTAAATATTGGAATTCACCAAGGCGTTCTCCCAGACCCTCTTTTCTTCTGCGTAATCTTCTTATTCTAGTGTTCCCTTGCTCCTTTGAGACCTAGACTTTCACACAAATACATCCATCTATCTCTCTATCAACTGACTGGTCGACTATTTCATTTCCAGTTCTCAGAGGATAGATTCTTCTCCATTGTTAACCTCTCTGTGAGGTTGTGCCTTCTGCATCTTCTGTACAGTGGAACCACTTTCCATGATAGACTTCTGGTTCTTCGATGGTAGGCAGAGCCTTTTCAAAGTAGTTTTTTGCATTTGCCTTAGAAAAGGCACAGCAAGAGTTCACTTATCCAGGACAAGTTTATGGATGTGTTTCTCAGTTTGGAGTCCTCACATTTATACTTTACTCTCTGGAGCAGAACGGGCAGGCAGAGACTTCCTCTACAGAGAGGGAGACCTCCATTTTTACATGATTCTCTCTTGCCTTCTAAGCTAGTGGGAAGAGGGTTGGTTGCAGGACTACTTCCCAGAGGACACACACCAGCCACTTGTGACTTCTGGCTAGCAAGAGATGATTCCGTTCCAAGTCTCAGGGAAAGTTGTTGAAAGACATCAGTTTTATTTTAGCTCCTCTGCTAGACAAGTCATGTAATTTTAGGCACACCTCCTTAACTATCAGATGTAATGCCTGTTGTTTGTCCCTGATAGAGATGCTGGGTAGGTCAACATGTATAGACACAATTAAACAGATGCTGTTTAAATGAAAAATGCCTGAGGCATGTAAGACATTTCCATTATCCTCATGAAAAAGCACAGGAGAGCAGAAAACCCATCTTCCAATTTACCATCTTTTAATTTGGTCTGTGAGCCTGTGTGTGTGAAATCCGTAGTTGCTTATAAGGCAAAGGTAGTCTTCAGTTTTAATTTTTATATCACCTTAAACTTTATTGGCCCATTAAAGTAAAAATATATGGTTATATATAGTACTTTATATGCCTGGATATTTTCTTTTTTCAATGACCTCCGATTCTAAGGCTGTGAGAAGAACTTTTTTCGTATAATTATATCCATCTACTCTGAGTGGTATAATATATTTATATGAATCCTGTTATTATTTTTAAATTAGTGTTGTTGAAGACAAATGACACCCATTTGTTCGTAACAATTTTTTTTGTGCAATGATTTCGTGCTTTTAGAAAGAGAATGGGCCAATACTATTGATTAAACAACACGTTCACAAATAATCATCCACGCTGAGCATGTATTCAGCACAAAGTGTCCTTTCAAATCATGTTCAGTAACATTTAAAATGTAAGACAAATGAAGATAAATTGGAACTTCAAAGCAAGAAATAGAAACTTACAAAGAATATTGTCAAGCTTTGTTATTTCACAAATGATTGTTGCTAGGAATTGCATTTTTTTCTTTTTAAGTTTTATTCAGGAAGCTTTGAATTGGCATAATAGTTTAAATAAGGCATCTGGAACTAACTGATGTTCTTTCTTAAATTACTACAAAGAACTGAAACAATACTGCTGTCCCTAGGGGATTGTTTCTCCTTCCTTTCTATTTAACATTCAGATCTAATTTGTCATTCACCTGACTGGAGACCAATCCAATGTAACATGAAAAGGATGAAGAGAGATTTGAATTTTGCCAGGAACCTTGATCAAGTGACTAAAATGGTAACAGATTGGAACATAAATATCTTGTTGATCATCTCAAAATTTCTAATTAGCGATGATGGTTTATGTAAATATGTACTATATATTACCTATTTAAAAAAAAAAACTTTTCGCAAACAACACTGGATGGAAATTGAAAGGAAGTTGAAAGTAACTTGTTTTGATTGTACTATTTATTTCCCACTTATTCTTTCAAAGTTGAGAATATTAAATATATAGATAAATTTGTTAATTCCTACATTGTGGTCCCTATGTCAAAACATCACCATGATCATTAGGTGAACTGGAAGATAATTTAGAGGGCACTTTCTAAATGTGTGTATATATATATATATATATATATATATATATATACACACATATATATATATTAACACCCATTAAATACTATTCTTTTTTTTTTTTTAGTTTTTTTTAACATTTATTTATTTTTGAGACAGAGAGAGACAGAGCATGAACAGGGGAGTGGCAGAGAGAGAGGGAGACACAGAATCGGAAACAGGCTCCAGGCCCCGAGCTGTCAGCACAGAGCCCGACGTGGGGCTCGAACTCACGGACCGTGAGATCATGACCTGAGCCGAAGTCGGACGCTTAACCGACCAAGCCACCCAGGCGCCCCTAAATACTATTCTTTAAGAAGCAATATGCCCTTCACAAAGTGTTCCCCGTTCACATAGGCTTAGGACACACAAAGATAGGTGAAGTTACACAGACAGATGCTGCATAAATTCTCAGAGCTTTTAATAAGCTATATTTCATAGTCTCCAATAAAAGGGTACAGTTTGCGAATTTACCTTCCTTTTATTTCAAAGTAAACAAATATTTAGTTATCACGAAAACTTTCTATTCCGTCTTTGTTGTTTTTGATTTCTGCAACCCCGTGTATATGAAAGGATGAAACATTTTATAAACCTTCTATTCACAATGTACTAAGACTGTAAGGACCCCTATACGGTCATGTATACATCTGCAAAGAAGCATCCGTGCATCAGCTCTTTCTAATTACATCTCATGAAAAGCATAGTTAACTTCTTTAACTCAGCTTCTTTGTAAAGAAAACAGAGACTAAAGATATTGGTGTTGGGATTTTAGTGAGTATTCAATTAAATAATCTATGTAACATAAGTAGAGCGAGACTTGGCTTTGTTACATTACTATCATCATGAATCTTCAACTTCCATTCCATTGATGATTCTTCTCATTAGCTCATTGCTACGTGTTTTTAGCTTGCCCAGACTTGGATTTCTATTCCGTCCTGTCTCTTAACAATGCCTGCATTTTCCAAAGGATTTCTTGGCACTTGACAGTTTACGTTTCTGGGCTTTGTCTTGGAAAATAGCTTCTTCTCCGATCTGATCCATTTTCCACCAGTTCTTCAAAATCTGCCCTCCAACTGCTCTATCCTGATTTTGACCTCCACTACAACTTGATATACATGGGTTATTTGAATAAGTACATTCTCCATACTTGAATATGACTTGGCACACTGTGTGTATGTGTGTGTGTATGGTTTGTATGCATATGTGTGTGTATTTTCAAATAAGTAAATTTCCACAAGGAGTACCAATACCCTCTTAAGCTACTTTTTGAGTTGAAAATACATCCATCCATCCATCCATCCATCCATCCATCCATCCATAAAAGTATAGTCACTAAAACGAATCTATTTGCAAAGATATACTGTAGCGTAGTCCCAAATGATTAAGTTGGCTGGAGGAAGTCACAATGTACAGTGCGGCGGGACACATAGACTGCCTTAACCTTCAGTCACTGAGAGGCTAAGAATCTGGGCCCTGCAGAATGGAAAGATAAAGTACAGGATACAAAATAAGGAAGTGATTTAAAGTCCATATTTGGATTCACCAGTCTGAACTATGTCCCTGCCCCTGCACCCACACATAGTGACAGTGAGAAATAAATACCTTAATGTTTAAGGTTTTACTCAAGTGACAGGTTTCCTTCCCAAAGTCATCAAACCCAGCTCCTAGTCAGGACTGTTGTCACATGGTTTGAGGTTTCAGATAATACACTCTGCCTGATTCTGGACACTCAAAGATGAGAACTGGATTGAAGGTGGTTTTAGTGCTCAGTCGGGATCTACAAGTGGAGAACAGACAAAACTGGGGAGAAACAGAATGTGAAGAGAAATGGATGAGGATTTCTAGATCTGATGAGGGAAGGCACCTCACATTCAAGAGGCACCAAAAACCCCAGGCAGAGTAAATGTGAATAATTTCCTAGACACATCCTAGTGAACTAGAAAAACTAGGTGAAGAGAAACAGAGATAAACAGGATGGATGGATGGATGGATGGATGGATGGATGGATGGATAGATAAGTGGATAGATAGATATATTTCTATTATTGGATGGTAAGTGAACAGGAGCTGCTTCCAGTAGTCTTGGTAGAAGTTAAAACAGAAACAGCAGTTAAAAAATGCAAAACAACAATTAAAATGAATATTAAGTTAGAAATGTATACATAAAGAATCCAGTAATGATGAGGCAAATTCTATGCTATTTCAGATTTAAAAAAAAAGATTTAAGGAAGGAAGAAGGAAGAAGCTTAAAAAGCAGACTAAATGAAAAGGTCACAAAAGGAGCTGATAAACTAAATTCACAAGTTTATGACTAATTGTAATAAATGCCATCTTTATGATGTTTTAAAAAAGCTTCCATAGACTGGATGACACAAATTGTAAACAATAAAATGGGCAATGATATTTTATGCAAATACTAAAAGCAATCTGTTTTAGCTAATATTAGAAAACACACTTTTCAAACGAATATAAGTGCACATATTGCCTTCTTTAAACATTATACTTTGGTCTATGCAATCCTAATGTGAAAATAAACAAATGAGAAGAAGATGACAAAAAATGTGATAAGCTATCTAATATAATAAGTGCTTAGGAACTTGAATCATCTCTTTGTAGTCTTTGGAAAGTATCTACTTAGGTCCTCTGCCCTTTTTTTTTTTTTTTTTTTCTTTAAATTGCATGATTTATATTTTTGGTGTTGAGTTGTTTAAGTTCTTTATATACTTTGGATATTAACTCCTTATCAGATAAATCATTTGCAAATACTTCTCCCATTCAGTAGGTTGCCTTTTGGTTTTGTTGATGATTTCCTCTGCTGTGTAGAAGCTATTTATTTTGGTATGGTCCCAGTAATGTGTTTTAGCTTTTGTTTCCCTTGCCCGAGGAGATGTATCCATAAATATGTTGCTAAGGCCAATGTCCAAGAGGTTCCTGCCTCTGCTTTTTCTTATGAGCCCCTGGTTTCAGGTCTCACATGTAGGTCTTACATCCATTTCGAGGTTATTTTTGTGTGTGGTGTAAGAAAGTGGTCCAGTTTCATTCTTTTGCATGTAGCTGTCCAGTTTTCCCAGCACCATGTGTTGAAGAGATTGTCTTTTCCTCTTTGTATTTTCTTGCCTCCTTTGTTGTAGGTTAATTGGCCATATAGGTGTGGGTTTATTTCTGGGCTCTCCATCGTGTTCCATTGATCTAGGTGCCTCTTTTTGTGCCCGTACCATACTGTTTTGATAACTAGAGCTTTGTAGTGTATCTTGAAACCGGGATTGTGATCCCTTCAGCTTTGTTCTTTTTCTCTCTCAAGCTTGCTTTGGCCCAGGCAGGTTTTAATGTCAAGATATTTAAATTGAGTTCTGTAGTTACCCAGAATTCATAAAATCAGAGAAGGAAATTTGGTTCCTGTTCTCTAACAGTAATTTCGGTTACTAAAGAGATGCGAGCAAAGATAGTTGCAGTGGACCCAAGCACAAAGTCGTCAAAGGTTTACAAAATGTCATTTTCCTAGAATTTAGGTTCCAGTTCCAAGATTGTGAGTAATTGCTATGAAATATTTGAGGGGTATTGTTACCTGAAAACAGTAATAAAACATTAAAAAGTATTGAGACTCCAAAATACATCACAAACCATATTTAAGTGATATGGGATTAGCGGTAGACACATACTGCTTTTTCCATGCTCTTTCCACAGCTGCACAGCCAGCTAGTTCCGTGTCTGGTTGTGTACACGTGCCAGGACCCACCCTCTCATATCCTTGATTTCTGATCTAAATTGGGATTATCAAATGTGTTTTTGTGGGGATCAAAATAATAACACGTAAAATAATAACACGTAATGTGGTTTACCGAACCACATTAGTAGTTCTCCATTGCTTACACCACTAAAATTTCCCAGAAGGGCCTCGAAGGAGTCAGGCAAATAGAATTCAGGCGTCTTCTATCATTCACACCCTGTCACCTTTCTAGCGGGAGAGTTGATTGTTCTTATATTTATTTATTTTTTCTTTGTAAGGGTTTTGGCAAGTATTTAAAAAAAAAGAAAATTTCAAAACCTATGATCTATGTCTCTTTATTATGTTAACAAAATATTTCATAAAGTATTTTACTCATATTTGTTTGTTTGTTTACTTACTTACTGTTGAAGTTGCATGGATATAGCTTCTCCAAGGAAACATAATGAATCTAAAATAAATGCAAATGACTGTTAGACAAATTTACTAAGAAGCACCATATGCTCTGAAAAATATGTCTAATTTTACAGTGTTAGAAATCATTCAGAATTGGGTTTTGGGAGAGTTTTACCATATTTTATGGAATCTTTTTTTTTTCCCAAATCAAAAAATAATATAAGCAATTGTAAATTATACTAGGGATTTTTTGTTTAAAAAAAAAAAAAGCAGCTCTTTAAAAAAGAAAGGGCTGTGAAACAAAATGTCTAGGGACTGCCCTGGTCAGTCTTATAAAACATAAAGGCCCTGTAAACAGTAGATTTACATTATCAGTCATTAAATGTACATTATCAATTATCAAGTGAATTTCTGTTCTCAGTTTTTGAGAATATTTATTTAGTGCTTAGACTACTTACAAAACATCGCAAATTCTCGTCCAGCTTTACGCATGCTGGGTATACCCATGGTTCATTGGACCCATGTGTCAGTCCAGTGGGTCACTGTGATGTTTCTGATTCCATCCGCTGTGCTGTCACACAAACAATTGCCTACCAATAGGTAGGTTTCTTGATATTCATTATCTGAACAAGATAATCAAGTGTCCTAGCGTGTGTGAATTTCTAAAGTCTGTTTCTTTGTGACAATTTAATCACAAATGAGTTATCTCCTTATTCTGGTTTTGCAGAAGTTAAAGTATGGATGGAAATTTTATTTTCAGAACAAGTTAGATTGCTCTGTTAAAATAAGGCATTTATTATATAAATTTGAAACATCATGACCACATTCAAATTGAATTTTAAAATTTCATTGTATTGAAATACATTTTTCTTTCATGTGTTTTTGCTTTCTAACTGCAATAAATTCTAGTTTATATATTTTAAAGAGTTTAATTTTTAGATATTTGGGGTATATTGTTTAATCTTTTCCTTCAACTGTATTAGTAGCTTCCAACCTGCATTATTTTGTTAATGAATTATAACAACAAAATCTCATAACAATGAAATTGGTATGTATGATATAATCTTAATGATTTGAAGCCTGGTTTTTTTGAAAGTTTTAGTAATTGCTGCTTGGATTGCCATTAATTTAAAAAGGTATTTTTTTATATGGGGGAAATTATATTTTATTTTCTTTTAATCAAAAAAGAAAACAAAACCAAAGCCTTACAAATATTAACTCGTTCTATGTTTACTTGTGTATTTTTTTTCAAGACCAGACATTTGATCTAATTCTTGATTGTTGTCTTTCTTTCATAGCAATTAATGAGCTTATTCATTTCAGCTTTCTCAGTAAATAGTGTATTCTTTCACAAAGAGTAGTTGCTCAATGGATGTTTTTGAATCCTGGAAGAAAAGAAGATGAGGAAGAAGGAAGGCTAAGCTTGAGAGTTGACATGTCTGTGAGGGAAGCCAATGAAGGGTCGAAATACTCATTTACAGCTAAGGAGATTATATGATTGAGTGAATTAGAGGTTTTGTGTTTTAGTTATCTGCGTGTCCATTTTGCCATTCTAGCACAGTGCTTTGTGTATAAGGGACAGTCTATTAAGTTTGTTGTTGTTGTTGTTGTTGTTGTTGTTGTTGTTTTTTGGTTAATGCATGCTTCATTTTAAATATTATTTCAAGGCTGAAATTCTTGGATATTAACAACCTTAAACTGGCCCTTTAAAATGCATTGTTGGGGAACACTTGGCGGGGGGGGGGCTCAGTCAGTTAAGCCTCTGGCTCTTGATTTTGGCTCAGGTCATGATCTCACAGTTCCTGACTTGGAGACCCATGTTGGGCTCTGCACTGACAGTGCAGAGTCTGCTCAGGATTCTCTCTCTCTGTCTCTCTGTGTCCCTCCTCTGATCCTTCTTTCTCTCTCTCTTTCCGCAAAATAAACTTTAAAATAATATAAAATGCATTGTTGACAACCTTATAATGGTTATTATGGTTATTATTTTTGATTACGTACATCAACCTTATAATGGTTAATATGGTTATTATTTTTGATTACGTACATCAAATGATCATATTGTACACCTTAGGCTTACACAATGTTGTATGTCAATTATATCTCAAGGTGGAAAAATAAAAAAAATAGATGCATTGCTAATATTTTTTTGCACTGAACATGAATACTGATATTTAAATGAAGGCAACTTCATTCCTGAATCCTCCGAAATATAGATCTTCAATATTCTTAATGTTTCTTTTAACATTCATGACGGTTTGGGTTGCAAATAATATAAGCCCCACCAAACAGGTTTAAACAATAGGAGAAGCACATTAATAATGTGAAGATCGAGAATTTGGGTAGATATCAGAGACTGCTTGATGTGGGGTCTGACTCTCATTCTCTGTGATGTTCTTGCTTAGCCCTTTTCTGACAACCCACATTGACTTCAGGCTGGCTTCCTCCATGTAGTGCGGGCTGTAGGAGTGATATATGCACACCACATTTTCAAGTACAGAATCGAGAGAGACTGCATATGACCCAGTTTTCAGTCAAGCCCCAGATGCTCTCTGATCGGACTGAGATCACATGCCCGCGGTGGACAGTCCCTGTCAGCAGAATTGCCCATACTGACGAGCGTCATTTACCATCTTATCCTAGATGTAGTGCCTGCCTCTCCCAACACCCCTGGACACCGCACAGAGATCAGGGTTCTGGGACAAGTCACATGGGAAGTGAGCTGAGGACACACAAGACAGGCGACGTGCCCGTGACATGTTTCCTCACGTTTTGAATATTCCCATACTTTAAATTCTTTCAAATCTTTAATGGCACATTGAATATTTCTATAAACTTCCAAATCACACATAAATGTGGGAGAAGGACAATAGTGAAAAATAATTTTTCACAACAATTGAAAACTATGAATTAGTATGTAGCTGATAGGAAGTTAGCTATATAATCAAGCCCAGGTCATCAGTAGACAGATTCTGAAAACTGAAAACGAACAAGATCTCTTTGTAAGCAAACAAATACCGTCATGACTAATTTTCAGACAGATTCTACATTTCCGGGAGGGCTTTAAAATGTTTTGAGGATATTGAAATTAGTTGCTTGCTGTCTTTACCCTTTATGTAAAGGGTTTATATGTATAGTTTTCCTTTATATGTAAGTGTACACATTTATATACATGATATCTCTGTACACGCATGCACACGCGTGCACACTATGAACACGTATACACATGTACACGTACATATATATGTAAAATATTCCCTTTGAGATATAAATGCTTCCAGGGAGATGATGGCCTGTTGCTTTGTAGTTCTAAGGATGATAAATTTTACTGTTTGAATTTAACATTTATATGTATCCGAAAAATCTAATATATTATACACTAGAAAGATACACCAGAGTTTACAGTAAGATGCTAGAAAGTAGTGGTTATAATGAAGCCTCTGGAGCTCAGCTGCTCAGGACACAATCCCAACTCTACCTCTTATCCATTTGACTGACTGGTCTAAGTGTTTTTGGTGTTGTGTCCTTACCTATATAACAAACATAATCGTAGTACTTTTCTCACATGATTGTTGGAAGATCAATTAAGATAACTCATCCATACGCCTAAAAATTATCTAGTGTGAATTAATAAAGTGAGCCAATTTTATATTGGCTAATATATTGCTTTATTATCCAAACAGTCATATGGGAACACTGAATCTCTCATACGAACTGATTCAAATCCAGATTTATTTTGAACTTTCTGAGGTTTATCTAGTGAAAAATTCAATGGAGAAAGAGAAGTACAAAACCAGATATAAATAATATATCACTTCTCACATTTTCCCTCTGAAACTATTCTTTTCAAAGCGTATTTCAAATTTATTTTCTCCATAATAGATGCCTGATGAATTCATTGCCATAGTTTGCCCTTGTGCGGTACCTACATACCTCGTTTTTCCTTTTTATTTATCTGACTTGGCAGAAAGCGACAGCGCAATCCCCTGGAGTCCTCGAGGGCAAAGCCGCCCCCCTGTGCTGCCACTGGGTGCCCGACTTCAGCCAGGCCTCAGCAAACACGTTTTTCCAAGGCTGCACGCCTTTAAAAAGAACATATAGAGCATCAGGTGTGAACGTTGAGACAAAAAGCTTTTCTTCCAAATCTTTTTCTCCCTGTCAAACTGAGGAGGAAGAGAAATCCCATAGAGGATTTTAAAAATAGGTCTCTACCGCAAACCGCAGATTGAAATTTGCCTTATGTTATTTTAAATCAGACACTCCTAAGGAGTGCCACCATCTAGAGTCAACCTTTAATTCATATTCAAATAAGGCACCTTGTGCGTTTTTAAAAAAAATTTTTGTTAATGTTTTTACTTATTTTTGAGACAGAGAGAGACAGAGCACGAGCAGGGGAGGGTCAGAGAGAGAGGGAGACACAGCATCCAAAGCAGGCTCCAGGCTCTGAGCAGTCAGCACAGAGCCCGATGCAGGGCTTGAACTCACAAGCTGTGAGATCATGACCTGAGCCAAAGTCGGACGCTTAATCAACTGAGCCACCCAGGTAGCCTGGCACTTTGTGGTTTTTAAGCTGAGATGATAAATTCATGTCTACTGTATTATTTTTTTAAAAACTATACTATCTCTATGTGTGAGTCACTACATGCTAAGTATATACATAAACGTATATGTGTGCACACATATATTTACCTGTATATCAAGCTTCTAGCCCCATTTATCGGAAGCCCTTACCTCCTTTCAATTTCTGAAAAGGTCATTAAGCTTTGCAAATTGTATATAGATGCTATAATTTACTAAAGGTATGTGATTATAACATATCTAATCTTAAACATCAATTTATTAAGTCATATGAAATTGCTATTTTTTTAATGTTTATTTATTTTTGAGAGAGAGAGAGAGAGAGTGAGAGAGCATGGAAGGGACAGAGAGAGGGAGACCCAGAGTCTGAAGCAGGCTCCAGGCTCTGAGCTGTCAGCACAGAGCCCTATGCAGGGCTTGAACCCAGGAACCATGAGATCGTGACCTGAGCCGAAGTCAGATGCTTAACTGACTGAGATCCTGAAATGGCTAGTTTAGTACGTCAAAATATAATGTAATGTCTGCAACTTTATGTGGTTCAATCTGGTTTCTAGGCACTGTATTGTTGGTAAAACCCCCTCTATAGCAACTGGCTATGGACACATCCCCAGGGCTCCACTTTTAACCCCCTTATGGGTTTTCTTCTCTCACTTTCTAGGCACCTTCTTCCTACTTCCTCACTCCTGGACTTCCAGGAACCCTTGAGTATATGGCATTTCTGCTACTTTCTTATGTGGAGTACCTTGGAACCCTTTTATAGATTTTATTCTCTCCCTTTATTTAGGGCATGGGGAGAAGGTGGAGGGTTATCGAGATGTGTAGAGGGGAGACAAACCTTTTTCATAATCTGTAGCCAAACTGGCCCCCCAAAGGGATTTGACCAAACTGATATACATATTATTTTCCTATCTGGGATCAGCCCAGATACTCAGCACCAGCCAGCATTAGCAGTCTTTCCCTCCAATTACATTATAACTAAGAATTATATTAACATGAAGTGCAGATATTATAATAGAACTTAATGAAATTAGCAATAATTTCAAGCTTGGGGCACCTGGGTGGCTCCATTGGTTGAGCATCAAAACCCTTGATTTCAGCTCAGGTCTTGCTTGATCTTACAGTTCATGAGTTCGAGCCCTGCGTCGGGCTCTGTGCTAACAGCACGGAGCCTGCTTGGGGTTCTCTGTCCCCCACCCCCCGCCTCTGTCCCTTCCATGCTCATTCATTCTCTCTCTCTCTCTCTCTCTCTCTCTCTCTCTCTGCCAATAAACTTAAAAAAAAACACAAAAACCAATAAATTCAGGCTCTTTAGATGACTTCAGGGATAGAAACTGAATTTATCATGTTCAGAAATAACAGATCAACATAAGAACAGACTGATGATACTTTTATTCTTGTCTGATTATTCCAAGGTGAGATCTATCTACCTTAGGCAACTGTTGTGATAATAAAACAAGATTTGATATATTAATAAAATGTTAATATCTACAATATTTAAATTGGTTTTAGCACATATTTAAATGGGCTCTTAACGGTCACATTTTTTTTTAATCTATGCGTGGTCAGGAGAACATAATTTATAGCTTTATTATTCAGAAGATGAGTTGTAAAATCAGACTGGCTATTGTAACTTGACTCTACTAACGTGGTTGCTCTGTGACTTGGGGCCAGATTACTCAAGCTGTTGGGAGTCTCTGTTTCTGTGCCCGTAAAATGGGGATAATGAAATTTAGCTGTAGGAACTTTGGAAAGATTGAGCTCAATAATAAATGCCAATATTTAACACAGAATTATTAATACCTGTTAGATATTACTAGTGTTATGCTTAGATTTTAAGGGGCAAAGAAACAGCAAAGTTGATTTGATCAGCTAAATCTGTTGCATGACCAAAAAGACACAACTTACTCCTGATTATCAAATAATTGCTGTATGGAAAATTCATGCAGATAACTGTAGGTTATTACCGAATACAATTTTAAGAAAATGGATTATTTATGAATTTTCTTAGAGCTCAAATTCTTTTTCATACCCATCTTTATACTTTGGGACCCTGCTCACATGTGTCCATCATTATCTTTTTAGGATCTTACCAAAGCCCTAGGAAATCACATATATTTTTTCAAATGACACTGAATACCCATCATTATCAGAATATAGTTGATAAACTATGTTTCTCTCTTCTGAAATCTATTTCCTCTGATTCCTACCTGTATAGGTAGCATTCATTCTTCAAGGTTTATCCCACATGAAAAATGTTTCAGTGGTTTGTTTGATCCACAGATTTGCTACAAATAGTCTTTGTCTCTTTTTGAAGTTGTATTGCTTTGGAGTTATACTGCCTCTTAACATCTGGCTTAATTAGAATTTTTAAAAATATATTGTTCAGTCTCTCTGTAGTGTCTTAACCCTAGAATTGTATCTGTAAATGCCTCTAGTGTTCGAGCAGTAATCTTGAGTATATGAGAATCACAGTATTGTTCAAGATTATTATGATTTTGTGGCTCTTTATTGAAACATGCCTTCTTCATGCCTATGCTGTGTGTTTAGGTGTGTGTGTGTGTGTGTGTGTGTGTGTGTGTGTGTGTGTGTTTCATCAGGGTAGGGGTAAGGAGAAGATCATCCACGAATCAAAAGTGTTGAGCAAAGTGAAAAACTGTAAAAAACAAAAAACAAGCAAACTCTAAAATTTGGTAGCTAATCACGATATTATTTCTCATGATTCTCTGGAAAGAAAAGAGATTTATTGACAAAAGAAATATGTCTTATAGTTAGACAACATTTCCAAAAGAGAACTTTTTTATAAAAGTGGTTTCATATTTTTTAGTTGTGAATGCTCTTGATCTTTAGGCTTGTTATAGAATGAGCCCTACCTCTTAGAAACTTTAGTCAGTATGGTTTGGCAGATACCAATTTGTGTGCCGTGAACAGTAGGAATGTCATAGCTGTTTTCAGGATATAAAAATAGCTGAATTCCTAATAGTAGCTTGCATATACCTCTTTATAGAGGCTTGCAGGATAAAGAACTTTGTCCACCAGAATTTTCCAAGCAGTGGGGTGGTGAGCAAGGTGATTGGGGATAGAGATATATATTCATCAAAAGTGTAGGTGAGTGGTATAGGCAGAGAGAAAATAATTTTTATTACTGAAAAACATGCCCATAAAGAGACTGCATCAATAGCAGTGGGGGGAATTGGAGACTCTTGTTCTTGTTAAGAGTGGAAAACTTTGGGAGGAAGAAACTCACCTAAAGAGGATTTGTCGGAAGTTTTCGTTTAATACTCTATATAAATCCTCTTTATGTTCCCCAATGAAGAGACCTGTGATTGCAGATATAGTTTTCTTCAAGGCTTCTGGATGGACAGAAACATGGTTTCAAGACGGCCAACTGGATTTGGGTTATAATAAAATATATCTGTTTCATTTCATATTTGAAGAGAGCTCACTTTGTTTCTATGAGCGATCAGGTAGATTTTCATTTATTTGAATTTACTGTCTCCTTACTCTGAAAAAGCAAATTTAAGGATGTGATGGCATGCCATAGTGGAATATTGATACGCACAAATTTTATAAATTACTTATTAAATAATGCTGCTAGAGTAGAAATAGTAATGTATGGTGTATTTAAGTAAATTCAATAGAAAAGGCTAACAGATGATAGGCTAGTTCTATTTTTAGTGTTTTCATGAGCCTCCATACCGTTCTCCAGAATGGCCACAACACCTGTTTGAATGTATTGTACCAAGCGAGATAAAACAGTCAGAGAAAGACAAATACTATACGATTTCACTCATAAGTGGAATTTAAAAAACAAAACAGATGAACATAGGGGAAGGGAAGGAAAAATAATATAAAAACAGAGATGGGAAACAAACCATAAGAGACTCTTCAATACAGAAAATAAACTGGGGGTTGTTGGAGGGGAGGTGGGTGGGGGTGTGGGCTAGATGGGTGATGGGCATTAAGGAGGGCTCTTGTTGGGATAATCACTGGGTGTTGTGAGTGATGAATTACTGGGTTCTACTTCTGAAACAAATACTACACTGTATGTTAACTAACTAGAATGTAAATTAAAAGAAAGACTAACATAAACAAAAAGATAATTTTACATAAGAAATTACTCAGAATGTAACAGACCTAATGAGACTAACTTGTGAATTTGTTAATGCCTATGTCAAAATCATGGTTAAAAATGGAAGGTGGATAGTTAATTATCCAGATATTTACAACAAAATAGGCAACCTAAATATGTTACTAAACACAGAAGACCGAAGGAGAGAGGAAAATACAGAGACTACATAAGAAGTGTTTGTTTGTTTGGGGGAAATCATGCTAACTTGATAGCATAAGATAGGAAATATAAATAAGGAATGTTCTGCCTGATAATCTGTTCAAAAGAAAAAAGAACATAGATTCCTTATTTTCATTAGCTGAAGATGTGGATACTTGCCAAGGTTACACTCAGAGCATAGCGACTGGCTTTTTTGAGCACATCAATCCCCCTTTTGAGATGGATTGCTTGTTGGTGTTCAGGTTTCAGATCTATGAAGGATGGGCAGCAGTCATTGCCATTTAGAGGGTATGAAGGGCAGTTTCAGATGTTCACAAACATTAAATGTAGTACAAAATATTGTCACTACTACTGAAGATGGATTTATCTATACTTCATCCCTTGAATTCTGTAATTCTGCAATTTTATTTACCATTAACCAAAATCCACCTTAGATAGTTATTACATGATAAAGTCTTTTTTTTTTTTTAACGTGTTAAAAATATGCCTTTCTTTATTTCCTAGTCTTCCTTGGAACCATAGAAAGAAGTCCAGCCTCTTTCCCAAGAGAGCTATTCAGGGTTTGAAGTCAGTTATGTGTCCTCAGTATTTTCTTCTACAAGCTGTGTCTCCATTTCAAGTATCAATTCCTCATGTATGGTTGTTATTACTGTAGAAGTCATTCCCGAGTGTTCCTTTTACCTTATAAAAATGTGAGGTTCTGCAAAAGAATAGAAACTTTGGGGGCATCTGGGTGGCTAAGGTGGCTAAGCTGTTGACTTTGGCTCAGGCCATGATCTCACAGTTGTTGGGTTCGAGTCCCACATCGGGCTCTGTGTTGACAATTCAGAGCCTGGCGCCTCCTTCAAAACCTGTGCCTCCCTCTCTCTCTGTCCCTCCCACGCTCATTCTCGCTCTCTCTCGCTCTCTCTCTCTCTCAAAAATAAACAAACATTAAAAAAGAAAAAAGGGAATAGTAACATTGGGGTCAAATTGCTCTGTTGCTTATAAGCCATGTGACTTGGGCCTAATTTAATCTCACCTGTAAAGTGGGGATAATGCTAATACTTTTACCTCATAAAGTTGTTTCTGTGAAGATTAAATGGGTTAATTTTGCTACAGCACATATGTAAGTGTTAAGCGTTACTATAACTGCTGTAAAAATTGTTGTAAAATATCTCTACCCTTATTCTCAACAGTGTTCAGCATGCACGATTTGCATTATATGCATAGTCAACTCACTGACTATTAGGACAGTCTCACGTTGAGTCCCCATGCACACTGCATTGGCATACCTGCTAATCTTGGGTCCCCTCATGCTGAGTCGATTCATTTGAGCTGAGTGTGGGATGTTATATTTGTCTACACTACACTTTTCTTAGTATCAGCCTATAGTTTCATCCTCGCACATTTGGTTGGATCCTGATTTTGTCATTTGATGCTTTAGGTTTTCTAAAAAATAATTTAGCAAACTTCATTGACCTATATACTTAATATACAGTCTACACTTTAATTCTGGTCATAGGTAATAAAAGTTAGGAAGAATTAGGCTAAGAAGACGCATGTAGGGAATGGCCATGAAAGATTTCCTGCAGATTGAAATTGCACATATTTTAGATACTTTGACACACTGTCCTTCTGAAAATTATTGGTCCAAATGTCCTGATATTAGCCAACTTGTGTCTGTATAGTTATCATGTTTCTGTAAGAATTTAGAAAATTTCCTTTGTGATAAATACACCATGATGAATATCACATACATAAGGGCCACTGGACTCTCATCATCTCCTAATCTCTTCACCCTAAGAAATAAATGAGTTCAGTGTGTAGAAACTTGTTTTTTATGCAGCTGTGCAACTTTTAAGTGTGTATCTTTCCAGACAGTCTATTCCTGTCCCTTAAACAAAGAGCTGTGGAACCAATATCGGGATTGATTTTTAGACTACATCTGATATTTGGGCTTCCTTCTTTGAAAGTAATGAATATTTTTCCATTTTCTAGCCTTCTCATAGTTTTATTCTAATTTCTCAAATTATCAATATTGGTGATTTAGTAAAACCTGGACACAGTGTTCTCAGAATCTCAAAAGATAACGAATGACTGGGCTAGGAGACTGCTGAACTCAGAGTAACTTCGTGGTTTTGCACACTGTAGGCACCCCCTGATACAGGTAGGGGAGAAAGGAATGATACTGGGGGTACGGAATTATCATGACATTTCACTTCAAGACAGTGTCATTCCAGAAAACTTGGATTCTAAAACCTGGAACTGACACCATGACCAATTTCAGTAACTTAGGGATCCCTAGTGTGCTAATTCCCAAGTTATTTAAATCTTCAAATAATCCATGATGTATCCTTACTTTTCCTGTACATTTCCCATTAAATACTCTGCTCAGGGTTTTTCCAGCCATTTCAAACTTTCAGGTCAATTCCCCTGCATACACAATAGACCACATCTCACATAAGCAAGAGACTTGGCCACGGGGTTCTTGCCCCTTTTTTCTTTTTCTTTTTTTTTTTTAAATATGAAATTCATTGTCAAATTGCTTTCCATACAACATCCAGTGCTTGTCCCAACAGGTGCCCTCCTCAATGCCCATCACCCACTTTCCCCTCCCTCCCACCCGCCGTCAACCCTCAGTTTATTCTCAGTTTTTAAGAGTCTCTGATGGTTTGCCTCCTTCCCTCTCTGTCACATTTTTTCCCCTTTCCCTCCCCCATGGTCTTCTGTTAAGTTTCTCAGGATCCACATAAGAGTGAAAACATATGGTATCTGTCTTTCTCCGTATGACTTAGTTCACTTAGCATAACACCCTCCAGTTCCTACATTGCTCTCCAGTTCTCTCCATTGCTACAAAAGGCGAGATTTCATTCTTTCTCATTGCCAAGTAGTATTCCATTGTGTATATAAACCACAATTTCTTTATCCATTGGTCAGTTGATGAACATTTAGGCTCTTTCCATAATGTGGCTATTGTTGAAAGTGCTGCTATAAACATTGGGTACAAATGCCTCTATGCATCAGCACTCCTGTATCCCTTGGGTAAATTCCTTGCAGTGCTATTGCTGGGTCATAGGGTAGATCTATTTTTAATTTTTTGAGGAACCTCCACACTGTTTTCCAGAGTGGCTGCACCATTTTGCATTCCCACCAACAGTGCAGGAGGGTTTGCGTTTCTCCACATCCTTTCCAGCATCTATAGTCTCCTGATTTGTTCATTTGAGCCACTCTGACTGGCGTGAGGTGATATCTGAGTGTGGTTTTGATTTGTATTTCCCTGATGAGGAGTGACATTGAGGATCTTTTCATGTGCCTGTTGGCCATCTGGATGTCTTCTTTAGAGAAGTGTCTATTCATGTCTTCTGCCCATTTCTTCACTGGATTATTTGTTTTTCAGGTGTGGAGTTTGGTGAGTTCTTTATAGATTTTGGATACCAGCCCTTTGTCCGATATGTCATTTGAAAATATCTTTTCCCATTCTGTCGGTTGCCTTTTAGTTTTGTTGATTGTTTCCTTTGCAGTGCAGAAGAGTTTTATCTTCTTGTCCCTTTTTTCCTAAGGTTGTCTTCCCCTTTCTCTCTCTCCTCTCCATTTTCCTTACTAACTTGTAGTTATCTTTAAATGTTTTTTTAAAGATCCATTTATTTTTGAAAGAGAAAGAATGATTTGGGGAGGGCTAAAGGGAGAGGGACAGAGGATTCAAAGCAGGCTCTGCACTGACAGCACAGAGCCCAACTCAGGGCTCAAACTCACAAACTGTGAGATCACGCCCTGAGCCGAAATTGGACGCTTAACCAACTGAACCACCCAGGCACTCCACTTTTGTTATCTTTAATGTTCATCTCTTAAGTCACCTCCTCTAGGATGCCTTCTTGCACATGGTCACTTGCCATGCCTCCACCCACCGAGTCTGTGTTGTCTAGAGCCACGTGGCCCCATCCCTCCCTTCGTGGCATCTGTGAAACTCTTACCACCCATCCTTTTCACAGCTACTTCACCCATCTAAGACCCCACTGTATCCTAATAACAATAAGAAAATATAGTAACTATGCTCTATTAAGTGCTTGTTATGTACACATGTATATATAAACACATATCTACCAATATAAAATGCATATTTATGTATAGATAGATACAGGTATATAATCAGCATCTCTATGAAAGACTTCCATAACAAATAATTGAAATAGAAGATTGAATTCACCTGTCCGAATCACACAGCTCTCAGGGAATGAGCCTAGAATTCCTTGCATATACCTACCTCGTAGCTACATTAATTCTTAAAAAATCCAAGAGGAAAAGCAGTTCCCAAATGATCAGCGTATGAAATAACAGCACCCCCTTTGCATTTACTTGCTGAGAAATAAGTAAAAAGACCCAAGGATAATATACTGGAGACATTCTTGATTTTGACATACAAAAACCTCATTGTTTTATGCCCTCCCCAAATGCTCAGCTTGTAATGGGTGCTCAAAATATTTGTTGATGGGGGCACCTGGGTGGTTCAGTTCGTTAAGTGTCCGACTTGGGCTCAGGTCATGATCTTATGGTTTGTGAGTTCGAGCCTCGCATCGGGCTCTGTGCTAACGGCTGGAAGGCTGAAGCCTGCTTTGGATTCTGTCTCCCTCTCTCTCTGCCCCTCCTCTGCTCACACTCTGTCTCTCTCTTTTAAAATTTTAAAAATAAGCAAACATTTAACAAATTTAAAAAAATATGTTTTATTTATTTTTGAGACAGATACAGAGCATGAACAGGGAAGGGGCAGAGAGAGAGAGGGAGACACAGAATCTAAAGCAGGCTCCAGGCTCTGAGCTGTCAACACAGAGCCCCACATGGGGCTCAAACTCAAAAACCACAGGATCATGACCTGAGCCGAAGCTGGACGCTTAACCAACTGAGCCACCCAGGTGCCCCAAACATTTAACAAATTTTATAGAAAAGCTATTTGTTGATGGAATTAGTCGTTTTTAGGGCGTTTCAAAAGAAACGCTAGCAGTGAAGGAGATTCACGGTCTGCTTGCTTTGTGAAGTCCGGCCTGAGACCCCACTTAGCTGTTCTGTGCCACCGCATACCTCTATTTGTGTGATGTAACTTCATCAACCCTTAACCCACTATAAACAAGAATCAGCCTTGACCTGAAAACCAAATAAATATGCATGAAAAGGTTCCTCAACTTCGTGTTTATTTTTCATATGTGTTCAGAGTACAGCATTAAGTTCAGTATTCCCAGGATACCGCAGTCCATGGTGAAGGCAGGATTACATTAAAGGGCATGTCCTTGGTGACTGCCTAGAGCTCTGAACTTAGCCGCCCGCTTACAACTCTGACGGATTCTGATGGAAATGTATATTTATATCACTGACTTCAAAAAAAGCATTTCATTAGGAATGGAAGGCCAGGGTGTTTCAATGATATTAAAGAAACAGGGTGCATGGGGGTATGCACTGTTTGAGTACAAAGTCTTGCGGGATATGTGTATGTGCGTGTATAAACATGTATGCACATACGTGTACACATGTGCTACATGTATATGTAGCATGTTTCACAGGAAGATACTTACAGATTTTACAGGCAGAAAGGATCAGTATAAATGGAATTTTCCGCGTTCAGGATCCTGTGCTCGAGTGTGCACTAATTCTTTACCTGGACTGTGTTCACGGAGTTTTACCAAAGACTGTGCAATGAATACGTGTGATTTTATTGGAGATATTTGTTTTCATCTCTAGGCTATGCCATTGCCCCTTTGTTACATGTGTGTGTAACTTAGGAGTTTTCCCAGTACATGATCATTTGGTCTGTTTGCTTTATTTTCTGATTTAGAAGATACATGCAAAAGTGGCATATTTAGCTCGTAATGTTATCATTTGGGAACTCATTAACATCTTAGAGTCTTAGAGATTTGTAGAGATGCTAATTCAGTCATTAGGGGTATTTATTTCACAATTAGAAATACATATGATGTGTGTATGTGTATCCCACAAGCCAGAATGTTTGTGTGTGTGTGTGTGTGTGTGTGTGTGTGTGTGTGTGTGTGTACACATCTGCTCCAGCCCTTCTGCTTATCCATAGAGTGTGCTTCTATTTTAAGATCAAGCTTGACAACCTAAAGATACTCCCTTAGACAATTGTAACGGTCACAATGTCAGGAAGACTTACCCTTCCTTCACTGAAGACAAGGCACACATTTCACTTAAGTTAGTCCCAATTCTGTCACTTCAGCCATCTGCTCGTGTGAGCAGTGGGCAGGCTGGGCCAGTCACCCTTGTTTTCTGCACTTTCACTTAGCAGTGCTAACACTACTGTCAGTATACTTGATGAGAGAGGATGCAGAAATAGGGGCGTAAAAGTAGGATTTCAAAGCCCCAAAACCAACTATACAAAACAGTAATGGATTATGAGTGCTCTTACTTCACAAGCACAGATGCAAATTAAGCACACCTTGGGTTACAGGTGCAGACAGTTTCACATAGCCCAGAAAAAAGGTAATATTTAAGTTCATACATCAAGCATATGAGAAAGGTTTGAAAGAGTGAAAACTGATTTTTCTTATCTGCAAATGTGACCCAAGTGAAACCTAGCTTTAAAATATATATTTGAGGGGCAAACAGCCTTTAAAGCAACCCTTTCTCTAAATTTGTATTTTGTATAAAGAATTGTTCGCCATTGATCCACCTTAACAAATCACATGTTTTCATTATTTCATACTCCTTTCTAATTTTTATTCGTGTGCACATACCTTTTAACATAGCATCATAAATTTGTTTTTGTGGTCTATACATTGTACTTAATTTATTAATCATAGCCTTCTTCCATGTGGTTTCAAAGTGGTCACAATTATAATTGTATAATGAAATAGTACCCTGTCATACATTTTCTCATTTTAATTTATTGTGTTATTATGGATTCTATGATACTGCCTCACCTTGCCCTGTTAAAAGAATTCCAAGGACTGTCGTTACTAGGTAGAAATGTATAAGTATTTTTATAACTCACATCAAACACATGTGAAAAGTGACAACATTGTGATTTAGGATGAGCAGGGCCAGGAAATTTTGTAACTGATATATGTTGAAGTACTCTACCTAAACAGCTTAAAACAAACGTAGGTTTTTCTACTCCCGAAGTCCTATGAGCAGTAGTTGTCAGAATGATTCTAAATGTCTGAGGCTAAAGTGGCTTCTCAACAAGACCTGTGAAGTTCTCCCTATTGATTTTCACTGTTGAGCAACACTGGGAGTTAGTGACGTCAAGAATTAGCAGTGTTGGCCGCCGGGGCTGGAGGCCGCTCTGCGCCGCCGCGTCCGGCGCCCGGGGATGGCCGCCCGGCTGCTGCCCGGCCCGCCGCCCGACGAGCTGGACTTCATCCAGGCCTACGAGGAGGTGCGGGAGAAGTACAAAGTGCGCGTCCCTCTCCTCCTTCTGAGTCCCCACCAGCATCGCCTCCAGCATCTGGGTTTCCACCAGCGGTTCACCGCAGCCCGGGCTTTTTCCGGCATGTTCTTCAGTCCACTGCCCGATTCCGAAGCCTCGTCCACACTCTTAGGTGTTGCTCACCGTGCCCCGTAACGAAACCTTGACCGGTCTCCTGTGTCTGCCGTAGCAAATTGCCACAAACACGTGGTCTAAGAACCAGAAATGTATCGACTCTCTTCTGGAGGTTAGAAGTCCAAAGTCAGCGTGTTGGCCACACTTTCTTGGGAGGCTCTAGAGAACTTCCTCACCTCTTCCAGCTTCTGGTGGCTGCTGGCATTGCCTGGTTTCTGGGGCTTTTCCTCCTAGGGTCTCTTCTGTCTCTCTTAAGGACGCCTGCCACTGGTTTGAGGGCCCACCCACGTGATCCAGGGTGCTCTCATCTTGAGACCCTTCACTTAGTAACATCTGCAAAGACCCAATTTCCAAATAAGGTCACAGTTGGTTGTAGGCACCAGGGGTTCAGACGTGAAAAGATCCTTTTTCAGGGTCGCCACTCCAAGCCCTCCCCCCAAGTGTCCCTCCAGTGTTGGTTGATGTATCATAAAACTTTCACATTTCTTTATTTTGTGCTTGTTGTTTAAAAAAAAAAAAATGCATAGCATTTTGTAGTACGGTTTAGTTTATGATTTTATAATTTGGTATTATAGAGTATTTTTAGACACATGTAACTTCTCTTTTACTTAATGTCACAACAGGAACATCTTTCTATAACATTTATTTACAATATGATATCACGTAACATAATATGCCTTTGTATGGTAACCACATCCTATTTAAACTAATGCCCTCTAAGAGAAAAAAAAAAAAGAATTAGCAGTGTTGGGGCACGGGAGAAGGGGATTTTTATCAACTTGACAGTTACACCAAATGTAGGCATGGGGGTCTTTAACATTTCTTAGTCTAAATTGGAGAACTTAATGGCCCGTTGTATTTAGAAATCTTGAATGAAAAGTTTGTATAGCTGCATGGGGTATTTAGTTCTTAGCCAATATCTTAACATTATTTAGCAATCATTTATTAAGTGCCTACAATGTGAAGACACAGTCGTAGATCCCGGGGATATGCAGATAAGGCAAAGTTATTGCCCACTTGAAATTTGTATTTACTCCCTACTTATTGAAGAAAGACAAAGAGTCTCTGTACCTTGTCAAAATGCATTTACTTTCAACAGTTAGTTACTGATTATTTTACTGAAGGTTCCATGGAAAGATGAAATGTTTTACGTTGCACTCCCGACAGGAAAACAATGAAAATCCCTTTGAAAAACTGAAATATTCCCGGGGAATAGTATAACAGATACTGACACTTCCCTCCTACATGAGAAAAAACTAAAAAAAATAAAAAATAAAATATGGAAAACAGCACTTATCATGCATTGGAGATTCGGACAGAGATTCCTGTGAGAGGGGGAATATTAGGTGATAACTACGACTGCCCTGAGTTGTGATCTAGAGACACTTTCCACGCTGTGCTGTTGAGGAGTGACCCAGGTGCAGCCTGGCAACTTCTGCATTCAGAGACACAAGTAGGTGGCTAAGAAGGCTAAGACAACTGGAGTCCACAGGACACAGGACTGGAAAGAAAAGAGCTTCCCAAAGAGAAGGCTCCTGAGGCTTGGAATCCTCTCCAAATCTTCTAATTTTTTTTTTATTGTGCTGTATTATCTTTAATTAAGTACAAAGGCTTCCTATTAAGTCACCTAGAGACCATTTTACCCACTGCTCCGTTTGACCACCAGTCTCTTGTCTCTTTCTTGAGCAATGGTGAGGCAGATACCCTTTGCATGCGTAAGAGAAATCCATAGCTTGTTGCCTTTGCCAATAACAAAAATGTTGGAGAACTGGGTGGCAGAGCTGTTGCCATTGGCAGTGAACTATATCCAAAGAACCAGAATGCCTCTCTCGGACACCGATCACACCAGTTCTTCCCAGGTTAGCACCTCTAGTCACCATACATAGATTACCAGTGTCAAACCTGATGAAATCAGTAATCTTTCCATTCTCCAAATCAATCTGAATGGTGTCCTTCACCTTGATGAGGGGATCAGGGTAGTAGATAGTGCCAGCATCATGGACCACCAGGTGAGGGGTTCCTTTTGTCCACACAAAGATCTCTCTCACTTTGCACAACTTATACTCGGCCTCCTCAGGTGTCATCCAAAGAACAGAAACAACCCTTGGTGTCACACAGATCAGATGGAAATTCTCCCCAGTCTTTGAATGCTGCTAACGTACATAAAACCAGCAGGGTGGGTTATATCAGCTCAGACCTTGCCATCAATCTTAATAAAATGCTGTATCAGATCTTTACTTCATCTCCTGTTAGGGCATACTTAAGTCTGTTCCTTAGGAAAATGATGAGAGGAAGACATTCTCTCAGCTAATAGGGACCTGTAGATGATTGAGGGACAAGCACACTGGTCAGTTTATCCAGCATCCAATGCTTTGAAGCTGTTACACACTTCAGATGCTCCTTGGGACCACAAGCCATGGCTGCACCAGGCACAGGAAGAAGACTGCCTCCTTCCAGTACCTGAGAAAGAGACTGGAGTCCTTTCCAAGTCCTAAGTTGAATATTGACTGGTGCAAGCATGTGAGGAAGCTGTCTGAGGCTGTGTAAAGAACCTGACAAGAATAGGGGAATTCTTTTCAGGGTCCACATAGGACCAAAGATAGTTTATATGTTCTAACTATCCAGAGTGTAAAACTCTGGTTTCCAGAGTGGGAAAAAAAAAAATTCTACATAGGTTAGGGTACTCAGAAGGATATTCTAATAAGTGGGGATAATTAGTATTCAGAAAGATATTATCTTAGTTGTGGTTAAAAGTAGTCATAGACTGAGCACTACTCTGGACACAGCTAACAAATCCAAAAGCCATTTCAGAAAGAATCACACTAGTTCCAAGTAATGAGCCTACTTTCTAGAATAATGCTGGAGAGCATTTAGAGGAATATGAAGCCATCCATGGTTCAGCAAGGTAAAACACATAATGTTCAGCATGAAATGAAATGTTATATTGGTATTGAAAGAAGAAAGATGCGGGGGCACCTGGGTGGCTCAGTCGGTTAAGTGTCCGACTTCGGCCCAGGTCATGATCTCGCGGTTCATGAGTTCAAGCCCCGTGTCGGGCTCTGTGCCGATGGCTCAGAGCCTGGAGCCTGTTTCAGATTCTGTGTCTCCCTCTCTCTATGCTCCTCCCCCGTTCATGCTCTGTCTCTCTCTGTCTCAAAAATAAATAAACGTAAAAAAAAAAAAAAAGAAAGAAGAAAGACGCTGTGACTCACCATAATATAGTAAAAAATAATAGAAATTGACATAATAGAAATTGACAGATTATAGATACGATAGAAGTTATGGACAAGGACACTAAACAGTATAATTACATCTGAAGTATGTAAGGTGGTAGAGTAAAGCTTTAGCATGATAACTATGACATGGACAATACTTTGGATGAGATCGAAAGAAAATTAAACACTGTGAAAGAAAAGGCCAGAGGAATTGAAGATAGGATGATGGAAACTATCTGAAATGTGATAGGTAAAAACTAAAGACACGATAAAGAAAACATCAGTGAACTGTCATAGGATAATATCAAGTGGTCATGTATAATTGTACCTGAAAAAAGAGTGACAGAAAACATATTTTATGAAATAATGGCTGCACAATTTCCAAATTTGATGCAAATTATACAACAGTGGATTCAAGAAACTCAACAAATGCCAAACATAAGAAACACAGAAAACAAAGCATATCATACTGAAATTCCTCAAAATCAAGGATAAAAATAAAAGCCTAAAAGCAATCTTAGTAAAGCAGTTAAAGATAAAGTGGCAATAGATCTCTCATCTGAGACAATATAAGCAAGAAAACAATGGAAAAGCATGTTTAAAATCCTGCAAGAGTGGCGCCTGGGTGGCTCAGTCAACTGAGAGTCTGACTCTTGATGTTGGCTCAGGTCATGAACTCACTGTTCATGGGTTCAAGCCCTGCGTCAGGCTCTATATTAACAGTGCAGAACCTGCTTGGGATTCTCTCTCTCCCTCTCTCTCTGCCTCTCCATCACTCTCTCTCTCTCTCTTTCAAAAATAAATAAACTTTAAAAATAAAACCATGAAAGGAAAACAACTGTCAACCTATAGACCATACTCTATCTTTAAAAAATGACGGTGACTAGAGACTGTCTCATCACTAGCAGATCTATAAATTTAAAAAAATAATAAAATAAATGTTTCAAAACACCTTCCAAGTAGAAGAAAAAAAAAATACAAGGTGTAAGTCTGGATTTGTACAAAGGAATGAACAGCTGCATAAATTGGAAATGTGTGGAAAGTATTTTATATTTTATTAAAAAGCCTCTTTAATTGATAATTGACTCTTTGAATTAAAAATAGTACAGATGCACTGTGGCACTTGTAAAGGTAAAATATGTAGAGATAAAGTATGTAAAAAACATATATAACAAAGTTTGGAATGAGGAATTGTAAGTATACTATTATACCGTACTTGTGCTGTAATACTGTACGTGAAGTGGTCAAGTCTCACACAAAAGGAGACTGGGGTAAGCTAAAATTGTATTGTATAAACCCTATTACCAGGCAGATTGATAAACAAATAGTGGTATGTCCAGACAATGGAATACTACTCAGAAATTTAAAAAAAAAACTATTGATATGCATAATAAAATTAAATGAATATTAAAATAACTTTATTCAGTGAAAAAAGGCAACACAGAGAAAACATACCATGTAATTTCATTCATGCAGTTTTTAAAAAGTGCAAACCATTCCACAGTGACAAAAGGCCGGTCAGTGGTTGTCTGGGGATGTAGGTGGGAGTGAGTGTGTAAGTGATTGGAAGAAAAAGGGAAGGAGGGGTCACAGAGGAGCCCACGCAACTTGTGGAGGTAATGAATGTACTCATCATCTTTGTTTTAGGTTTTATTTATTCATTTGGAGAGAGAGAGGGGGGTGGGGCATAAAGAGAGGAAGAGAGAATCCTAAGCAGGTGCCATGCTGTCAGCACAGATCCCAACCCGGGGCTCAATCCCATGGCCTCTAGGATCATGACCTGAGCCAAAATTAAGAGTGAGTCGGATGCTCAACCAAGTGAGCCACCCAGGCGCCCCTGTCATCATTATCTTGATTGTGGTGATGGTTTCCAGGTTCATGCATGTGGCAGGATCTCTCAACTGGTACCTTTAAAGCACGTGCCATCTGAAGTATAACAGTGTCTCAAAAAATATGTGAAAAGCAAAAAGTTGGTTTTTACAGCCAACCCGCCAAACAACAAATTCCCAGTTCTTCCTTCCACAGTTTTTCTAGCCTGCCATAGTATCATTCCACCAAACACAGCGTAGAACAAATTTTCCTTAATTAGTAATCTGCCTCTTGTTCTCAGCAGAGCCTGTGTGGTTACTTGAATGTTGCTGACCACGTTCCTTTAGAATATTCTTTAATGACTAGTGATTGCAATCTCTGGTTTACATGTGAAATTTCATTCTAATATACATAGTATGTGTATATATATATGTATATATATGTGTGTGTGTATACATATATATGTGTGTGTGTATACATATATATGTGTGTGTGTATATATATATATGTATATATATACACACACACATACATAATACGTGCCTAACAACATGCATATGCTGATTACATATGACATGTATATTATAGAATATAGAATATATATTTTGTGTGGTATATGTGTGGGTGTATTGTATATAAATATAAATACACACAAAGACAGAGCTATACTCTGTTGTGATGGTAACAATTTTGACATGTTTCTTCATGAGTAAACTACTTAGAGTTCTGTGAAGTCATGTTACTAAGTTCATATATATATATATATATTTGTTGTTGTTGTTCAAAAATATAGTAACTTCATTACTTGTCCACTGATGGGTCATGACCTAAGGTGAATACGCTTAGGTCTATCTGTACATATTTCACATGTATACTGTAGCTAATATTCTCTTGTACTAGGGCCACTAGCACAATGTAACTTTATCAAACATAGACGAAATGTTACTTTAAATATTCCTAATCTGCAAATTAACACTGCGTCTCCTATGTGTTTGCAAAAGTTACAGAAGTTATAACACATTGTCTCAGAGTTGGTTGCTCTTTCTGACTGTTGAGAATAAATTATCATTCATTAGTGCTTTCCTAGTGATCCCTGAGGTTGTTAAAACTTTTCTCACCTCCTGGTAAGGGGAATTGGAATTAAAGATTTTATTGCCTCTCAGAACTTGACCTCTATAGAAAAGTAACGTAATTTTAAGCCCCAGAGGAAATCACCTCTTACTTCCTGGAGTTCCCTTGTGAAACCCATCAATGATATGATTAACATGATTTTGTCTTTTAAATGTTTCAAAGCATCTCACAGTCTTTCGGATCTTTGCAGTGTGGCGGATTGGAAAGGGACCTGGCCCTCCTTGTTTCTGGATCTTCATATAGACATAATGAGGCCACACACTTTCTAAAATTTGTGCAACGTATAGTTGATTAACAGGCATGTGGAATCAGAGGGACCATTGAAAAATCTGTCATTTTTCTAGACCAATATTATTCCCCTATGTTCTTATAATTGCATAGTGGAAAAAATGTACAAAAAGTGATTAAAGTCACTAACGCTTTCTAAATGTTTGGGGGGCTTGGAGTGAAAGATACACTGACATTCTAAAATCTTTGCCGGTCCTGTGCTACTAAACATATATAGCTAGCATTACCGGCACTTTATTTTGCAAACACGCTAATGAAGGATCAGGTCCAAAAGAGTGCAGTGTGCAAAGATAAACTGATCTGCATAGGAAAATTGGAAGGGTATTAAATTGGAGAGAACAATTCTAACAACCCAACTAGATTAGGATCCTGTAGAGAAGTGGCTGGTGAGAGCCCATAATTGGTAGCTGAAGGATTTTTAAATACAGTGTTGCTTAATATTTACTTTCATATTGCTTGTTATGCTGGATGGTAAACAGATCTTTCAATTTAAAGTGCTCAGTCAAATGTCTTCTGTGAGGTATAAGAAAAAAAAAAAAAAACAATGAACATTGGTTAATTTTACCATGGGTTGTCACAGACTAAAATGAAGAAATATCGTGGAAAATAACATGTTAGTGAGATCTACAAAGTCAGACCCAAAGCGGCCATTACAATGTAATCCTGGAACAATATGCTGGGATTTTAGTAAGGAAATGGGATGAGGGGCTCAACCCAATTGATTTCATTAAGATGGTCAGGAAAACCCATTTTATATGCAGATTACTACATACAAATTTCACTAATTACTTGTACTTCAATGCCCATGTATGGTTTGCCAAAATAGCAAATCTCAAATGAGAAAATGAATATCATCAAAAGCCCTTGATCCCTTTCCAAAAGGAGGAAATAGCATTCTACTCCTGGGGGCGGGGGGGGCGCCCCAGCACGAACATCTTGGGTCAAAATCAGTCCTTACTCCTTTCTTGCTCAGTGTTGGGATGGTTATGCCAATGTTTTAGTCCTTTTATTGCCCCTGGAACTTTCCTGGAAGATTTCCGTCTGAAACCTATAGGCAGGGTAAACGCAGACTGGTATTATGATGCTGGCTAAGGAAAGCCAAATCTGGAAAATACCAAATCTGGAAAAAAAAATCCTGAAAACACCCCTAAAGCCCTAGAGTCTCAAGACATTATTTGATTACAAACAAGCCAGAACCTTCACTGAAAAGCATCAGTTAGTTTTGCTGGGTATTTTGAGCCACAATTTAGCATGCCATTCAGACAACCAATTTTATATCATATGGTAATTAGTAAGGGGGAGGGAAGATGGTATTTAGCAACCTCCCACCTTAAATTTGTGAAATAAAATCAGAGTTGTCATCGTGGGGTAAAAAATCCATGTTCAGAGGTGCTTGACCTGGAATCTAAGATCCAAGCTAGAGCCCCTTTAAGTATTCAAGTGTCTGTTTTTCATGGATAAAGATCATGTGTGTTTTTTTTTCCTGTAACTGTAAAAAAAATTATTTTTTTGTTGTTACTCTTTCTCTGTTGGTTGGTTTTAAGCATAGCGTAACATCAGAATCAGGTCTGTTTTAAATTCCAGATGACTGGCCTGAAATGTGTATGGTTCTATTTTGTAAGATGTTTTGTATTGTCATTCTGGAAAGCATCTGACCACAGGTATATAGCATCAGAGATAGATCAACTCTTTGTTGTACATACCCCGGAAAACTGGCTCCATCTGCCTTTTAAATTCTTATGATAACTGAATTTGCTGTAAAGGAGCAAAGGTTTTCAAAAGGCATTCAGTCACGTATTTCTACTGCAGGTACAGGGTTTAATTGTGCGCTTACTTTTCAACAGCTCTTTTGCTGTTGCCAATAACATCTCCCTAATAGTGTGTTGCCAAAAGACATTTCTTTTTTATTATTTAATTTACTTATGGAAAAAAAATGGTCCAGATATTACTTATCTTCCTTGATTATGTACATATTGACTCGAAGCAGAACTAGAAATTACAGTGGAACTCCAGAAAATAGCATAGGTCGCAAGTTCAACAATATTAATTTTGCTTACTGGCCCTCTGTGGAGGTATTGTGTTTACTGGCACCTTTGTGAAATAGTGTCTGTCTGAATGAGAGAAATTTCTATATCCATATGCCTAAAGGACCAATGAGTAAATTATCTTAAGTATATTATTTCACAGATGTCAGAATCTTTCATGTGTCCCCTTATTAGTTTATTAGAAAAGACTCAATGAGATAGATTAGTCTGGTATTTTTATTCTTACATTATAGGTAATAGGACTAAGGCACAAATTAAATTTGCTGGGCACAGTTTGCCAAGCTGATCACTGACAGAGATGATATTAGAACTTAATGACGTTCAGGTGAGTGGTCACATATACAAATACTGAAGGGGAGAGTCATTCATATTCATGTAATTAATTAAATATAAGAATAGAGAACTTTCCAGAGGAAGCAGTATAAAAGAAGAACAAAGATCATAGGATTAAGCTTTGTCATAGGACTAAATAAACAACTAATTTTCAGAAACAAAAAGACTGTTACCACTACTGTGATTGTCCCAGCTTTCCTGTATGTTTTGTCTCCAAATATCATTGCCTCACCTCCGGGCCTGACCTAATGCTTGTCAGGACGAGAATCAACAAACTGGTAGAATACTATTTTCTCCGTAGTCTTTTTGTGCTAAAGCAATCTGTTCACTTTTAAATTTTTTTTTTCAACGTTTATTTATTTTTGGGACAGAGAGAGACAGAGCATGAACAGGGGAGGGGCAGAGAGAGAGGGAGACACAGAATCGGAAACAGACTCCAGGCTCTGAGCCATCAGCCCAGAGCCCGACGCGGGGCTCGAACTCACGGACCGCGAGATCATGACCTGGCTGAAGTCGGGCGCTTAACCGACTGCGCCACCCAGGCGCCCCTCTGTTCACTTTTATCGTAACATTTTCAAGAGACAACCAGGTAATTTTCCTTATAGGATATTTTTGATTTATCTGATTGTTTCCTCTTAGTGTCTTTTACAGCATTCCTTTGTTTCCTAAACTTCCTATAAACTGGAAACTTGGTCTATAGGGTAGGTTAGACTCAGATTAAACTTTTTTTGGAGTACCTGTCTGGCTCAGTCAATAGAGCATGTGACTCTTGACCTCACGGTTGTGAGTTTGAGCCCCACGTTGAGTGTAGAGATTACAAATAATTTTAAAAAAAATTTTAAAAATTTTAGCAAGATGATTTCATAGATCATATTATATACTTATAATTAATCTCATTAAAGAGTGCACGCAAATCATGTTGTCCCACTAGCAGAAATGTTAACTTCTATTACTTAAGAAACTATTATGAGGGTGCCTGGGTGGCTTAGTCGGTTAAGTGTAATGACTTTTGGGCCCAGGTTGTGATCTCAATTTTCGGTAGATTGAGACGCACATAGGGTTCTGCGCTGACAACGTGGAGCCTGCTTGGGATTCTCTCTCTCTCTCTCTCTCTCTCTCTCTCTCTCTGCCCCTTCCCTGCTTGCTTACACGTGCACACCTCTCTCAAAATAAACAACAAAAAAGTATTATGAGATGTGTTGATTCTAAAGTAAATTTTTCCATAGTTATTAGCAAGAAGCCCGTGCTGTTTTGTTACCTTTAATTGAACTGTTCCAAAGCCTAATTACTTGATAAGTGGTCACAAAATGGTGGTTTTTCTAATTCTATCATTCCACCTATATATATATATGTGTGTATGTGTGTGTGTGTGTGTGTGTGTGTGTATTAATTGGCATTCTTAAAAGTACATTCTCTCATTAACTAGGGATAAAATGCAGTTCTTCCTAAAAAGGAATAGTAAAAGCTTATTTCTTTTCCGTGGGAAATCAAATAGCTATGTCCAGGGTTAGGAGATTATGGGGAGTGCATTGCAAAGCAGAACACTGCATTCTGGCCTTGCTGAAAACAGAAGGCCACACTTTGCTTATCTAGTTAAATGTATATCCAGGGGGCACTCACTTGGCTTATCTGGTTAATGTATATCTAGGGGTTAGGTCCTGCCTATGCTCATAAATTCCTTAGACCATGTTGTTGCATGGAGTATTTTACCCTGTGTTAACTGACTTTTCTGCAGGCCTTTCTATATGTCCTTAAAAATACATTTTTTAAAGGTTTATTTATTTTTGAGAGAGAGAGAGAAAGACAACACAAGCAGGGGATGGGCAAAGAGGGGAGACAGAGAATCTGAAGCAGGCTCCAGGCTCCAGCCTGTTAGTAGAGAGCCCAACACACGGGTTGGACCCATGAACCGCTAGATCATGACTTGAGCTGAAGTTGGACACTCAACCGACTGAGACACCCAGATGCCCCTATAAGGTCTTATCGGCATGTAGGCCACCGACCTATTGCACACTGTTTCCCTAAATGTATGCTAAATAAATACGGGAGCTTGAGACCAGCTCGGAGAGACTTCCCTTAGTCTCCCTCTCACCTCTCCTGACTTGAATGGGATCTTGAGTAACCCTTTCTGCCACCCTACGCTTTGCTGGACAAAGTCAGAAGCTGAACCCATACTGTTGCATGAATTATCTATTTTTCTGTTAAATGGTTACAATAATAGGCATGTCCACTGGTGGCAAATCCTGTTGTTTTCTACCTCCTCTTTGTCGTCTTCTCCTGCATCCCGCCAGATTTTTATGTTACCACTTCAAACTCATGGTTTTAGAGTTTTCCAGTGTTTTGCACTCATTAACAGTTATTTTTTTCCAATCAACGTTTCATTGAATAAAATGTGTCCTTTACGTTAAGAGCACATGGGTGCGCAGTATTTTTCCACATTGCTGCTGATTTCTAATGGGTATTCGGGAGGCACTATGTCTCAGATGAACTTTCTGGATCAATTTTTCCAGAAACGTGGTCCGCCATTTCCATACGGATATTCGCAGCATCTTTCAGGTCATGACAGTTTTCTGGAGTTTTAAGTTCTGCTCCTTTTTGGGGTGGGGAAGGGTCTTTGTCATTTTCTCTGATTCGTTCTATGCCGCTCCTCCTCTTCGTGGTCTCGGCCCTATTTATTCTTACGCATCTTTTTTTGCACATCCAGTTGTGCTACTCTTGCCAGCTTCGTAGTAGAGTCATATTGTGAGTCGAAATTATCTTTTCCTTCAGTTTTCTCAAAGTCTGTTTGGCTCTTATTTCTGATCTTCCAATTATTTCTATTTTAAATATTTAAACATTCAATTCCTAACTGCAAATTCCTTTTTTAGATTATAGTAACATGAGTGGGAGAGTTGTGTGCAGCTTATTTTTTCATGTTTTGTGGTTTTGGGGTGTTTTTGTGAAACGTTTATTTTTTAACTTTCTTTTACTGATTTTTTCACAAGTGTTCAGTTCCCTTCGGTACAAAGGTTCTGGCAAAGGCATCCACCTGTCCCCTCCATCGGGGCGCTGACCCCGTGCCCATGGCGCTCTGTCCCGCCACTATGTCTGAAAGCCCCGGATGTCCGGCGGCCCTTTCGCTGGGTTCTCCATCTGGTCCTGCACAGTAGGGGCAAGAGTCAGTGTGCCTCTCCCACCTGCCCCTCCATCCAGGGACCTGCCTCCTCTGCAGCTCTCGGAGGCAGGCTGCCAGATGCACTGGCAGAGCCCATCCCGGTGGTGGTGCTGGGATCTGGCACCAGGCAGTGTCCCTCTAGCTCGTCCACCAGAGCCTCCAATCGGCGCCCAGTAGTGTCCCCCACCACCCCCAAGAAGGCTTCCACAAGTGGGCCCCTGGAAGTGGGCCTCTGGAACTGGGGTCCCTAGAAGCATCCACCTCCGGAAGCGCTGCCACCTCGGAAGCAGCCCTTTTTCCTGCCCCAAATGGGGCTCCTGAAAGTTCTCCCACAACAGAATCAGCGCCTTCCTCCATCAAGCCGGTTTCTGGAGGTGGGACTCCCGGAAGTGAGCCCCCAGGAAGCCTTCTTCCCCACGAAGTGGGGTCCTGGAAGTGGGCTCGCCCCTGCAGCAGGCAGGCAGAAGCAGTATCCTGGAAGCGCCTTTCTGGAAGGGCCCCGCCCAGAGAGGGCCCTGCCTGCAGCCCTCCTCCACTGTCCTCCTTCAGGGGCTGGGGCTGCGGTGCGGCTCCTCTCTCCCCGGGGCCCGGGAGCTCCAAGATGGCCACACTGCCATTTTAGGTCCCCGCCCATTTCCGCTTTCTTTCCAAGGTGACTTGCGCGCTGGTGTTTGACCAGGCTGTGTTAGTCTGTCTGACCTTCCTGCACTGCGCAGGGCAGTCTTCCCTCCTCACTTCCGCCAAAAGGGGTTTCCGGTAGTTCCTGCTGTGGGAGGTCCCTCACCGTGAGCCTGTGTTCTCGGCTTGCCCTACTGCTGTGGGCGGACCCCCACCCTGGGGACATCAGCACTGTGACCCCCCCCCCCCCCCCCGTCCCCCTGGGCCATCTGCAGCCTCTCTGGCTCCGCAGCTGCTGGGGTGGAGGCTACACTGCTCTCCGCGTGTGTTTGACATGATCCCTCCTGGGGAGGTCGAGGAAGAGCTGGGTCTGTGCCCCCCCGACTGGTGTTCCAGTGCCGGCCTTCCAGGCCCCCTTCAGCGGGCTTCCAGGAACTCCCGATCTTTCTCTTCTCAGCTAGCAGGTGTCCTTCTGCCAAAGCACCGCTGGGCCGGTGTGCGCGAGGCACGTACTTGACGCGGAGAGCTTCCTGCGTCATCACGTGTCTGAGAAGTGAATCATCCCCCACGTGCTGGTGGAGGTGATGGGGAGCATTACTCAGCGTGTGTTATGGGCGCTGCCACTGTCAGGTGGCCCGGACGCGTGGCCCATACAAGTATGCTGTTGCGAACGACTTACACGGTGACTTCCTCCTTCTAGATGAACAGGAAGTGCTGTCCAATAGCATTAGCTTTTGCATAGCGTCATTAGACCGATTCTCTGCTCTTCGTCTTAAGACGCTGTCATTGGAAACGTAGACTTCTTGAGCTTTTGTCCTTTAAGATGGAAAATGACCCCGTGATAGTGACGGTATCCCTAGTGCTTTTAATAATGTTTCTTTTTAGGTGGGTTTAAATGCATTTTGACTTGTTGTGAGTTTGTAATTTGAAAGTCAGTGCTATTCCGTGCATTGTTAGTGCAAACAAATCATTGGCTCAGAAAAATCCTCACTTGGGTAACTCACCGCTTTCCATATGGTCGTGCCACTCTTGTAAACTCACCGCTTACCATGCGATCATGCGATCGTGCCCCCTCGTGTAACTCACCGCTTACCATACGATAGGGCCCCAGGAATCTGTTGTGATTTCAGCAAACACATTTGAAGTAGTGAAGTCCTTGTCTAAGAAACAATTTCTCATGGGTTTTACAATCTTAACTACAGTTTGCATTGCATGTGGTCACGGCTGCCTATATCAGACACCAGGTCAACAAACCTGTTCTGTGAAAGGATCAGTAGGAAGTGTTTCCAGTTTTGGAGGCATATGGGCTCTACCTTGGCATTTTCAGAGCAAAATCAGCCATTGGATATTTTTAAAAGAGTAATTGTGGCTGTTTATTTACAAAAACAGGCAGCGGGCTGTTGGCGTGCAGGCCATAGATTGTAGACTGTCAGAGAAAGGCACATGTGCATCTCTTTGGAGGGGAGCTGATAAAGATATCAGCAGAGAGCATGTGTGTTGGGTGAGACTAGGGAGGCATGAAAGTGTGGGAGTCCATACGTGTTTGCCACACTTCAGGTAGAGGAGCACAACAGGAGAGGTATTTGTAAGGGGACCCTGATGTTCAGGGAAACCCTCCACACCTCGGTGATGAATGGGGTAAAGATGAAGATGCCTGTGTCTGGCTAGAGGTTTTCAGGAATCAGAGTAAACTTGCCTAAGAAATTTGCTTGGGGTTTCACTTAGGATGTGTTGCTAACATACGTGAGGTCATAAGTTGATTGTGCTGCTGGAAACGTCGTGTGTACATGACATGGAAAACTGAAGGTTTAGGTTCAAGACATGGGTAAGAATGATTTTATAATCATTCATTCGTAACTGACCTATACAATTATAGGTGTAGAAAATCATCTGGAAGCTAATCTATACAATTATATTTTTATTGTTTACTTACAAAGTTGTAGGCTCCATAAAAAGGAGAAAATCAAATGATTTTGTGGATATAAGCACGCATTTGGTAATGGTTTGAGTTTTGGTTTTTTTTTTTCTTTTCTATTTAACACAGCTGGCTATATTGTAAAGGAGGCCTATGCAAGCGAATAGGGGACTAACCTTGTCTGTTGAAAAGTCTTTAAATTGTGTATAAACAAAGCAATCTCTTTAGAGGAATGATTACAAAAAACAAAATAGTTTTTTTTCTTTTTTTGATGTCTGATATAATAGTTGTTTGAAAATATTGGTACAGTTTTGTGATGAGGGAGAAGGAGAACACAAAAGAAAAAAAAGCTCGTCTTTTTATTTGTATAAATGGTAGAGCAATAGGATTCTTGGTTATGTTAATTGTACCTCTGTGTTTCAGCCTTCAAGCTTCACAGTAATTTGTTAAGTATTATTTTAATCCTTTCAAACAGCTAGAGTGCTAGCATTTGATTTGGTTGCTCCTGCCAAGAAAAGTTTCTGAAACTAATTAATGCAGAGAAGACTTTATTGAACAATTAAGAAAGGGATTAATGATGTTAATAGTTTCTGAAAATTTTAAAAATGATCCCAAACTAGAATCCACATTTTTCTGGAGCGTCTTTCATGTATATAATTAAAAGGCCCATGGATTTATGTATGAAACATATTCATAAGACATACATTTGCCTTAAGTGTATTAATCTTTAAATTAGTAATTCTGTATCTTGTTCCAAAGATTGTGTCAAGGAACGGAATGATTTTAGGACTCGTCTACCCTAACCAACTTCTTCCTTTGTAATCCAAATGAATTTAAATGAAATGTCATAATACCTTTTAAACTAGTAACAGATATCTTCAAACTATAGGATTAACAAGTTACAACATTATAAGATCCTAAAAGGGCTAAAAGAGGCATGAATATATATATATATATACATATATATATATACATATATATATATACACACACACACACACACATACATATATACATATATATACACACACATATACATATATACATATATATATATATATATATGTATGTATATGTGTGTGTGTGTGTGTGTGTGTATGTATAATGTTTGAAAATGGCAACAATAGATTAGGGAGTCTATTTAGAAACAACCCGGAGGACTCCACAGGCACAGCAATGAGCTGTAACCTAGACTTTCGGAAATGCTGCTTTCCTGAGTCATGGCCCAGGGCTGGGTGCCTTTATGGGTTGTGAGGACACGGAAGGACAAAGACTTCAGGGTGTTGTAAAGAAGTCAACAAGGTAACTAATTGGAGTAGGGCTACCAGTGAGGGAGCGTGTCTTAAGAACAGTGTAACCAGGTCTGTGAGGAAGTACCATGTGGGAGGTGCTGACAAGCATTGAGTAGAGATTAAGAAGGAGAGGTGCAGTGACCTGTAAGAAAGTGTGAGAATATATTCTTTCACAGTTGGTCATCCTGGAGTTACAGATAGCCCAGGAGAAAGGGTATGCTTCAGACCTTCTAGATTTCTGTAAGGATTGAGTGAGCTAATCCATGCAGAGTTGAGCACAGTGCTGAGGCACGGTGGATATTGGAGAAATATTAACTCGTGCTGCGTCTTATCCCTTGTTATTATTTGTGTCTCCTTTGCCCAGTATAGCACCTTGTATGTAAGAGCTGTTCAATTTAGTAGCCGGTTAATAAACAAACAGGAATCCTATAGTAATGCATTTTAAATTACCCAGTCTGCAAGGAAAAATAAATACAGTCATTGCATTAACGTTTGCTTCTTTGTGTTTTAGTGGTTTGCTGGTAATTATGAATAGAGCTTTGCTCCTACAGATGTACCTCATTAGACACAGCGGATGAAGTTCTAAAATGTTGTGTTTTATTCAATTTTTTGGTGAATTAAATTATATATTTTTCTCTCTGTAAGAGGAGCATAAGGAATCTGAAATTATATACAGTTATCAATTAACAGTGATTCCTAATACCAGTTTTAAGAGTCTGTCTAATGTAATTTTTCCATCAGGTAGTAAAATCACCTATAAAATGCTTTAATTGACTAGAGAAAAGTCACTATTTAAACCTACCATATATTGAATCATCCTTCAAATTTAAGAGTCACTTTTACTTAGGCAATCATCCTGTAAACTAGTAGTTTAAATTTTTGGGGGGGTATACAAATTGGTTTTCCTGACGGCTGGTCACAGCTGGGTATCTAGAATGACCCAGTGATCACAGCTTTTTAGCTCTCGGGCATATTTTGTGTCACCGAGGTGGAAATGCAACACCAGGGTGGTGTTCTCTCCCTGTGTCCGTTATCCCATGGAGCTCCACGGAGGAGTGGGAAGTCTCCTCCTTTGGGATCATTGTTTTAACTAGGGGAAAATGAAGATTAATAAAATAATGTAAGAGAACGAGAAATAAAACTTGAAAGCGAATATCCACTGTCATGGAGAGAAAGAGCCGAGACCTGCCCTTGGTCTCTCTTATTTATATGCCCCTGATATCACATTTGGAGAGGAATTCATCTTTAATAGCCCAGAAAGTCTGTAGCCCTTGAGTGTCCAACATGTGATTCTAAACTCACCAACAACATTCTGAGTAACAACATTGGCTTCCTGTACAGTTTCTACCCAGAGAGAAGTGGGTAACTAGAGGGAATCGGCTAGTATATTTCTCAAGGTAAATTAATGAATTGGCATTCTATTAATTCATATGTCTGTTTAATTCATGAACTGAGGACATTGGAGCACACATCATACTCACTTAAAAGGCAGAGGTCAAGCGTTACACCAAAGGAGCCACCTTTGAGAGTAGAAACTCAACCTTTGCTTTAAAACGAGTCTTGCGGTGGGGATGCTTGCTGACAGTTTTAGTCTCACTCATGTGAACCTAGTGCAGCCATACGGAGTAAAGCTGAGCCATAAAAATCCAAGAAAAACGTACTTCTGACACCTACAGACTCCAATGCCTGCATGTAAGGCAGTTTTTAGAAAGCCTAGTGCTCACATTAGGAAAAAATCCTTAGTTAGAATAGTAATAAAGTTCTGTTTAAGAACATCGTACTCAATGAGGCGCCTGGGGGGCTCAGTCGGTTAAGCATCTGACTTGATTCCTGCTCAGGTCATGATCTGGTACTTTGTGAGACTGAGCCCCACGTTGGGCTCTGCACTGGTGGTGTGGAGCTTCCTTGGGACTCTCTCTCACTCTCTCTTTGTCTCTCTCTAAAAATAAATAAAATAAATTTTGAAAAGAATATACTACTCCATTTGTAATTGTTTACCAGCAAGTTTGTGTATTTCTTTGTCAAACACGTGTCAATCGAATTTTTTATAGCAATTTCTTAGGCAGAGGAAACACTGAAGCACAACATGAAAAAGTTGCCTGGTAAAGTTAGTTGTTGGGTAAACACCAGGTGCTTCTCAGCCTGCCCTGTCCCCCTCCTTTTAGTTCAGACTTGTTTTGGGCTCACTCTCAGTTGGCCCTCACCCCAGGAAATCTTTAGCAGGTCTGCGGACTTGTGAGTCACAGAAACCCTTTAAACCCCACAGAGTACACAGGAACAGACATATTTTTGTCAGTGTCCCATGCAGGCTGCACAGGAAGAGGGTGGACACTCTACCAAGCCCTTTCTCAGCAGAAACCCATGACGCCACATGTCTCCTCCACTGTAGTCGCCTCATCAGGCCACAGATCACTGCAGAAGAGTAGGATTTTAAATGTTTTGTTGTCAGCCATCCCTGTCACTGATGTGGGATCTTAATCCTCAAAGTCCAGAGGTTCACTCTTTAAACCTTGGTCTCTTTGAGGAGGGGATAGGTTCTTCTTAGGAACACAGAACTTTAAGCTTGCTCTTACCCACCCTGGTTCTTTCTTCTTGGTCAAAACCCCCACTGTCCTGAAAGGCTTTTTTGCTGTGGAAGAGAAACTTCCTTTACACCATATCCTTTACCCTCTCACTAGGCTAGGGCTTACAGTAAAGAGTTTTACTCAGACTTTCCTCTGTTCTAGTCAAGGAAAACTCTTTGGGATTATTTTAGAAAAACCTGGCTCCCAAGACTGTGCTTTTGCTTAAGATGCACAACCTCAAATTTGAATCTCAATGTGAGCAATGACACCTTTATTCTAACTTGTGCTTGCTCTCCCCATAAAACTTGATTGCCAGTGATACAAAGGATGTAGACTCACAGAAAAACAAGATTTACAGGATATGAAAAGTATATTGACTATATATTTCAAATGCATGCTACCTATTACGATGCTTTCCCCCGTACTCTCTAGTCATATGCTGACAGTGCCCCCAGGTTTACTTGCTACCTGATTTGTCATTGGATGAAAACATGTGTGTTCAAGGTGTACCATACTGAGGCAAATCACTAACCATCTCTGAGCTACGATTTTGTCATAGGTTAAATGTTTATACACACACGTATATATATATATATATATATATATATATATACGCACACATATATGTGTGTATATATATATATAATAAAATTTAATACAAAACTCATAGAAGGTAGGCACTATATATATAATTTTATAACTTATGGAAAGAATTTATAGTGTTTTGTGACATATTATTTAATAAGGAAGTCACCTCTATACTGATGAGTGGTGATGACAATGATGATGATGATAGTGATATAACACAAACCTTGAATCATTAGGTGTTATATTTGTCAAGATGATAGAATTTAATTAAGAAAAAAAAATTTCCACAAAAGTCAACACTCAACAAAATGGCTTAATCACATCATGGAGAAGAGTCTATGAGTAAATCAATTTGTACAATTGTAGACTCTAGAAGATGGCAAAATGTAGAGACATAGCCAACTAATTGTAACTTAATTGGGGAAAGAAACATATTTCAACTAATGATTCATCTGAACATGTTCACTAAAACAAGATTAAAATTCAGAAATTGAATGACGTTAGGAACTGTAGACTATTGAAGAAATATGGGTAACAATTTACCCATATTTAATTACAATTCTGTCAAATCTGTAGGTGAAATACAAGATCCAGTGGAAATTACCACTTCCCCCATTTTAACAGGGCAGTAATAGAACATGTTCAGCACAGAAACACAACATAGAAATATCTAGAGTAGGGACGCCTGGGTGGCGCAGTCGGTTAATGGCCTCCAAAGATGCCCATGCCCTAATCCCTGGAATTGGTGAATATGTTACCTTATGTAGAAATTAGGAATTATCTTGCAGATAGAATTAAGGTTGCTAATCAGCCCACCTTAGAAAAAAATTATCTTGGATTTTTCATTTTGGCGCGACTGTTCACAAGGAGACTCAATAGTGGACGAGAGAGACAGTTGGAAGGGTGTGATATGGGAGGGATTTGTCCTGATGCTGCTCAGTGTGAAGATGGATGCCATGAGCGAGGAATACAGAAAGCTTGCACAAATGTTAGGAATGATGGTGCAACAGAATTTCCCCCCCTGGGCCTTCAGGAAGGAACACAACCCTCTTTGCTAAACACTTGAGCCCTGGGAGATCAGTGTTGGACGTATAGTCGACATAATGGTAAGATAATAAATATGTGATATTTTAAACCAATGCATTTGTGATATTTTTTGGCGCAGTAATAGGAAATCCATCGTTTCTGGCAATCGTGGAAGACGGTGAGCTATATTCTCACTTAGGAGCTTTGTTTTACTCTCAGTAGTGACTTAAATAATCAGCTTACCTCGTCTGACAAAGAAGACACCCCAGCAGGCACTGTCACAGGGCACCCATGCCACTCTAATGCGCCTCACAAAGTCAACTTCCAGTTGGGTATTTACTGATGGCTATAGTGGTGGGGACATGGTCACTTGTTCGGCAGTAGTCCTCTACCCTACTGGTCAATCATGTTCATGGTAAGTTCCAATAGTGATTCGAAATTTTCTTTGATGTCTCACCCCTCTTTAAGCCATCAGGAAATTTTAATTTTAAAGTAAACCTTTGATCCTGTGCCACACATCTAAGTCAAAAAAAAAAAAAAAAAAACATTGAGGCTGTATTGCGTACAAAGCGCTGTGCACTATGATATGTCATTTCAGCTACAAAGACCGCAATTAAGACATAAGAGCCACCTCAGAATGCTCACAGCATTTAAGATCTATATGGAAACAAGGAGATTTAAGTGTGTATAGGGGCACCTGGGTGGCTCAGGTGGTTAAGCCTCTGACTCTTGGTCTCATCTCAGGTCATGATCTCATGGTTCGTGGGATAGAGCCCCATAGGGGGCTCTGTGATGACTGCACAGAACCTGCTTGGGATTCTTTCTCTCCCTCTTTCTGCCCCTCCCCACCAAATAAATAAGTAACCTTTAAAAACTAAAATCTGTTATGAATATTCTTTGCGAGTTGACTTCTGGGATGGTGATGTGAGCAGTTCCGTGGACCTGATCCCCAGCAAGACAACTATAACTCATAAAAAGAAAACAAAATGAGCCACGTCAAGCCTCTAGAAATTCTAAAGGACATTCTACAAATGGGGGGGGGGGGTAAAAACATTGGAGAAAATGTGCCAACGGTTGTTAAGAACAGTAAAAGGCTATGGCATTTGGAGCCACAACCCATGCACTTGTTAACCTCATCCCTGCATGACAGAATTCTGCTTTGGATGGTGTAGAACACAGAGATCCTGCTCTCCACCCTTCCCAGGCTAGGGCGACAGTACTTCCAGGAGGAACACATCGTCAGTGCCTCTGTCCCCTTCAGCTCCATGTCACGGAAGCTCTCGAGGCAAGTGCAGTAGGAGGACTTCACCATGCCAGCACTCCAGGGTGCAAGCTGTCTCCCAGGTGTAGCATGCTGAGAATGTGGGGCCCTGATCTTCCTCTCCACAGCCCTGAGAATGGTGTAGGCTCGGCGCTGAGATGCAGGCTGAAGACACCAGGGGCTACCACTGCTGTTCAGCACACGCTCTGGAAAGCTGAAGAGGAATGATGCCCGTGTTCGCAGTTGCTGAGCAGTGATCTAGATGTTTGGCCTTGAAATGGTCACAGTGGAGAGATTTGCTCATCACACAGAGGGAATTGAGTTAATTTGGGGGAAAAAATGTATGGAAGTTCAAACGTAAGAGCAGAGTTGAAAAAAGTGGGGTTTTTGGTGGTAAGCCTTTAAAAACTTTTTTAATGTTTATTAATTTTTGACAGACATGAGTGGGGGAGGGGCAGAGAGAGGGAGACACAGAATCCAAACCAGGCTCCAGGCTCTGAGCTGTCAGCACAGAGCCCGACACAGGGCTCGAACTCACAAGCTGTGAGATCATGACCTGAGCCGAAGTTGGACACTCAACCGACTGAGCCACCCAGGTGCCCCCATGGTAAACGTTTAAAAGGGGCTGGGAGTCATAGCTTCATGAGAACAAATAGTTAAAACCATGAACCAGCTAGAAGTTTATCCACAGAAACAGGAAAAGAGAGAACAGCCTACCTAGGGTCAGAACGATCCTCTGGGACTGGCTGTGACGACTGCCCGTGAAAGTGGTCCAAATGCAATGGATGAAACTGTGAAGGGAGTCAACCCCGTGAGCGCTGTCCAGAAAAACAGAATAATTAGCGAGGAATTAGTGGAGGGGAGCAGCTGACCGTGGCACCTGCAGAGCGAGAGAAATCAGGGGAGGAAATAATTAAAGATTGTCACACTAGAACTGCAGCCCAGAGAGACTGTGAATTCCCAGGGCTGTGCTCTTTGCAGACCAACATCAGAGACTGTGTGCTGTGGGGGAAATGGCTTCACTAAAATAGTCCATTCAAGTCAGTAAAGAAATAAACCCTGGTAAGGCATGGGGAATCAGCACCCAAGTTTCTTACAATGTATCTTGTAAAATCTCTAGTTTTTAGCAAAAAAAAAAAAAAAAATATATATATATATATATGTGTGTGTGTGTGTGTGTGTGTGTGTGTGTATATATATATATATATATATATAAGTTATGCGAGTAAATAATAAAGTATGACCAAATGCAGGTTAAAAGAAAAACAAAAAAACAAATAAGCAGAGAAACTGCTTTGAGGAGGCCGAGATGTTGAGTTTAGCAGACAGAATCTTCAGAGTGTCCATTACAAATATGTTCAAATGACATATCAAAAAGATAAGAGCAGGTATGCGGAGAAAAGGGAACCCTTGCACTACACTGTTGTTAGAGGTACAAATTTGTACAGTATTTTGGAAAACAGTATGCAGGTTCCTTAAAAAATTAAAAATAGATCTACCATAGAATCCAGCAATCCCACAAAAACACAAACAAAAGAAAAACACATAAGTTTGCTTCATCAGAATTGAAACTTTCGTGCCTCAGAGGACATCATCAAAAAAGTGGAAAGATAACCAACAGATTGGGAAAAAAAATGACCACTTATGTATGTGATGATGACCTTGTATCTTAAGTATGTAGGAAAGAACTCTCAAAACTCGATAATATGAAGAAAAACTCTTAAAAAGGTATAAATGAGAATTGACATTTCTCCAAAGGTGAATAAGTAAAATGGTTGAGAAAAAGTATTAAAAAAATCTGATAAACACCTGAAAATATGACTTAATTAGCCATGAGGGAAAGACAAATCAAAACCATAATAAGATATAGATTCATATACACAAGGAAGACTATAATATAAAAGATTAAATGTCAAATGTGAACAAATTAGTATCCCATTACATTGCTAGTGGGAATATAAAATAGTTTAAATACTCGAGACCATATTTTGTCAGTTACTCAAAATGTTAAACTAAAAGTGACCATGTGATATAGAAATTCCACTCAGGTATATGCCCAAGAGAAAGAAAACCTGACGGTTTTACAAAAAGTTGTACACATTATTAATAGTATAACCAAAATAGGAATAAGCCAATTGTCCATCAAATGATAGACAAGTATAATGTGATATATCCACACAGGGAATGTAATACAGCAGTAAAATAAATCAATATGTATGCTGCCACATGGGTAAATCTTGAAAAATTATGCTAAATGAATTAAGCCAGGCATCAAAGACCATGTGTGGTATGAGCCCACTTAGATGCCATGTGTTGACTAGGTGAATCTATAGAGACAGAGTAAGGAGTAACTACTAATGGGTATGGGCTTTCTTGTGGATTTGAAGAAAATGCTATAAAAGGACTTTGGTGATGGCTGCAAAGGTCTGTAAATAGCCTACAAAATGCTAAACTGTGCACTGTCAGTTGGTGAATTGAATTGTATGTGAGCTATGTATCAACCCATCTTTTAAAAATGCTTTGAGGACACGAAAGGAGTGGTTTCATCTCTTTGGGGTCGTGTTCATGCTTACGGATCTTAAAAACAGCTTTGTTTAACTTAGGAATTTTAATTCCGGTTAAAGTAATCACTGCAAGCAAAAATGAAGAGGCCGAAATGAGCAGGAATTAGGTGGCAAATAGTGTGTCATCCTATGGGGGGGGGGGTGGAAGAGACATGGAGGAAAATCATGATCAGTAAGTTGAGGAAGTTAACATGTGAGTAAAATTTAGGTGGGAAAGCTGCCAAGGACAAAGAGTTTGTGTTTTCTTTTGTGTATAATTTGAAGCAGAGATTCCTGAGGGGAGAAAAATGGTGGTAGCAGAGGTGGGCACACTAGTGATCCATTCAATATTTAATTGGTTTTAGGATCCAACTCAATTGTAATAATGCTAATGCATTTGAAGGGTGTATTTTAAGCAACCATACTCTTAGAAACTCCATTATACAATGTGGCCTTCACGTCTGGAAACATGGGCACATATATCTAATAAATGGTTCACAGTAAAAGGTTCTGCTGATGTATTGTCCCTTGGCACCAATGCCTTGTTTTAATGTATTCTCAAAAGTTGCATTGAACATAGTGCATTAATGCGGTATTTTCATTTATATGTGCGTAAACATCTGTGATGTTACCTAAGATGATTTTTGTCTCTCATTTTTACTGATGGCCCTGCACATTAAGCATGCTCCAGCAGAAAAGATGAGAAGGTTTCAAAAGATACATTTTTTTCTACATTTATAGACAATATAGCCACCCTGTTGATGATATATCACTCTTAATATCATTTCTTCATATATCCACAGTACTATTTTATGATCCTCTCTCATGCCGTGTGTTTAAATTATTTTAAGTTTGGAGATAAATTTAAGTTCATGTGAAGCTAAAATTTGTGTTCTTAGTAACATACAAAGAAACTAAAAACACAAACAATGGAACAGAAAATACGTCACAAATTGTGATGTACTGTAGATATTAAATCACAGGTTCATTTCCTAATGGCAAGTTGAGTACCTAAAAGTCTGATTTGCAGTTGATGTAGAAAAGTTATTTTAAGAAGTCCCTTCCCGTTATTTGCCGCTACAATTATGATTGTCTTTCTACATCTCAATTCTTTGCATTCAGGATACATTGGAATAAAAATGCAAATAAATGGAGCTTTTAATTTATATTCAAAATGAATAATATCAACCTAACCTTGGTACTTTCTGAACACAGGAACAAGTGCTAAAGCAATTGTCTATGGATAAGGATTTAATTTTACTTTACATAGCTTTAAATTTACTTTACATAGCTTTCAGAGTTATTACAGACTCATTTTAAAATTAAGAGTACTGCAGTGTAATAAGAGTTGTTCATTGGTGAAGCTGGCACACAGAATCCATAATTAAAATATCCAATTAATATTGCTCACCTATGGTACATGAGTTTAAAAGAGGCCAGCTTTGTAAGGGATTTTATCAAGATTTCCTTAGCGGGAAGAGGGTACTAATTAAGGGAAGCCAGTAAGTTTGTTAAGTCTCAAGCTGACAGTTGGCCTGATGCTTCTGAATTTCCTGTATCAGAAAATGTTTCAAGTCTAGAGCAGCATGACACCCTCACTTCTCCTTTACTCTTCTGTCCCTGTGTGTGTATCGGGATGTAAGATAGGAACTTGAATCTTTCTCATCAACCCTTCAAGAATAATCAAGTTTTCTATTTCGTACCTGCTGTTCTTTGCAGTTGGTGGGGGAAGAGAAAAGGAGAGAGGTCAGGACCAGGAAGCAATAAAAAACACTTCACTTATATCAAATCCACCGAAAGCTCTAATTCATAACTACTTGCAATTACTGACCTTTTGATGGGTAATAAGTTATGCATAGTTTAAGATGAATGTGAATGCAGAATGGTCTTGAACATTTCGCTGTCCTCCCTGTCCAAGACTTGGATTGCTCTTTACTGTTTTGCTCTTTACTGAAGAGTTGTGGACAATATCCTGAGCCTGTTTGAACTAGGGAAAGCAAATAGGACAACATACATTAAATGAGTTCTGAATGTATGAAGCGTAATACCTGCTTTTGGGTTAACGTGACACATGTAAAAAGTACAAAAGGTTGTATACTCACAAAAAGGGGGGAATATCTTAACTGTTGCATCTTTATTTCTCTCTCCCAGTATCAGTGCTTCTCAAAATTTAGGAAGGATAGCAGTGATTCCCACCCTGTTATAAAAAAAGTGCTATACGTAGAAATGATACTATCTGTAAGGTTTATTGAAGAAAATGTGGAAGGCCGCTTAGACTCTAGTTGGCTGTCTGCTCTGGGGAATCAAGGGGACCCGCAATTGAGGAGAATTATAATCCATTCATTGACCACTAGTGGGAGGTAGAAAACTTCCCAGGCAAGTAAGAGAGTATTCTGGGGAACCTGACTTCATAGGCTTGGGGTAAGAGGCAGAAATCTGCACTTCAAAGTGTTACCCCATGGGGTTTAACACCACACTGCAGGGGCATATGTGCTGACTTACTCCCTCCTCAACTGAACAAAAGAGACTTAGTTCTTGGAGACTAATCATGGTTGAGAACAGTATATGCCAATGTCAAATTAGAGTAGTATGGCAAAGGAATAAAAACTTTAAGATCCAAAGACACGATTTACTTTCCAGTTGTGAAAATTGTCATGATCCTAGGAAAATCATTTAACCTGTCTTTGCCTTCCTTTGCTTGACCAGCACGGTGGGGAGAGTTAAAATCCTTTAGAGGGTCTTGGTGAAGCTTAAGAGGAAGAGTATTTATGCAAGCAACATCATAAGCCACTCAGTGTTTTACAAATTATGTTATTATTATTTTTACTATTGCTATCATCATCACTATGGTTGCATTTGCTTTGGAATTTGGAGGGTTTTTTTGTTGTTTTTTTTGTTTGTTTGTTTGGTGATATTTTGAAAGTAACTACAAAGTCACACAATGATTCATTTGAAATAAATGACCTCTTTCTGTTCAACAGAGTATCTTCCAGGAAACATTTGCAAAATGACAGGCAGAAATCTATCAGAAAGATTGAAGTCAGAAGATAATATAGCTCATCACTATAACTCTTCATAACACTTTTCAAATACTCATAAAGATGATTTTGAAATAATTTTATGTATCTAAAATAAGCATTAAATTGTGATTTGATAACGTGGGCTTCTAGTTTGAAAATAAAATACTGTAGAAAAATGGAATGCAATTCCAAAGGAAATTAAGGAAATATATAATATAAAATTTTGCCAGTTGTGTTACTAATACATAATCCTGACAGCAACATTGCATGGTCTTCATAAGGAATAACAATTGTCAAAACCTTTTATTATTCAGTTAAGGAATCCGTATACAATTGATTACATCTGTTTCTTAAATGTTGTATCTTATTAGAAGGTTTGTTCATTCAATCAATCAAGAAATAGTAATTGAATTCTTATTCCCTATCAGGTATTTGTAATGTAAAGAAGAGCTCAGCCTAGGACTTCTGAAAGCCTGCCATATTGATGGAATGTTAATATAAGAATATTAATGGATAAATACAATATATAATTGCAAGGCTTATAATGTCTGTAATAATGAAAAGTAAAGTGCTAGATACAGAGTCACTAAGAAGACATCTAAACCAAACAAAGGGTGTCAGGTAGGCTTGCCAAAGTGGTCATACTTGTGTTGAACTCAGAGGTTCCAGTGAAAGGAAGACCAGAAATCGACAAATGGTAGAGCAGATAACAGAAAGCAGGAGTGCTGGAAATTTTACTGAAGAGCAGACACCTCATGCAGTTCCAGGTGTTGGCTGCCACACGAAATTGCAAACTCACTGATGCCATATGTTCTGACATTTTCCAGAAAGGCCGGATATTCAGACTTTTGTGTAAAAATTCCATTTAAAATATTGGCAACTCATCTAATAATTTTATTAACCATTTAATTTTTTAGTTTTTTTTAAACAAAAATTTGTTTTGAGGGAGAGAGCACAAGCAAGCGAGCACTAGTGGGGAAAGGGCAGAGAGACAGGGAGAGAGAATCCCAAGAAGCCTTCATGCCCAGCATGGAACACGACACAGGGCTTGAACTCCCAACTGTGAGATCACGATCTGAGTCAAAATTAAGAGTCAGGTGCTTAACTGACTGAGCCACCCAGGTGCCCCTATTAACTATTTTAAAAAGGCCACATGATGTATGTCTGTTGACCAAATTTGGTGCATGGGCTGCAATTTTCAAACTCTACTATAATCAGGAACTATGGTAAATAAAAGCATAAGTTCATTTGTGATATAAGACTTACCAGTGTTTCTATGGACCGCTTAACTATGAAAACTCCTGTCTACACAAAAATCTCTCTTCAACTTCAAGAAATCAAAAAATTGTATATACGAAAAAAGAAGAACATGAGGATATATTTGAAATATAGAACTAGGAAACAAACATAAAAGTAATAGAATATGAAATATGGACAAGCTTCTGTATGAATTTGGAAAACTTAATACTCTAACCAGCCAAAAAAAAAAAAAATTGAGAGAGGTTAGATACAAATGTTTAACTCCTCTAAGTAATGGATAAGGACCTTTTACTATATCTTAGAAAGGTATAAGGGAGAATCCCTTGCAACATGAGCCTCCACACAAGGTTTAAGTTACACACCGACGTATTAAACAAGGGGCACAGCAGAAGAAGAAATACCAAAGATCCATTCATGAGAATAATGAGGCTTCCGTGACCGGTAGTAGACATTTAAGGCATTTATATTGTTATTTCTGGTGATATGATAGTCATCATTAAGCAGACATTGAACTAATTACACAAAAAGTAATTCACCATTGAATTGGCAAAGTTCAGGTAAAGCTTTGAATTTGTTTGTCGGTTTTCAACTCCCTGTTGTTTGGAGAAAAATTCTATTGTGTTCCATTCTGGTAAAATTGCATGGTTACGAATAGATAGCAGAGCCTCTGGGTTTACACTGAGATTCTTACTCATTGATCTTGTTTCCAAAGTAGAAATTCACAATTATCAACCTGTAATTGTTAGTGAAAATTTGTGTGTTGCACTGCAAAGATGTCGTACTTGGTTTCCTTTTTGAAAAAGATGAAGTTTCAGGGGTGGAAATTCTTTGAGAAGACCAAGACTGATGCTAATTTGTAGACAGCCATTTTCAGTACTGCAAAGCCATACATCCCATTTTAATTGTTAACATCTGGATTCTCCCATCACCTAATACAAGTGTACACCAAGACATTTTTACTTTATAATATTTTCCATTGTTGTGTCAGTCTGAAGAAGTGAATGCCTTGAAAAAATGGGGAGAGTGTAGAGAAGATGAGAGATACATACTTATATTGTTCAACTCAAGAATGAGAGCAGTATGGATGCTTGCAAACAATGGATTAGATGAAATCCATTGTTTGGATCTAATGGCTTTTGGCATATATAATGAACACACCAGAAACTTGCAAGTATGGAGCAAAAGAAAGCTTTGCATAAAACAATGAAGGTTATTATCATAGGTGGGAGAATTTTAAATAGAAGTTTACCGCAAAAAGGCATAGGTGTATAATAATCCCATGAAAGTATATACTGAGGGAATTAGTATTGATATCCTCCTCAAACACTTAGCAGTAAAAATGTGTTACTTAATATGCCTAAGCTCAACAACTTGATCTCTCAAGGAAACAGACACAGTCACTTTTTTAAAAAATGGTTTTCTTTTTTTTAAAGTTTATTTATTTATTTTGGGATAGAGTGAGCAGGGGAGGGGCAGAGAGAGAGAGAGAGAAAGAGAGAGAGAGAGAGAGAGAGAGAGAGAGAGAATACCAGACTCCTCACTGTCAGCACAGAGCCCCATGCAGAGCTCGAACTCATGAACTGTGAAATGATGACCTGATCCGAAGTCAAAAGTTGGATGCTTAACCCCCGATTCACCCAGGTGCCCCAGGAACCCTGAATTTAAATCAACTAAAAATTTGGAAAACCACTTCTCATGTGAAGCTCTTCATCATATCAGGTGCTGATGCTCCTTGACCTTTAGAGGCAAGGTTGGACACATGCATTATTCAAGTCACTAAATATAGTTCTAGGTTTCCCAGAAGTTGCCTTACATGCACTTGACTTAATACAAGGTGCAGGGGCAGAAATTGTGGCACAGTGCACAAGGGAGGTCATTTTCAGATTATGTGATTTCCAAGTGGTTTGTTGTGCATGTGATTTGTCTTACTCTTCATTACATTGTTGATGTAAGTGAGGAGTCCCTTAAGGGAGTCACTTTGGAGTGAGAGGTACATGCTATTCTGTTCTTGAGAGACATGTTTGCCTATTTCTTCATATGTTTCTGTGTTCTTTGCACAAGGAATCCATACAGTTTCAGGAATGTAGACTCTTCTATCTTATCTTCATATTTTCTGACACGGAAATTACTTGCTGAATGCTCTAATTTTGGGGGCACCTGGGTGGCTCAGTCGGTTAAGTATCTGACTCTTAATTTCTGCTCAGGTCATGTTCTCGTGGTTTGTGGGCTGACAGCATGGAGGCTGCTTGGGATTTTCTCTCTCTCTCCCTCTCTCTGCCACTCCCCCACTCAGGCGCTCGCTCTCTCTCCCCCTCTCTCTCAAAATAAGTAAATAAACGTTAAAATAAATGCCTAATTATTAAAAAAAATACTCTAAATTGTTACATTCTATGTCTACTGAACACAGGAACGAATAACTTCTTGATTGTAGCTAATGCACCTCCTAGCCAAGTGCATACTGCATACGTATTGTCAGATGGATGCACTAACCTGGGCTGGTGAGGTTTTGTTTCTGATTGGTTCTGTTCATCGCTCTTGCATGGGCAACACAGATCTTCTAAGTATCTTACCTCTTGGTGGAGAGACACCCACTCTACACTTACCTTCTCTTTACTTTTCTTGTTATGACTGTTTTCCACTCAGTCCTCTTCCTACTGGGGTCATGTGGCTGGTGGGTAGCATTATTTGCCATGATGCAAGCCACCTACTGGTTCCACTGCATGAGAAAAATCCCAACAATCACCCCTGCCCCACTTTCAGGAAATAGAATAAATCAAGGTTGTGGTGCTGTCTATTCAACTCAAAAGGCACATTTTTTTCTTCTTTCAACTTGGCAAACACTGGTTTGATCCTTGTCAATGGATCAAATGGGCTTAAAAATTAATTACTTATGTGGAGGAAGTATGACATACATAGGACATGTAAGGTGATTTCAGATCTTAAGATAAATGATGATGGCTTGTGCTTCTCAGAACAGAAGACGGGGGGGGAGTGTATGATTTATTCTTTCCTCAAAAATTACTCCCACAGCTTCCAAAACACAGACACACTTATTTTTTTTTCTTTTTAAATAAATCATCCTATTAACCTTATTACTTACTTAAGGCAAACCTAGATTTGGTAGCTATAGATGCTCACCTAGATGCCAGCTGGGAATGATAATACACTCCATTCATATTTGAACTAGAACTCCACTTTTGCTGTAGTCACCTTCACACCAAAAATGTATTAAAAAGAGGAAGCTCATACAGGTCAAATTGTTTAGTTATTGCATATGTGCACTTCTGGGGAGAAAATACATATTTTTAGCTAAATGAAAATGAATGAAAAATGGGTAGTCTCAAGATGTCTAATGCACACAAATTCTAGTGCCTTGAAGAGTGATTTAGGATGTTTCAGGATGGGATAGAAATACTGATAATGCAGATAATTTCGTCCAAAACCAGAAATTTTCCTGCTGGCTTTGAAGCAGCTTGTCCTTGAGATATATTTTCAAAATTTATTCAAATGGCACATTTTTTTGCGTGTAAAAGTTTCTATCAGTGCGTATACTTTATGTGGACGGTAGTAGATGACTGTTTCAAACAAGCCTGTGTTTCTCAAGATGAAACTCTCAGACCATGCACAACAAAGTCACGTACCACCATCCCAGTGAAGACGCATTCTCTGAAGAGTCCTGTGTGTGACCCATTAGGGATTCTCAATTTATTTGTAATCCATGGATTACTTAATGAGTATGTGATCCCCCCCCCAACAGGAAAACCTCAAAGCTTCTGATAAGATCCATATCTATGAAAACCCTCTTTCTTTCTCATGGACTCCTTTATTCCATACAATTTTAGAGGTTTTTTTTCTTACATATCATAATATCTGAAACAGATTGTGAAATCACAAAAGTTTGCTGATGGAATAAATGAATTGAAATGAAAATGTGAAATGGCAGTGGAGAAATAGAATAATTAAGTGTTATAATTATATGAGAAAGATATGGATTAGGTGACATATTGAGTCGAAAATGTTATTGAATTCAGCGTTATTAAAAGTCCAGGACTCAGTGCTTCTGCAATTTTAATATACGCTTTTCCAGCATCCTCTTGATTATTTCCGGTGATAAGTACCTTACAGCTTCACACAGCCGACAGTTCTATTGTAAAGCATGACTGTTAAAATTTTTATTCCTTAAAAAATGTTTTTCTTCCTTACAGTTAGCTTAAATTTATTGCATAATAGCTAATTTTCTTCTGGAGAGTGACATAAAAGTAAGTCTTGATTCTTTTGACAATGTTGTGGATGTTTGGAAGCACCTGTCCTGAGTCTACACATTATTCTCTCTACCAACTTAGTAGCCCCAATGCTTTCATCATCAGTTTTATTAGCAAATAAAAAGGCCTAAGGACTAGGTAGTCTTAGGTGTGACTAGTCTTGGAGAAAATAAATAGTAATTTGCTGGTATTTATACACCTAGGTAGTAAAAGAGTTGAGATTAGAACCTAGGTTTTATCCTTCAAGAGTAGCTTTAACTGCAAGGAAAACAAAAAACAAAACCAAAGGAAAAACCACAGTAACTTAACTGCTCATGAGGAATTAGTTGCAGGCTTGCGTTGAAGTCTCAATAGTATGAGCACTACAGCTTGCGTGGATCGTCTGGCTTCTATTTCATGTGTACAAGATGACCATTGCAGCTCCTGGCATCGAATCTACATTTCAGAGAAGGAGGAAGGAGGAATGTTCTCACCTAAACAAAGAAAGCAAAGGCTTACACTGGATTCCCAAAAAAGGCCTTCCAGTTGCTTTTACATTGGCTGAAAAATGGAGTTGTGGAGAGTTGTTGGTCAGTCCACTAATAGTGCGTGCTGAGGGACCTCTAGATCTTAGACATGGGCCCCATTTATGACAACCTTCTGTCTAGTTTGTTTCTTACGTGTCATTATTTCCAGAACGATAAACATTTTGGTCATCTTTTTATTCACATAATAAAAATAATCGTTCACATATTAACAGTGAAAATGATAATTGAACACTGTGGTAAATGGTTTGATTGTTCTATATTATTTGATGATCATGCCTATGATACCTAGCTTGTCTAAATGTCTTGCTTTGCCTAGTGGTATGGGGTCAAGAGTGACATAGGGCACATCCAAGGCAGCCATCATAAGGTGCCATCTTTGTCTCCTCTGCCACAACGACAACACATCCCAAATCAGGAATGCTCTTCAGATCTCTGAGTGAAGACATCAGATGGAGAACAGCAGTCACTATGCCCAACTATCATGAATGACAAGTCTTTCTTGTCATGCCACTGAAATATGAGGGCTTTAATCTGTCCCAGCAAAATCTGGGAAAAGCCGGCTAATTTATGAATAACTGAATAGGTGCTACGTGTACATTTTTGAATGTAACATTTGGCATAAATCAATAAAGTAAGCCAAATTTTTGTCACTTTTCAAAGAAGAACTGAGGCTCAGAGGGATTTAAGACATTTCCTAATGTCCTATGGTGGATAACTAGGAGCTACATTAAAATTTCTAGAATGAGATCCACTATTTCAGATTCGTTCTACTACGAAGTTTCATGGAAACAGAATGTGATCTTGTTTGTATATATTTATTAAGGAAATCTCAGATTGGATTGCTACCTTTTAGCACATGATAGGCTCAGATGGAGATAAAATAAAACTTTTCTGGTCTTCTCAACATAAATATTATCAAGCTATGGCGTGACAGTTAAATAATTGAAGCAATAAATAACTTTTAATGTTAGATGGCATCAGTTTTATCACATAGATTTTCTAAAATATGTTATTACCAATTTTGAATTTCTGCTCTAAAAAGTTACTATCTCTTTCAGTCTGTTTTAGAGCCCAGAAGGTGTACAGATTAAAAATTTAGTAGAAATCTAATGTTGTATTCACCCTTGTGTCAACTCAACAAGAAATTTTATATACAGTACACTTTCTGTGAGAACTATATATACACATATTTTTTTCTCACTAATTGCTTATATTATTGGATACCCCAAGTGCCCCTTTGAAAGGGCCTATCACTATAGAACCAATTCAGATGTGGACATAATCCTTATGTAAATCAAATGTTATGCTCAATATTTTGGAAGGCTTCTTAGGTAGAATGTTCTTGAGTTTCTGAATATACTCTCAGCTGTGATTAGCTGGAGACGGGATATAAGTGCCTCACGAGCTGATACAAGTCACATGCTACTTAATAAATTGTATTTTCCCTGCCTAATTTAGGGCTGCTGTGAACAGCATGAGGCTTTCACCCCTCACTTTTTTCCATCAGTTTCTGGTAGTTGAATATTAAATAAACGATGGGGATACACACTCTCTGTTTCCCATAACTTACTATTCTCCCATCCAGGTTCTAGCCCAGAGCAATGTGATTATAGACTTGCCTTGAGACATTCGATTTAAGGATGATGAAATGCAGGGGCGCCTGGGTGGCGCAGTCGGTTAAGCATCCGACTTCAGCCAGGTCACGATCTCGCGGTCCGTGAGTTCGAGCCCCGCGTCGGGCTCTGGGCTGATGGCTCAGAGCCTGGAGCCTGTTTCCGATTCTGTGTCTCCCTCTCTCTCTGTCCCTCCCCAGTTCATGCTCTGTCTCTCTCTGTCCCAAAAATAAATAAATGTTGAAAAAAAAATTAAAAAAAAAATAAGGATGATGAAATGCAGAGAATGATTATTAGCAGGATTCATTACACGAAACTAAGGCAGGGTTTACGATAAATCTCATTCTTCACATTTCACTTTCTAGACCATTCATATGGATCTTTAACTGCCATAGCTTATCCTCTAAACGCTTAATTTAAGTAATAGGACTTCCTAGTGATGGTAACAACAAAGATCATCAAAAGGAAACTGATGAGCCCTCTATAGATTAGGAAGCTTGTCCAAGATGGGATGAGTTCTCTCTCCAGTGCCTCCTCAGCTGGCCTGCATTCTTACCCAGGTGCACACACTCCTCTCTCTCTCTCTCTCTCTCTCTCTCTCTCTCTCTCTCTCTCACACACACACACACACACCACAGTGTCAAACCAAAACGAAAGTCACTAAAACAAACTTAAGGTGTACAATGTAACTCAACTTTTCACATCATTGGGAAATGCACATTTCAAATTAATATAGCATTTCTGTTAAATGTTGACACACATTAGAATGAAACCCTTACAAATAGTGGAGTCCAGTTTCAAATGTTGCATAATGCTGGGACACCTGGGTGGCTCAGTGGTTAAGCACCTGATTTCAGCTCAAGACATGATCTCACAACCCGTGAGTTCAAACCCCATGTGGGGCTCTGTGCTGACAGATGAGATCCTGGAGCCTGCTTCAGATTCTGTGTCTCCCTCTCTCTCTGCCCCTCCCCCACTTGTCTATCTTTCCCATAAATAAATAAGTAAATAAAAACAAATGCTGCCTAATGCCGAGAAAATTAAGAGCTCAATTTATTCAAATAATGAATGGAAATAGTGTGCAGATAGGTAGACAAAGATGCTGGATAGAATTAGATTTTTAAGTTTATGCACATAGTGACCCACCCACTCTTGTCTTCAGGTATTAGAAAACTAATAGGCTTACTTTCCTCAAAAGGGACAAAAATCTTTTATGACAATGGACAAGCATTTTTTTTGCATATCTAAACTTGTTGAATTGTGTATGTTCATTTTTGTAAGCAGTAGTCCTGTTTTATTAATAATAATAGAAAACTTGGAGTGCAGGGTGGCTCAGTTGGTTGAGCATCTGATTGTTGATTTTGGCTCAAATCGTGATTCCAGGGTCGTGGGTTCAAGCCCCACATCGGGTTCCATGCTGAGTGGGGGCCTACTTGGGATTCTTTCTCTGCCTCTCCTTTGCTCCCCTTACACTCTCTTTCTTTCTCCCTAAAATAAATACAAAGTTAAAAAATAATATTATAAAACTTAACCATTTTCAAAATGACATATTAATGCAATATATGAAAAATCAAAATTAATGCAAAATATCCCCAAGGAACAGAACATCAACAGTTTAAACAAAGACAGGACCATATCACTTATTTGCTCTTGTGTTGGGCTCCAATGTTGGCATGGTGCTGTTTTTGTTTTTTGGTTTTTTGTTTTGTTTTGTTTTGTTTCATTTTGAAAGCGTATTAGATTTTTTCTTGTTATTTTTTTCTCAGTTTTATTGAGATGTAATTGACATATAACATTGTCTAACTTTTAAGGTACACAATATAATGCAGATTTTCACATTGGTAAATGCATACTTTTAACTAATATGGTGTTTCTGTTGTAATATTGAAAGATATTTGGGTGAAAATCCTTAAGATTTCACTATGCAATGACACTACATCATGACAGATAAACAGGAAATTAAGGATCCTGGACAAAAATGAAAAAAAAATGATATTATTAAGATTGAGGATTAATGCATCGTCTGCTCTTCCCACATCCTGCACAAATATAATTAATAATGATTATTAAAAGCAGGGATTGTTACAGTTAAAGACCAATGGATGATTAACACATAAAATCTGGCACAATTTGGCAAAAAGTTAGCAATGTGTTTCAGTTAAATTTTTATCATTGTTTTTATCGTGTCTCCTTCCTACTGTGCTCTTTCTGTCCTTAACTTACTGTATTTGAATTATGCTCTTAATACACATTGTGTATTTTTATCTTGTAGTTTATTGGCTCGTGGATATTCTTCATTCAAGACACTTTCCCTAATCTTTTTAGAGACCTCACTTGCTAAATGTACTGAAGCCTCCTTTGGGATTTGGCTTCTGGGATCTGGTCCTTATTGATCTTCTCTGTGGCCATTGCTCTTAGAGCTTCCTTTTCTCTGACTTCAAAACCCATCAGTGTCCACCCCTCCCTTCCCCGATTGCTTATGTTTATTTTTAATTCCCCAGGATGTTGTGCCTTGGGTTGTTTTTGGGCTCTTTCCTTCCCCGCCCCACCCCCCATAAATACAGAGAACAAACTGAGGGTTGATGGAGTGAGGTGGGTGGGGATGGGCTAGATGGGTGATGGGCATTAAGGAGGGCACTTGTTGGGATGAGCACTGGGTGTTGCGTGTAGGTGGCGAATCACTCCTGAAGCCAAGACTACACTGTATGTTAACTAAGTTGAGAATAAGTAAAATTAAGAAAAAAAAAAAAAAGATGTATCATACACACACACACACACACACACACACACACACACACACACAATGGAACACTACTCGGCGATAAAAAAGAATGAAATCTTGCCATTTGCAATGACAAGGATGGAACTAGACTGTGTTGTGCTAAGCGAAATAAGTCAGGCAAAGAAAGAAAGATATCATATGACTTCAGTCATATGTGGAATTTAAGAAACACAACAGATGAACATAGGAAAAGGGAAAGGAAAATAAGATAAAAGCATAGAGGGAGAGAAACCATAAAAGACTTAACTCAGAACAAACTGAGGGTTGCTGGACAGAGGTCAGTGGGGGGATGGGGTAGATGGGTGATGGGCATTAAGGAGGGCACCTGTTGGGATGAGCACTGCGTGTTGTATGTGAATGATCAATCACTGGGTTCCCTTCCAGAAACCAGTACTATACTGTACGTTAACAGGAGAATAAATAAATAGATAGATAGATAGATAGATAGATAGATAAATAATAAAAGCACAGAGTCAAGTGCTGAAGAAGTGGGAGGTACAATTGTGAGAAGCGGGGCTGGTGGGGGGTTGGTGGGTTAGCTCTTTTTCAGCAGAGGAGATACTGGCTGAACAGAATATGACTGTTCCCACAGTGGGGGAACTTCATGGTCACTCCTGGGTTTGATTCCCTGTGCGCAGGTTTTCTCTGTGTCCTCATTTCTCTCATTTTTATGTCCTGCACTTCCTCTAATCGCTTAGTAAACAGGGCAGTGAGCTGGGGAGAGTGAGTGGGGTCTGTAGTAAGCTCAGCATTTCACTCTGGCTCATCTGGTAACTGGACAAGCCAGAGCAGGGGTGCGGGTGGGAGACTGAGTTAGCCTATCTGGACCTAATTATGCTCCACCTGCAAAATGAGAATACACAGTAGAGCTATTGCATGGTTTTAGAAAGGAGAATTTAAAGTCTGTGTCTGGAAACTCCGATATTTCTGTCTCTTTGGGCTTCCTTTCCACTGTTAGCATTTTCTTCCAAGTTCCGGTATTGTCTCTCGAGCTCGTCTTTGAACCATGTCTCCACTTTTTATTTATATCCACCAGTCTCCTTCTTAAGTCAGTTTCATTTCAGGATTTCTGTCATTTACAACAAGAATTCATCCTAATTGATACATGGCCAGCTGAAATCTAGCTGTGTTGGAGAACCTGTCTCTTCCTCTAAAAGTAAGCATGGTGGGAACTGAGCTCCCTCTATGGGATGTAGGCTTATCTAGTGGAACTGTACCTCAGGCCTGAATGAGCTGCTTGAGAACAGAGCTGCCAGAAAGAGCTGGAAGGATGAGAAATAGACAGGGTACCAAGTGCTAAGGAGATGCTTTACCACATCCTTCAGATTAATCCTTATTTTCTTCATTCTTTCATTATTCTTCCATGCCTCTGAACAGGTCCTGTCCTGTTAGCTGAGCACTGTCCCCAGCTCTGACAGGTGTTCGTGCTCCACTGTCTGAGTAGTCAGATTCACCTGTGGTCATTACAGGCCTGCGGACCAGTCCTGCTCACCTGAGCACTGGGAAGGCTGGTAGACCCCGGACCACACACTGTAGTCCCATCTGTTGCTGAGAACTGGCCTCCAAGAATCCTGTCTCTGTAGTTCCTGTCTTGTGACTTGTTTGTTCACTCACTCACTTACTCAGCAGATAGTGAACATTTCATGTATTTATTTATTCAATAAGCATTGAATAAAAACCCATTCTTTTGCATGCTCTTTGCTGGATACTGAGGATAAAATCAGGAAGAAATGACATGGTACCTATTATCAGGACCTCCTTAGTAAAATGGAGGGATAGTTAGCTGCATTTTCACTGTGGATAGGCGCTCCAATAAGGGTGAATGTACGGTTCGCAGGAGGCAGTGAGAATTCTGATCTCAACCCTGAGTGTCAGGCCTGGGTTCTCAAAGGTACCATCTAGTTTAGTCTGATCAAAGAGTCGTTTAGCTCTGTGAAGGATGAAGCTAACAAAAATTTCACTTTTTTTTCTAATCAAGCAGGCCATTAAACAAAGCACCGAGACACCCAGGTAGAAGGAAAACAAAATATATTTATAATGCCACCCTTCAGAGCTATAGTGAAAAGGGGATCGAGGCCTTTGCTCAGGAAGACCCAACTCTCCCCATGTGGTGCGGGGGACACTGTACTGATGAGGACAGCAGGTGTTTGGGATGTCTCTAGAGCCTTTAGGTTCCCAAGGAATCCTGGATCTGCCTCTTTAGAAAGAGAACGGATCCTTCTGTCAGAGGATCCCACTAACCCACCGGCAGACCTCTTGAGAAAGGTCCCAGGGTCCTTCACTTCCTGGGACCAGCTCGGGGTTGAGCTGCCTTTGATGGAGAATGCCCAGTTCTCACAGACTGATATAGGGATATAATTCCTCTCTGATTCTTGAAAATTCTGTTACTACGAATCCAAAAACTTACAGTACAAAATCCAATCGTGCCTAAATCCTACCATTGCATAATCATAAATATACACCATTTGATTTATTACTGTACTTCATAGTCATAAACTTAAGGGACAGTTTGGGGACCAAGGAGAATCAATTTCATACATTCTTGGAAGTACCAGCTCCACAAAAGCATGTATTTCCAGGCAACCTTAATGCTACTAACAGCAACAACCGTAACAATAACAATGTTAATGTTGAGGCACCTGAGGGCACAGACCAGTACACCAGATGGTTATCAACACGGCAGAGACTTTAAATAGAGACTGAGTTCAGCATCTGAAGACTTTACCACATGACAGTGCATTGTGGAGTAATTTTCAAAAATTAAAATGCTGAGAAGGGTTTGGAGGGAAATTTAGTGCACTTGGAGCAAAGGGGGCTTTCTCGTTGATATTCTTCTCGCTGTACTTTCAAGAATAAAAGCAAAGGAGGAAAGGAAAAGACACTGTATGACTATACATTGAGTGGAAATCAGAGATTCCCAGTCACTCTTTTGGAAACATACCTGGGATATATTTGGGCTTTATTTAGCAGGCTATGTAATAATTATTCTAACCACCTTTGTCTTTCTTGTTTGGTAATTATATCCAATTTTTTAAAGTATGTATGTATGTATGTATGTATGTATGTATGTATGTATTTATTTATTTATTTATTTATTTTGACAGAGGAAAAGAAAACAATCAGGGGGAGGAGCAGAGAGAGAGAGAGAGAGAGAGAGAGAGAGAGAGATACCCAAGCAGGCTCACATTGTCAAGTGCAGAGCTGACGTGGGCTCAATCTCATTCTGTGAGATCATGACCTGAGCTGAAATCAAGAGTCAGATGCTTAATTGACTGAGCCACCCAGGTGCCCCAAACCCTATTTTTAAGAGGGCAAAATATGCTTTTGAATTATAATTGAATAGCTAGTGATGTGTACACTCATGGAAAGTTTTGTCTGTGACTTCTGCCATTATGAGGGAATTCACATGGCCCACAAAAATCAGAACATGAAAGGCTACAAGGCCCACCCTGGATCTATGGGTCTGTTGGCTGTATATTGCCATTGTACTCACATTTATTAGATACTTGGCTATTTTCCAGATAATATGCCAGCGTCTGAGGAGACAACAATTATTAGAGCATGCCCTCTGCACCTTAGGACCTAAGAATCTTATGAGAAAACAGACATTCCCATAACTCACTGCAGGCATGGCTGGCTGTATGAGCTGGAGACTGATGCTTCAGAGATGGAGGGATTAATGGTGGGATTTTGAAGATTTCTCAGCCAAAACAGAAAAATATGAAAAATGAAAGTCATTTGAATTGTTCCTATGCATGTGATAGAAGGGGAATGTTGTGTCCCCAAAGAAGGTAGCGAAGGACATGATATCCTATGCAAAGGTGCTAGTTACTGTATTCTTTCTGGTATAGTATGCCCACGTGCACCGTCATAAGTCAGTGCCCTTATCTTTTGTATTTCCAAAAGTGCTGTGCTCTCTGTAACTCTCCTCCGGGTCCTCTGGGTTATTTCCCAAGCAAACCGGCTAGGGGATGATGGAGGAAGACATCTGTGAGAATCAGTTAAGGGCCTAGCACTGTGCTAAGCATCTGACATACATCATCTGTTACAGTCCCCTGACACAAATCCAGTAGCCTTAATTCTGAAATTGGACAAGGAAAAAATGGAATGAAACTTGAAATCTTTGATTTCTGATTTATGAATGTATGTATGCATTTAGGCAGGTATGCATTTATTTTCTTTATAATTTGAGTTTGGTAGAATTACTAGGATTTTTGGAACGGAGGTATACTTTAATTGTTGTAGTTGAAATTAAAAGTGGAGAGGAGGGGCACCTGGGTGGCTCAGTTGGTTAAGTGTCCAACTTCAGCTCAGGTCATAATCTTATAGTTCATGGGTTCGAGCCCTGCGTCTGGCTCTGTGCTGACAGCTCAGAGCCTGGAGCCTGCTTCGGATTCTGTGTCTCCCTCTCTCTCTCTGCCCCTCCCCCGCTCATGCTCGCTTTCTCTCTCTCTCTCTCTCAAGAATAAATAAACATTAAAAAAAATTTTAGGGGCGCCTGGGTGGCGCAGTCGGTTAAGCGTCCGACTTCAGCCAGGTCACGATCTCGCGGTCCGTGAGTTCGAGCCCCGCGTCGGGCTCTGGGCTGATGGCTCGGAGCCTGGAGCCTGTTTCCGATTCTGTGTCTCCCTCTCTCTCTCTGCCCCTCCCCCGTTCATGCTCTGTCTCTCTCTGTCCCAAAAATAAAAAAAAAAAAAAAAAAATTAAATAAGTAAATAAAGTGGGGAGGAAACTAAAATGACCTAATCAATTTTTGCCCCCTGTAGATAGAGTTGTGTTTTGTTTTATTTTATTTTATTTTATTTTATTTTATTTTATTTTATTTTATTTTATTTTATTTTATTTCATTTCATTTTATTTTATTTTATTTAAGTTTATTTAAGTTTATTTATTTTGAGAGAGAGAGAATGAGAGAGCAATAGCGTGTACACTTGCTTGAACAGGGGAGGGGCAGAGAGAGGGAGGGAGAATCCCAAGTAGGCTCCATGCTCAGTGCAGAGCCCAGCAGGGGGCTTGATCCCACAAACCATGTGATCGCCACCTGAGCTAAATCAAGAGTCCTATGCTTAACCCACTGAGCCACCCAGGCACCCCAGGGTTGTATGTTAAAGACCATGTCTGGAGAGAATGGACACCGGGGTCCCCCACTGTTGATAGGGCATAGACTTTCACTAATGTGGATAATATTCTGACATTATTTCAGTACAAATTAGGCATCGAATTCTCTTTGAGACCTGGGAAATTCTGAACCACCGGGTGTTGATTTCTGTCCACTGTTGCATAGGGAGTACTGGATTTAGTTCTTTGGTAGTTTGGCACGGGCAGGAAGCTGAGTCTGACCTTGGGGTGGAGGGTCAGAGGTGCCTCTTCCTCCTTTGTCCTCATTAGTGACTTCCCTTTTTTTAAAACCTCTGGATTGTGCATTGTCACCACGTGGGAGGCTGAATTGGATTGGCCAAATTAGCTTAATCTGAGTATATTTAGAAAGTAAATCTGTTAATCTGCATTAAAATGGCTTATTATATTCAAAATGAAAAGTTGAGAAGGAACAAATTCTGTATTCTTAATATACATGCAGCATAGTTCCAACAGAACAGCTTTGGTTGAGCCAGAGATTTCTATCCCTATTGCTTCCCCACAGGGGAGAATTGTACCACATATCCTTCTAGAAAAGACAATGGTGTCCAGCTTTCTAAGGATTATGGCGGTACTCTCTTCCATGACCTAGTTTCCTTGAAAAGCCTTGCCTTCTCAGACTCCCTGAGACTGTCCTAGGACCTGAGATTCCTTATGTTTGTAAGTAATCTGATGTTGTCTGAACCGTTGCTAAGCCTCAGAAATAATCCAGAAATACACATTGCATTAGAAATGAAAGATGACATGGAAGAACTTATAATTGCATGATCTTGTTTCTTTGACAGCATTTTGGAAACTGCATTTGCTGCGTTCATTACATAATTTCTCAACTGAAACCATTGGTTATGCTAGGATTTTGTGCATTTTGGTGAAAGGAATACAATATTGTGTTATGATGACAAAATAATGGCTAAAAGAATTGAAGGGATTAAAGCCTGTGTCCAACTTCAAGTTTTTGTTAAATCCTTGCTCAAGGAAAAAAAAAAAAAAAGAAAGAAAGAAAAAAGAAAAAAAGGAAAAGAAATGCTTTGGGTATAGTTCTTCTATTTCACTGTGTCAACAACATCTCTGAAAAATGGCACTTGTACAGCTGAGAAAAGAGCTTGGGCTTTGAGGCCAGACACTCTCTCTGCCACTTACTGTTGCACTATGGGACCTCAGACAGCTCTGAGCACCACTTTCCTCGTAGGAGTCTGACATAGTGGTAGTGATCCTTGTCTCTTAGTGGGGCCAAAAACAAACTATGGGGTCCAAACCAACGCAGGAAATTAATACAAAATGCCTATTGTGTGATAAATACTCAGTAGGCAAAAGCTCATTTAGAAGTTTTTTAACATTTATTTATTTTTGAGAGAGAGGGAGACAGAGTGTGAGCAGGGGAGGGGCAGAGAGAGTGGGGGTCACAGAATCTGAAGTAGGCTCCAGGCTCTGAGCTGTCAGCACAGAGCCCAATTCAGGACTTGAACTCATGAGCCATGAGATCATGACCTGAGCTGAAGTCTGAGGCTTAAATGACTGAGCCACCCAGGCGCCCTGCAAAAGCTCATTAAAAAAATAAATAAATCTCCCCCATATTTTATCCTAATCCTTTTTGTATTGTGTTTTGTTTTGTTTTTTTTTCTGTACACCCACCCTCTTGGGTTGCCTCCACACTACCACTTGCCCTTGTAATGAGCCACAGTACCAGAAACAGCACATAGAAATTTATCGCAGCTAAGAAAGTTGGGGACTGGAATGATGTGATCAGACTTGAGGATGGCTTGAAAATCATTCAGTTTTTTATTTTGTTTTTTGTTTTTGTTTTTGTTTTTGTTTTGTTTTGTTTTTTTGATTTGTACTTTAATGAATGAATAGGTTTAGCAGGGTTTTTTTTTTTTTTTTTCTGACCGTGGTTCTTTCTATGATAAAATTATCAATTACTTTCAATCTATTAAACACATCACCAAATTATGAAAGAATATTACATGAACTTTATTCTTTTGGTATTTTATAGCAGTGGCTAATGGAGGTTTAAGAAATTGACTTTACAGCGGCACATGGGTGGCTCAGTCGGTTGAGTGTCCAACTTTGGCTCAGGTCATGATCTCCTGGTTCATAAATTGGAGCCCCGAGTCGAGCTCTGTGCTGATAGCACGGAGCCTACTTAGATTCTCTCTCTCCTTCTCTCTGTGCCCCTCCTCAGATCATTCTCTCTCTCTCTCTCTCTCTCTCAAAAATAAATAAGCATTACAAAAATAAAAGTAAATAAATTGACTTTATAAATATTCAAGGAACTGCCTGCCTATGCCTTTTCCTGGTTTAGAACAGACTCGCTCTCACAGTCTCTACTACTTTTTTTTTTCTTTGTTCTTTTGAATTCCTGTATGAAAATATGATTGTCCTCGGCTGGTAGTACTACGGAAAGGTAAACAGAAAGCTTGTTTAGAAAGGGAATTTCTTCAGTCTCAGAGGGAGTGCACAGTACTGTATACCCCCCTTCTCACAAAATTGAACACCTCCATTTCTCTTCCAGGCAGACTAATACTACATGTGAAAACATATCCCATAATTATTCTGATCCTTAAAATTAAAAATAAAACTGTATAATAAAGTTTTGGGAAAAATACAGGGATCATGATAAACAAATTTTGGAATAGTCCTAAAGATCTTTTCTTTTCTCCCAAGTTTTTATATAAATTCTGTTAGTTAGCATGTAGTATAATACTGGTTTCAGGAGTAGAAATGAGTTATTCATCACTTACATACAACACCCAGTGCTCATCCCAACAAATGTCCTCCTTCGTACCCGTCACTCACTCTTCTCCCTCAATAAACCCATAGTTCTCTATCTTTAAGAGTCTCTCATGGTGTGTTTCCCTCTCTCTCTTTTACCCCCCCCACATGTTCATTTGTTTTGTTTCTTAAATTCCACACATGAGTGAAATCGTATCATATCTTTCTCTGACTACTCCACTTAGCATGAAACTGTCTGTCTCCATCCATGTTGTCGCAAAAGACAGCACATAGTTCTTTGCTATGGTTGAGTAACATTCCATTGTGTATATATATCACTTGGGCTCTCTTCGTAGTTTGCCAATTGCTGATAGTGCTGCTGTAAACATTGGGGTTCCTGTGCCTGTTTGAATCATCATTATGGTATCCCTTGGGTAAATTCCTAGCAGTGCTATTGCTGGGTCATACGGTAGATCTATTTTTAACTGTTTGAGGAACCTCTGTACTGTTCTCCAGAGTGGCTGCACCAGTTTGCATTCCCACCGACAGTGGGAACATCCTTGCCAACATCTGTTGTTTCTTGGGTCGTTGATTTTAGCCATTCAGACAGGTGTGAGGTGGTATCTCATCATGGTTTTGATTTGTATTATTTCCCTGATGATGAGTCATGTTGAGCATCTTTCCATGTGTCTGTTAGATGTCTGTATGTCTTCTTTGGAAAAATGTCTGTTCATATCTTCTGCCATTCCTGAGTTACTTATTTTGCGGCCATTGAGTTTGGTAAGTATTTATAGATTTTGGATGCTAACATTTTATCAAATATGTCACTTGCAAATGTCTTCTTCCGTTCAGTAGGTTGCATTTTAGTTTTATTGGCTGTTTACTTTGCTGTGCAGAAGCTTTTTGTCATGATGAGGTCCCAGTAGTTCATTTTTGCTTTTGTTTCCCTTGCCTCCAGAGACATGTCTAATAAAAAGTTGCTATGACCTAGGTCAAAGACGTTGCTGTCTGTGTTCTCTAGGATTTTAATGGTTTCTTGTCTCACATTTAGGTCTTTAACCCATTTTGAGTTTATTTTTGTGTATCGTGTCAGCAACTGGTCCAGGTTCATTGTTCTGCATGTCGCTGTCCAGTTTTCCCAGCACCATTTGTTGACAAGACTGTCTTTTTTCCACTTGATATTCTTTCATGATTTGTCAAAGCTACTACTGGATTTGTAGTTTATTTTTAGTTTTTCTTTAAGTCACCAGAGGCCATAGTCCACTTTGATAGCAGAGCAAGGCAAGGAACTCTCTCTTCTTATCCATTATGCTGTTATGTAGCTGTATCATCTCAAATGTACCTTGGAGGAACTTCTAATTGGAATGGTTATGAAACTATTTTGCCACTCTGTTATGTAGATTTTGTTTCAATGTGAGATTTTTTTTAATCACCATGTCATTAAACTTACACCAGGTTAATTTAGGAGGGAAAATATTTAGAATAGTCATTAAAATAAATTGCTGCTACAGTCAAAGATAGACTTGTAATTTGTTATCCCTTTCTCTGGTTATGTTTAAATGGGATAACATTCTACCAGATGTACCATCTAAAGTGCAGCCTTACATAAATGGCAAGAAATCAATTCTTTAAGAGTTTCCTTCCACCTTAAGATTTAAAATGAAAATATAATAATTCTAAGAAAATAACATTAAATGTAGTTCCATTGCAAATCATGTAACAATTTTACAATTTAAAGTTTAAATGAAGAAGGGGAAAAAAGCCCCGAAGGGCAAGGATTTCTAGTTTTGTTTTGTTTCTATCTTTAATTTGAAAGCATGAAATCATTTCCCTGACCTGTATCAAATTCAATAGAAGTGATAAACTGAGGGTATCGATTTCTTGTTGAAAGAAATAGAAGAGTATCATAATTAAAAATGGGCAAACGGGCTCCTGGGGGGCTCAGACGGTTAAGCGTTCGACTTCGGCTCAGGTCATGATCTCACCGTTGGTGGGTTTGAGCCCCAAGTAGGGCTCTGTGCTGACAGCTCAGAGCCTGGAGCCTGTTTCGGATTCTGTGTCTCCCTCTCTCTCTACCCTACCTCATTCATATTCTCTCTCTCTCTCAAAAATAAATAATAAACATTAAAAAAAATTGAAAAGTGGGCAAACGTATGTTCAGAAAAGGTGACTATTATTTGTGCCATCACAGTAATGCCATCTGATTGGCTCAAGAGCCCTGAGGATAAAGGCCCCCCTATTATCAATTGTACACCTCGGCTTGGCAGCCTGGTTTTATTGGCACCTCGGGAGGGACCCTGCACTTCATTTCCGTCCACACAAATGGCTAGATCACTTAAATAACTGCTGAAATGCTGCCATAAAAGGAAGATGTGCAGAACATTGTGTTTATGCAAATATGACTTTGCCCAAATTCTGTTTTGTCTTTCATTTTCATTTGTATGTTTTAAATTTCATTTTTGCTCTTGAGGAACAGTCCCATATGCAGCCCGTACACAGAAGAACACTCTGGAGATGAGACAAAGCCACTGTAAGGTTCTTAGCCATTTTATTTGGATGTCTGAATGGCCATGAATTTTACAGATTTTCCTTCACCGATGAATAAAGAAGTTAGCTTCTACTCCTGTGGAGATGATTCATTATGCTTTGCGACCATTAAGTTAAACACTTGGCAGGTTATACGGTCTGACTTCTTACTTTTGCATCTTCAGCTGTTTGATGATGTAGCCACTTCCCACCCAAGACACGCCACAGTGTTCATTTTGCTGTCCAGATGTTCCTGCTTTCCAACACCCACCTCTCTTCCTTGGTACCTCCCACTGACATCTTTAGGAAGGACGCTTCCCCCCGGCCCCGTGAATTTGAGTAAGGGAAGGGCAATGAAAATACTTACAGGTATTTGTCCAAGAAGAGAAGGAAGTATAATTCCAAAGATGAGAGATACAAGCTATTACTTGTTGAGCGAGCTGGGTTGTGTGCTGCAAAGATAGCCTTCCTAATACACTGAAAGAAGAACCCGCAAGTCGGGGAGGTGAGGCAGCTCAGCCAAGTGCACAAATCCCAGAGCACTGAGCAGAGCTCAGCACACAAGTGTGCGTCTGGGGCTGTCTACAGCCCAGGCTCCTTCCCTCCCTCTCAGTTTATGGGAACAAGGACCTAATGGTCAAGCGCTGCCGAGCCCACACCTGAAATGAACTTACTGTACATCGAGAGCAGATTGACAACCACCTCTAGGGAGTGGGGAACTGTGCTCCCCCAGTGAAGCCATGTGAGATTTTACCATTGCAGTTACCGCATCTCCTGGTTGGTGGTGTCATTCTACCTGCTCCTTAAGTAAGGTAGCAAGACCTGCATCTACATTTGATGTACCTGATGATAACAGGAAAGCAAGTTGGAAGGTTATTGATTAACCCCAACAACTCAATATCAAGATATAAAATGTAATCTATTGTTGTGATATAAATGAGAGAGGCTTTGTTTCAGTTACATTAAACTGTTGTTGGTGAATTTGTGACTGGGGTTTATCAACTTTTTACAGAATGTGGAGTATTATCAAAAAGATTTTGTCTGGGGGCCTGAGTGGCTCTGTCGGTTAAGCCTGCGATTCTTAATTTGGGCTCAGGTCATGATCTCATGGTTTGCGGGATTGAGCTCCACAGTCTTTTTTTTTTTTAATTTTTTTTTAATGTTTGTTTATTTTTGAGAGAGAGAGAGACAGAGAGTAAGTGGGGAGGGGCAGAGAGAGAGGGACACACAGAATCTGAAGTGGTTCCAGGCTCTGAGCTGTCAGCACAGAGCCCCATGCGGGACTCAAACTCACAAACCATGAGCTCATGACCTGAGCCCAAGTCAGACGCTTAACCAACTGAGCCACCCAGGTGCCCATGTAATCCATATTCTCGGATAAATTAGATTACTGGCATGTATGTCATCATGAGATGATAAAATTACCTCTTATAAACACTGAAATGTAGATTTGAATGCAGTTCTAGAGGTAATTCCTAGAGGCTTCCTACTGCCTGATAAGTCTGTGCAAGAAAAATTTTACTAAATGAACAACTGAGGAAATCTTCACCCCCCCATTCACCTGTTGCTGTGTTCTATTTTAACATCCACTTGATGGTTGTCATCACAAAGCTAGAGCACAAATGATATCTTAATGCATATCAAAATCTGTGCTGCCTCTTTGACTAATTAATCCCTGAAGCAACCAGAACCCTCTATGATGACTGACTGACACCACCCTAATTTTCTCATGAGGAGCTAAAGGGGAGGGCTTCTAAGGAGCTTCTTAGCGTGGTTATTCTGAAGGCAGGATGTTTTGTGAGAGAACTTTCCCGCACTGGGACAGAGGCACGAACTGAACTGAGCCACGTAGAATTAAGTTGTATCCCATGTTCCTCCACGGCAGTGACCCGATTCCTTGAGTGACGTATTGCTGCCATTTTATCCATCTCCATACATACCCTCCTCGTTGAAGCAGACAGGGGTATGGATTGGTGATGTGTTTGTGTGAAACAATAGTAATAAAGGCGACAGCGTGTCAAAGGCAATCCTAAAGATGTCTGCCCAATGGGAAGTACACAGATATTTTCCTGTGGAAATGTAACAGAACAATCAATCTCTTCTGTTTGAAATTCAAACAAGGTTAATTATTTTTACTAATTTAGATAGTATCTTAACCAAAAGCTAGCAAGCTTTATTAGACTTTAGACGAATTTAGCAAAGACTCAAAGGCTTTGCTCAAGTCTTCCCCTGGCCACCCTATTCGGGATTGCAAGTTACTGCCGCCCCACTCACAATCCGCTTTCCCTCCCTGACCGTTTTTCATCCTTACCACCTTCTAACAAATAGCCTGCTTGTTTTATGCTTGTTGCTTATTCACTGTGTATTGCTTTATTATAATTGCCAGAGTACAAGATTTTTAAAACATTTGCTTGCCGTTATATTCCAGGTGCCTAGAAAAATGCCCAATGCACAAGCTACAGAGTGACCAATAAATATGTATTCAATGAACACATTAAATGTCAATGCACTTAATAGCAACAACCCAGCAAACTTAAGAACCTCAGAAGTTTGTCTGTTTTCGCTGAGAATTCATATTTGGAAATACGTCAATTTTTGGATAAATGGTTATGTGAAGAATACAGATAGACATTAAATTATTTTCAATTATAAACTAACAGTAAAACAATTCTGGTTTGGACTTACAAACTTAGAAATCTAGATTTCTCACTTTTGTGCAGCTGAAGAACAAAGACAGCACCATTGAATCATAGATGAACATTTATTTTTGTATCCTCCTGATGAATAATAAAATTGGAAAATACTAAAGATTTTTAAAACATCTTGAGAGAACAATTTTAGCATCAGACCTGTGCATCATTTTAACATATTGGGGCATAACTTAGATTCACTTTATATTCATTTGATTTCCACAAATAAATATTCTAAGTCCAGCAAGTGAATTATTTATAGGAACTTCACGCAGATGAATTTCTTTTCATGTAATATCTTTTAAAGTGACAGTACTCCTTTTATGACGGGGTCTAATTCCAGCTGTCATACAGATGTGCTACATGACCTTAAACAGTACCCTGACTTTCAGGACATCATTTTATACCCCCCCCCCAAATAGGGGTTCATTCTACATGCCTCCAAGTTTCTTTCTACTTCTCTGATTGTGTGAGATCATTGATGTGATCTTATTCTATTACATGTGATCTTGTTTTTATATTAAAACACTTAGTATTAACCAATATGTCTGGATCTACTTTTAGTTTGCTGCTTCTGCATTTAGAAAAGGTGAATGTGTTATATCGGTTACTTTTAGAATTAAATATAATCTCATATATTATCAATCTATTAAAGATACTGCCTATCATATATTATGCTCTGCTATATACTACAGATGTCTTTTATAAAAGATATGTTATATTTATAAATATGTACCTTATATACTAAAGATATATTAAATATATAAAATACTTCTCTTCTGGTTTGCTTGGAACTGTACTCTCACTTTATTTTCCAGAAGTCTGCCACGTTCTCAGCACTGAATTGGGTATTTTACTTCCAGTGTCTCATTTACTGAGAAAAGTTAAAGTTGCTGAAAAACTGACAAATTTAAAGAAAATATGTTGTTAATATTAGTTTAGATGATAACTTAGTTATCTTGTCCCAAACATTCACTTAGATACCTCGTCCCAAAGCCAGCACGATAAACTACATTTTTCAATATGGGAGATATAATACTAAACACATTATTAATGTTTCAGTTATTTTCCCCAAACTTTATTTCAGTCTTTTTTTTAAAACTTCAGTCTTTTCCAAAAAGCCAGATCATTGCAATGCAAAATATACTATCCTTGCATTTTGATTAAATGAACATACTGAATATGTATAGGAAGAAGGACTTTTCATGTAAATGATTTGATTCCTCAGGTGCAACCACTGTATACGTGTTGAGTATATATATTTAAATTTATTTACCGCCCAGACTGGTTAAAACATCTTGTTTATCAAAACTAACCACAACATTCCTGATGCATCATTTCCATATTCCTTATGAAATTGGAAGAATTAGCTTTCAAATGATCCAATCGTATCTGGAGCTAAAATACATCAAAAGTATTGTTAATGCGAGTTTAATTAGAAATAACAACTTTTAATGAGAAAGTCATGCATTATATTTGTGAGAGTCGGTAGGGTGATTTATAAAAATTGTATAAAAATTGTATGATTACCAGAAGTTGTAATGAAATATTTGGTGGTTGATAGTTTTGCCGTAATTGCGTAACTATTGCTCAGGTTCACCTTCGAAAGCGCCTTGGACTCATCAATTCTTTTTATTTACAGGGATTTTCAGTGTCATGTTCCTGAATACTGGGCAGAAGACCTACAAATAAGGTAAGGTACTGCGCATTTTATTTTATTTCAAGGTGTACTTACACAGACTCTCGTCAATAGTTGAGTAACTGGGAGTTGTATGTCATAAAGAGAATCAAATGTTAGTTGTTGGTGTGGGGATGCAAGTTACGGTCATCATCGATAATGTTGGCAATTTGTGGCTGTTCTCTTGTTTTCTTAAAACTCACATGTAATGAGATATTTACCATTTGGTGCTTTTTTTGATTATTAGTTGTTTGCAGCAAGATAAACACATTTGATTGACTTAGTTTCTGTGCCGTCCAACAAAGACTTCCTTGTGAAGCATCATGAGGCAGCTGTGATGTGGCATTGACCCACTGTAAGGACCTCATGCAGAAACACCTGTCCAACCCCAACCTCTGCGAGGACAAAAGCAGGGAAGTGTAAACTCACCAGTGTCTGGAGAAACGTGAAATCTGAAATTGGGAGTCTGGAGCAATGTTAACAAAGTGAAAAGAATCCACTCAAAAAAATGCATAGTTCTTTATTCTCAGGTGTTATGGTGTTTTGTCTGAGTCATGATAAAGTGAGCAATGTCACATTGAACTTACATATTATCTGAGACTATAGATTAATGTAGTCATTTTGTTTATACCTTTATATCCATAGGAGGCAAATTTTGTATTTAACAACAAAAGCATTTTGAGGTGTAGACCCATTCTCTGGCATCGCTTTCTCTCTGAAGACACCCTTGTCAGCACATTTCTGGCTGTGCATCTGCTGAAAGGAAGGAGGTGGGCAGGGCAGAGATGTGTTGTCACAGGAGAAGGCAGTGCCGGTGACTGCCCCCCATCCCTGGTTCCCCCGCCATGAGTCCATGGCTTCTCCGAGAGTTGAATGCCAGGAAACGGGTGACTTTGAAAGGTCTTGTTGGAGTGACTTGGGGTCCCAGTTACAAGGACCAGCACTACTTTATTGCTCAGAAAGCAAGTTATTACATCTTAGTCTCAGAAATGAATCAAGGGACAAGCGTCACAGTTGAGTATTTTAGTCATGTTTGCATACTTTAGCTTCTCTCCAGGACTTCCAAAGAAGTCAACAGCTGGGGAGAAGAATCTGGAATCTTTTTAAGCCTTGTGTGTCTCAGCCTTTTCTCCTCTGGTGTTTGAGGGAGGTGGAATTAGGTGCGAATACACGTATTTGTAATTGAATATAACAAACTTGAAAGTTGAAAGAAAAATAATTAATTTGTATTTATAATCAATTGTTTTGCTTCTTGAAAAATCCCCTTTGATACCATAAGATATTTTTTTCAATTAATTTATCACTGTTGATCATATAAATTTAGGAGAACAGTAGAATAATATGTGTGATTAAAAAAAAAAAAAAGGCCCTGGACATATTAAGCTTGTCTTTTCTAGGGACCTATACCTTAAAATAATAAGAACTAATTATTCCTTCAATCCTTGACATGGTTGATAACAAAAGTAGAAAAACATCTTGCAAGAAAACAATCTCAATTAATCCAGATTTTGCCTTCTTCAGGAATCCTATTAGTGGTACAATACAGTTAAACTTTAAAATAGTTTTACTAGTTTCATGAATGAAATCCAATAAGGAATGCAGAGTGGCAAAGCTTTCTTTAAGGTGTTATTCAGAGAACAGGAATTCTAAAAGTACCGTAATTGTAAAAGAAAGAATTTACTCAGTATTGAACTCGTCCCTTGTCTTTGAGGTATTTGTCTGAGTTTCCAGTGAAGGCTCATCCAGACACTCAGCTCAAGAATTGCTATGACTTAAGTCTTCTGTGTGTTTGGACCAGTGTTTTCACTGCCTGGGTGGCGGTGGGGTATGAATAATCTGTAGAAGTGTAATCGCCGAGGCAATAAATCTAGGATTCCTTTTAGATGTGCTCTCTTGTTATTGACTTTTAGGAGAAGAAAGAGGAATTAAGAATATCCCCAACCCAAATGATCGGTATGTGCCATTGCTGTATGCTTATCAGGATAAAAATGAAGATACGGTGTGCTTATTTTTACTGTTCATTCTAAGGGGCTGTCTTTGTATGTCTATTTTTATGTATGTCCCATATTTATAAGATAAAGCAATGCACATCATGTTTTCTTATCTGAATTTTTATTCTTGATGCTGCTGTCAGAGTGATGAATATGTATAGATAGGCACATAGCAAGAGAGCTTCTGAAAGTGGCGGAGATAAGGAAATACTTAGTATTCTCAGTAACAGATAAATGAAAAGGAAATCTGTTGGTTACATTTGGTATTCAGTTCTTTTAATCAGTGCTTCGTGAGGCAGGCTTACAGAGCTTTTTGGAATATTTGACATTGACTCCTTCTTATGTGCGAGCCCAGAGGATATTAACCAAGCAGAAGGTGACTGCTTTGGCTAATTCCACCTGTCCCATCTTTGGAATGTTTCATTACAAAGATCCTTCATTCAGGTGTCATATCTTTCATTTCTTTACGGACCTAGGTTTCTAGTTGGTGGTTAGGATAACTGGATTTTAATCCAAATAAAAACCCATCTCATCTCATGTTAGTTACCAGTTGCAATACAGACAATAATAACATACCAGATGCTTGAACTCTAGAATGTTTTGACTTCGAAGATCAACCTCTGGGTCAGTCTGAATTAGCCCTTGATTCTGTGTCTCTCTTGTTCTGTGTTATATCATCCACCCCTAAGTGTGGCCAGCCCATGTTACCTTTGCGTTGGCTTCTGTTGTTTGTGTGGTGACTTCCTGATTCATCTACATCCACATCGCCCACCACTTGAGGGCTCATTCAAACCTGATTTTTAACTTGTCTCCTACGCATTGCAACCTCGCTAACCCGAAGTCATTTTACCCTCGTCATGTACACTCTGTAAATAACTACACGTTATAAATCCTTTGTCTTCTGATCGCACTGAACAGTACATTACTTTATTAATGCACATTGTTTTCCACTGAGTCTGTTTTGTACTAATGTCCTCTCCCCAGCTAGAAGGAAACTTTTTCTAGTGGGATTGACCAATTTGTTTTTGTTTATTTCTTTTTTTTCTTTTTCTTTTTTTTTTTTTTTGAGAATAGAGAGATGAAATAAAACACTCTGAATCCAAATATTCCAAGTGGCCATGTCCTAGGCATGTGCTTTACAAAAGTACCTGTTAAGAAATTGATCATTTATTAAAGGAGGTGTCTTCTTAAGAGAAGCAGACCAGAAGGTTCTTATACATTTGGTTTTGCAGTGATCAGACATGCAAGGCTGCATTGAGAGCACATGTGTTCGACTGATGACAACAAAATAGCTTATCTAGAATTTATAAACTGGTTTTCTTCCCTATAAAGTTACATCCTAAGCATCTGTCCAGAACCTGATTTGAGTTGACTGCCTCCTTGGAGTTCTGCCCATATCCAGAAATCCCATAACATTTTTGCCAGTGAAAATACAGATTCGTGTATTTTATATAATCATGGAAGTTTTTACTCTTTATTTTGTAAAATAAGGAATAGAAATGTGTACCTACCAACTCCTTTTTAGTATTTATTAATTTGGGGTTATAAAATTTATTTTTTTACTAATATTTATAAACCTTTTCACAGAAATACACACACACACACACACACACACACACACACACACACACACACGAAGGTTAGTTATGCTGCTCAAGGAGAAGTTACTCAATAGCTGTAAGCCATCAGTGAGACCATCTGCAGGGAATTAGGTCTATGAGTACTTACCCCGAAGAACTCACTACAGATTGACTATGTAACTATCACTAAAGAGCTTAACAAAATGTCCAGCACTTAGTAAGTACTTAATAAACAGTGAATGAATAGCAGTCACATAAGCATTGTTAAAATTCTCATGTTCAGGGCATCATGGCACATATTTTTATTATTTTTTAATTCTTGATTATTAATTACCTTTCTTTTCATGTAGAGTTTTTAGAAAGGATAACTTATTCTTTTATTTCCGATTCCTTATAGCACAATGACATATTTGCTGGAATAACATTTTCAAGCTGCAACTTTTTCCCCTTATGAGTTCTGTATATGGTTGTCTAATAAATCCCAGTGTTTAATGATGTAGACAGTTTAGGGGCCAATCTAATTCTTATCTCGGTGTTTTTCCCTCTCAAACATTTCTTTCTTTGTCATTAACATTTGGAAATTCCAGAAGGATATGTCTTGTGTAACACTCGTCGGGTTAGTCTGGAGACACTCAATTTTTTAAATGTGATCTTCTTTAGGAAAGTTTCTTTTATAATTATTTTTTCCATGTTCTTTTTTTTTATGCTGCCTTTTTCTTTACTTTCTCCAATTATAGAATGAGTCTTCCAGATCAGTTTTCCATCACTTTTTCCCCTTGTTTGTTGCTTTCTTCTCTGCCCTATTACTTTGAATTTTTGGGAAATTTTACTGCCTTATCTTCTATTAATGTAGATGATTGTGTCCCTTCTTCCAACTGTTATTTATTGTTTTTTTCTTCATTTTTAATTTGGCAATTGTGTTTTCCTTTGTCACATTATCCTTCATGAATTTACATTATTCTTATAGTTAGATCACATGATTTTATTGACAAAATTGAGTATTGGATCTTCAGAGAAAATGAAAATTCCTTCTCCCTAGGATGTCACTATTATGAACTACATCTTAAGCCTCCATATCTTATTAGTTAGAAGGAAGAAACCCATAAATAAATAAACCAATCCAAATTTAATTTTCCCAACTGTGCAGTTCCAGTCTTTCTTGGATAAAAACAAACGAAAATGAAAAACTGAGTGTTTCGGTGACACCACCCTCTCCTCCCGCTTCTCCCCTAGAGAAGGTCTCGTTGTGTGTGTTTGGGGGGGGGGCGGTGTGCAGAGTGAGCTGCATGGAGGATAGTGTAACTGTACCGACCTCATGATGACATAAGAGAAAATGTGGCTTTAGGCGCTCAGCTTCCTCTACTGTTTAATGACATTCCTCTTGCCCTGAGTCTTTTCATCTGAAATCTGAGTGGTCTGTGGTCTTGAATAGGTGCTAGTGGTGACCCACACCTTCCCTGTGGTGAAGTCTTACTCTGAGGTCCATTGGCTGTGAAGAATGAGGCACACTCTGTGGTCCTCTGCGAAGATTCACTCCTCAGCTAGATTCTCAGTAAGAGGATGCTTATGACACTAAAAAAAAAAGCTACAATTTAGAGCCCCCTTTTCCCTGATAAGAATTTTTCCCTTCTCTTCTTCTTTTTTCCTTTCCTTTCCTTTCCTTTCCTTTCCTTTCCTTTCCTTTCCTTTCCTTTCCTTTCCTTTCCTTTTTTTTTTTTTTTTTTTTTTTTTTGTGATGGAGTTAACACAGTCCTCAATGATATATCAGGGCAAGAGACCGTACTCTGCTGTTGGTGTTATCCTCTCTTACATAACAAACCTTCCTTCTGTGGGTTTGTCTGCATTTGTCACTCTACTGTCATCTTACAAATCTCATAGTCTAGAAATGGGGGAGACCAAGCTTATATTTCTCATCTGTTCTCTGTACTAGCCAGCTGTAGGAGCAGTAATAATCAGAAGTGGGGGTCAGTAGACCCGAATCCTTGTGTCTGGTGGCTTTTATGCTCAATCGAGTGTGAACACCATTCTCCCAATACAGTGACCCAACTTGCAAGGCGACTCGTTCTATCAGGCTGATTTGCAAGTGAGAAGCCAAAATTCTTATTCCTTCTCTCAGCATGGCAATCTAAAATCTATTCCCATCTTTCTCAGACATACTGATGCGTTGGGTAGACTAGAAGTGGTGCTCTGGTACCCAGAAGACATGAGAGAAGCTCATAAATAATATTCAGTTGTCTCATGAATTTTGTAGCCAGTGTGAATTATTGATTTTTCAACCCCCTCTTCTAGTTCCTGTAGTGAATCAGTGTCAAAAGGAATACTCATTTCTACTATGAGATGTTGTCCCTCTTTCTGATAGCGGTTTTCCTGACACTCCCTTTCCTTTCTTGACTTGTTCATCTTTTTGACCATGAAGAAGTGTCTTCATATTTTTAATGTATAATTAAGGAGAAGTGAAGGTGTGTTTCATCTAAGATTGGATGTTTTACAGGTGTAGTCTTTCAGAGACAGAAAGTTTTAGGTCCAGATGAGTTGTAAGAAAATCTTTTGAGAGCAGTTCTAAGCATGAAAGTCAAAACTAGAGTCAGTTTAGATGATCACCTATGCCCGTCCAACCCTGTATGTGATGCTGGGAGATTATGAATATTTTCAATAGACACATGCAAATGGTGTCTCAGGTAGTGTGCTACCTCCTATCCATCTCATGGATGGTTCTATTCTTCTGCCCTTGACTTTCTAAAGATTTGTGATGGCCAATCAGGTAACCTGAGGGAGATGTTCTCTCCACTAATTCAGCACGTAGGGCCCAGAAACCTTCCTCCAGTGTTTTCCCCAACTTAATACAAGCACAGATTCCACATTGTAGGTGGATTGTGCCAGGCATATATTTAAGCATGAGTGTGGATGCATTGTGCCAGGCATATATTTAAGCACAAGTGCATGGCTTTATTCTTCATTAAATGTTAAATCTTATTTACGTGTTGGGTTTTTTTTCTGCTTTGTTTTGTTGTATGTGCCAAGCTGGATGCTAAACTCAGTCAGATAATCTCACAGTTCTTGAAGATTTTTTTTTTATTTTTTTAACGTGTATTTATTTTTGAGAGAGAGAGAGAGACAGAGACAGAGACAGAGTGTGAGTAGGGGAGGGGCAGAGAGAGGGAGACATAGAATCTGAAGCAGGCTCCAAGCTCTGAGCTGTCAACACAGAGCCTCACGCGGGCCTTGAACTCAGGAATGGCAAGATCATGACCTGAGCCAAAGTCGGGCACTTAAGCAACTGAGCCACCCAGGCACCCCAGTTCTTGAATACTTTTGACATTCTATGGCCTTCATCCTATTTCTTAAACAGATATATTTAGTGGTACATCAGCTTTCTTTTTTTCATCTCTATTTATGAAAAAACGGTTATATTTTTTTCCAGGGTAACTTGATAATTGGCAATATTTTATTTTGAAACCCTTTGCTAAGGATTCATAATCACGTTAATTGCATATCATTTAAGTTAATCCAAGTGATCTTTTCAGTCCAAAGACCAGAGACTGCCTTCAACTGTGTTTTCCATTCAGTGAGTACATCGTGTGTTTCTCTGAGTCCGTGTATTCCCTTCATCCAAACAGTATTACCAAGGGCAATATTTCGAAAATGAGTTTTGTTACTTTAATCAATTGTTCAATAAGTGAAAGATTAAAAAATGATGTGGGTTGGCTCAATAGTTAATCTTTCTCGAATTTTATTTTAAGATACTATTGAGTACTGTTAAAGTTTGACTGTGAAGTGCCTTGCTCTCCCTTATATGAATGGTATTTTGAAACCTTAGTGGTTTTCCCCAGGATTTTATTTATTTTCACAATACATAAAGTATTGTTCATTTGTTCATATTGTGTTTTTTTTTTAATTTTTAAGAACTATTCAAATCTATTTAATGTATTAAAAATCTTATCTATGCAGGCTCTCATATCTGCTTCTCAAGTTTCTCAGGATCATTTTTTTATGACCTACATCATTGCAGGTAAAGTATCAGAATTTTTTAGAGTCCTTGAGGATTCCAAGTAGTTATTCCAGGAGGCTAAGGCGACTCTTCCCTGTACGGATTTGACTAATAGCAGTCTTTCTTATATGCAGGAAAAGAGAGTGAGCATCTCTTTGTGATATTCTGATTTTATATACCCAGTTCATGGCTGATCTTCCCAACTAGCTAATTGAGATACTTTGCAATTCACATCTGTCTGACTTTTTTTTATGCGAATTATCTACTTGTGTGTACATGTTTGAGGCAGAATTGAATAAGCTACCAATAATATTGGCAAGTACCTAGAATGTGGTGAGTACTTACACATCAGTGACATTATTCAGTCTCCCTAACAATCCATAGAGGAGGTGTTATTTCCCCTCCAATGCCTGTAAGGGAAGTAGACAGAATTATACTGGATTAGCAGAACTGATACTACACAAGGGTATGTCTCACATCAAGGACCGTTTCTCCCCAGTTTTACTTTGCTGGTGATTAACTGTGCTAGCAGTAAAAATATGGGAGTTCCTAGATTTGGAGAGTCATCGATTTTTCAATGATCCAAGTCACTGATGCATATTACACAATAACTGGACTTCTCTTTGTGAAGTAATTATTATTAATATATATAGCTTATTGGAAACATTATTCATGAGACACTGTGTCTTGTGCACCACATGGAACATTTAACAAGATAGACCGTATCCCATTATATTCTCACAATACAATTAAAAGGATTTGAGTCAAACCAGCATCTAGAAGAAATCATTTACAAGTCATGCATCTGAAAAAGGACACGTATTCAGAATATATACAGAACCCTGAAAATTCAATAATGAGAGAACCCAATAAAATAGAAGAAAAATATCAATCACTCTATCCCCCAAAAAATGCACGGATAAAAAATTAGAACACCAAAACGTGCCACATCATTAGAGAGATGCAAATTAAAACCACAATGAGGTCCATCTACACACTTATTAAAAATTCTAAAATTAATGGGGCATCTGGGTGGCTCAGTTGCTTGAACGTCTGACTTCAGCTCAGGTCATGATCTCGCAGCTCATGGGTTCCAGCCCCGCATTGGGCTCTGTGCTATCAGTTCAGAGCCTGCAGCCTGCTTTGGATTTTCTCTCCCTCTCTCTCTGCCCCTCCCCTGCTCATGCTCTCTCTCTCTCTCTCTCTCTCTCTGAAATAAATAAACATTTAAAATTTTTTTTAAATCTAGAATTAATAAAATGGCACAATGTTTCTAGAAATCAACTTGGCAATTAAAAAAAAAATTAAACTTCTACCCACCATAAGACCCTGCCATTTCATTCTTAAATATTTACCTAAAAGAAATAAAAGCAGGGGCGCCTGGGTGATTTAGTCAGTTGAGCGTCCGACTTCAGCTCAGGTCATGATCTCACGGTCTGTGAGTTCGAGCCCCATGTAGGGCTTTGTGCTGACAGCTCGAAGCCTGGGGCCTGCTTCAGATTCTGTGTCTCCTCTCTCTGCCCATCCCCCACTTGTGCTCTGTCTCTCTGTCTCTCAAAAATAAATAAATAAATGTAAAAAATAAAATTTAAAAAGGAAATAAAAGCATATGCTCACATAAAGATTTGTACGTGAATGTTCACAGCAGTTTTAGTTGTAATAGCATCAAATGAGGAACAACCCAATGTCACCTATCAGTAGTCAATGAACATATAAACATTGTGGTATATCAATTCAACAGCATATTAAAAAATAAAAGGAAATAAAATCTTGATATGCCCAACAATGTGGCTAAATCTCAAAATAATCAAGCAGAGTGGATAAAGCCAGACAAAAATAATAGCACATGTTCTATGTTCCCATGGGTGGATAATTCTAGAAATCATAAACTAGTTTATAATGACAGAGGAGATAGGGGAGCCTCTGGGGATGATGGATATTTGTTATCTTGGTGGTGATGACCATTTCATGGCATTTACATATGTTAAACTTGTCAAATTACGTACTTTACATATGTGAAATACATTGTATGTCAATTAAAACTCAACAATCAAGACTCAACAAAGCTGCCTAAAATGTATAAAATGTATGGTGTTTAAAATACCAGTGACATGGACAAAAATTCCAAATAGAATCCTTAAATACCAAATCTTGGTTGTGGAAAAGGAGACTGAATTCTAGTTGGGAATTACAAAATAAACAAACAAAAACATACAAGGTGATAAAGTACAAATTATTTATTTTCCATTATTGAGTGGAAATAAGTTATCATTTTTCCTGGAGTATGTACAATTTGATTTTCTTTTCGTATAGTAGTACATTGAAGAAAAAAAACAGCCTAAACAAGAAAAGACCAACCCTCTATCCTTATATATGAAATTCATCACTTTCAAATAGCATTACATGATAATCATTGCAAATATTCAAATGAAATTAATTCCTATTTCTAGAAATAGAAATATTTCTATTTAAATATTTATCTAAATATCTAAATTGTTCTTAATTTCCCCCAAATGAATTTATTTTTGGTGTGTTTAATATTTAGGCAGCATTTTATAATTTATTTCCGTTTAATTTAAAATTGTACTGCATTATTTTTTTTATTTATATTTTCTTTATGTTCTGTTAAAACAGCATTGACATAGACCATGCAGATTTGGATGGAAGTGGATTTGCATATGAATCAGTTAATGGGGAGCAGAAGAGGAATGTAGTTAGAATTTCAAGGGGTAAACAACTAAACACTCCCTTTATGTAAATCTTTACACAATAAGAATTGTAGACATGCATATTTTCTTATCTCTTCACCATAGAAATTTTCATGTAAGTCATTAGTAATTACAAAGATCTGTTGTTGTAATGTGTTCCCAAAAGATCCCAAGGGGAAGAAAGCAGATATAGAGACTTATGATTTATCAATTTAGATGTTTTGGCAGAATTGAATTCGGTCCAGAAGTTCAGATGAGGTGGTGTCCTAATTGATTCTCTGCCTATTTCTAGCTGTCTGATAACCTCTCAGTCAGATATAAAGACGAGCAGTATACTTGGCTGAGCCCTGCCCCACCCCACTTCCTTGGTAGCCCTCTTGGGAATTTTTTAGCAATTTGAAGTTCCAAAGTTATAAGCTCAGTACATAGGATATCTTTAATTTTTAATAGAGCAAGCCTTAAAAGACTCTTATTCAAGAGATTTATAAATTCTGAATATTTTATCATTTAAAATACATAATATTATATGTTTACATACACATTGCATTCATAACTTAAGATACACAGTTTTCTCTGTTACTTTAGAAATGTGTACAGAAATAGCAAAACCTGTTTAGTTCCTCAAAAGATGTCTTCCCAAAGTAAGTAGAATATAGAGGGGACAAAAACCTGGTAAATATTAGAGCTGAATCATTCTTTTTTATTTTTTATTTTATTTCCTACAGCTGGATCATTCTTGAGGTAAATAGGTTACTGGAATAAATAACTACAAAATATCAATAATTCTTAGATATCTTCCCTGGTGCAGAAGTGTAAAAACAGGAGGTTGACATTTCTCTTAAGTCCTATAGTAGACAGTTAATGAAAAAAAAAAAGCCAAATCATTTGGTCCTGTAAGCTTAGAAATCATTTTAAAGACATTTTTATGCATGAGGCAAAGCTATTCCAACTTTTAAAAAGTAAAATAAAGATGGGATATTTTCCCATTTTTAGCTATAAACAGATTGTCATATTTATATGGATCTTTAATTTACGGGCATCCATGTGAGTTTCACTTAACTTACAGCTTAATGACCTGTTTCTATATTTGCAACGTATAAACATACTAGAGAATGCAACTCACTGAAAACAATCTGTTGTGAAATTAAACAGCTGGTCGTAAGGGACACAGAGACACAGGAACACACACGGGTGGGGTGAGGGAGATTGCCTAGGCAGTTTCTGGGTTCTTGTGTTGGGTACCTCTAGGGGGCGCCCGCCATGCCCTCAATACTCTGAACTGTTGAAAAGGTGTGAGTGTGAAGTTCATTTTTGTCTTTTTTAAGGTAAGTGTAGCTGGATGATCCAACCTATCAACCAGGGAGGAAATTGCATTCACATTCCCTTTCACACCCAAAGCGTCATGTCCTTGAGGTCTTGGGATTCCTTTATTCAGGGGCTTGGTCTCCACCAACGGATTGCTCTCCCTGTTCTGTCAGATCCAGAACTTAGGGAATTGTGAGAAACAAAACCACTACCGAGAAGTACCCCGTCTGTCGTACGTTTAGCCAAAAGCAAACACAGTTAGCGTCTACATGAGTGTACAATTATTTTAAAATTGTATTGTTTCTGTATTAATTATACATTTTACTGTGTTTTTTATGCCTTATCAAAGTAACTGGAGGGACCTTATCTATTACTCTTCCTCTTCTTTCTTCTTTTATCCGTCCCTGCTGGGTTCGGTTTTCATTCTGCTGATCTTGTGACCAAAGCTAGCAAAAGCCCACGTGTTCTAAATCGTCACTTTCGGGCGCCTGGGTGACTCAGTGGGTCAAGTGTCCAACTTCAGCTCAGGTCATTATCTCACAGTTCGTGGGTTCGAGCCCGGTGTTGGGCTTTGTGTTAACAGCTCCGAGCCTGGAGCGTGCTCAGGATTCTGTGTCTCCCTTTCTCTCTGTCTCTCTCTGTCTCTCAAAAATAAAAAAATCAATCAATCAATACAATGATACATTACATCATCATTTTCTTCCTAGTGGAGTAGTTATAAAATGAAACTCTTTTTTCACTGCCAGTCTCAATAGCTTCTTGTGGTCTGCTTTTGGTATGATAGCATTACCTTGTGATAAAATTCAAACGTTTTCCAAATAGCCTCTGTTTTTCCTGTCTAGAGTTCACTGATCTCAGGGCTGTGAGAGTCAAGTGCTCAGACTCCTTTCTTTTGTCTCCTGTCTTGAAGCCTGCCTGAGTATAGAATTTCTCTCCAGCACCTTGCCTGGGAAGAGGACTGGTCTGGGGCATCTGCCCTTAGCCTCAGATTCAGAGGCTCTTTCTCAGTCATATTCACTTAACTATTTAATTTTTCAGTTCATTCATTCATCTATTGTGCCATTTGCTGTGAGTAGAGCAAACAAGAAAGCCTATGCTCTTTTTTTTTTTCAATGTATGACATTTATTGTCAAATTGGTTCCCATACAACACCCAGTGCTCATCCCAACAGGTGCCCTCCTCAATGCCCATCACCCACCCTCCCCGCCCTCCCACCCCCCAACAACCCTCAGTTTGTTCTCAGTTTTTAAGAGTCTCTTATGCTTTGGCTCTCTCCCACTCTAACCTCTTTTTTTTTTTTTTCCTTCTCCTCCCCCATGGGTTTCTGTTAAGTTTCTCAGGATCCCCTTAAGAGTGAAACCATATGGTATCTGTCTAAGAAAGCCTATGCTCTTAAGGGGTTGACATTCTTGGAGGGAAGAGAGGAAAACGAATCAATACGCATCATAATGTTTTTATGTACAGATATTCATGTATATAATTATTAGAGTTCTTAGGGCAAATAAACAGCATAAAGCAAATAGAGTCCTAGGCTGCTATTTTGTATGAAATTGAAGAATATCAATACTTCATTTAAAATCAGATATGTAATTGAATGAAGACTTTAATGTGTATTTAACAACGTGGAAATGACGAAATGAGCCCAATGATATGCAAATAATAGGATTTAGCTTTGGTTCTCAGAGTGCTGGACTCATGTTTGTTTTAAATTCATGTTGCACTGAGAAAACTATTACTTCCAAGACATCTCAAATAATTTGTTTAATGGCTTCAGTGCATCTCTTTGTTGTCCCACAGACTCATGAAGGTGGCTTCTGTCTGTAGATGGTCTGACACAGGGAGCTTCAGGCCTTGGCCCATCGTGTATTAGACACCATTTAGAGAATCCATTCCTTTGATATTCTGGTCTTGCAGGACCACATATCTCTAAGAAGGATTTGATAGAAGTCATAAATATGCACACACACAAATACCCATTTTAGTGTCTGGCCCATCATGGCTCGGTATAGTTTCTGTTTTCACTCTACTTTTTGTTTTAAGGGAAATTTTACTAATCCAGTGAAACGTCGTTGCTTTTGGCTTCACTCCTCCAAACGTTATTACAAGGTAAAATATAAATTAGTGTGCTTATTTGATTTAAGGTGTCTCTTTACATTTTGTGTCAATAGACCTTTTCTGTTCTGTTCTGTTCTCAGTTGGTATTTGCCTTCGTTCAGCAGACATTGTACATATCTACCCCCTAAACTGGCTAGCATTCCAACATAGAGAATCTCATAGCTACAAGAATATTATTCATTTAAAAAAAAGTTTCTCTTGGGGCGTCTGGGTGGCTCAGTCGGTTGAGCATCCGACTTCGGCTCAGGTCGGGATCTCACAGTCTGTGGGTTCGATCCCCGCGTCGGGCTCTGTGCTGACCGCTCAGAGCCTGGAGCCTGCTTCGGATTCTGTGTCTCCCTCTCTCTCTGACCCTCCCCTGTTCATGCTCTGTCTCTCTGTCTCAAAAATAAATAAAACATTAAAAAAAAATTAAAAAAAAGTTTCTCAAGGCATCCTTTTTCACTGCTTTCTTGTGACTCTTAGACTTAGGACCTCAAAGTTCAAGCTTTGACGATAGTAAGAGAACGGATTTGAGTAGGCACTCATACCCTCTCGAGCCATGCCAGGTAATAAACCTCAGTGCTACCTCATTTTTTTTTTTAATTTTTTTTCAACGTTTATTTATTTTTGGGACAGAGAGAGACAGAGCATGAATGGGGGAGGGGCAGAGAGAGAGGGAGACACAGAATCAGAAACAGGCTCCAGGCTCTGAGCCATCAGCCCAGAGCCCGACGCGGGGCTCGAACTTCCGGACCGCGAGATCCTGATCTGGCTGAAATCGGACGCTTAACCGACTGCGCCACCCAGGCGCCCCTTATTTTTATTCCAAATAATGTGTAACTAGATGATCGATAAAGGAATTTATCTCCAGGTAATAAATTAAGCTGAAACATAAATTAACTTTCCACCAATGAGGACCACTTCCTACATATTTTCCACTTCTATAAAGTCATTCTGCTTGAAACAAAACCACACTGACAATTTACTCATTTTGTGTTTTCTTTTAGAATATACCACTATGAAAAACCGGCAATCTATTTTATTGATTGATTGCTGAGGAAAGTCATGGCTAGGAAAAATAATTTGAAAGCTACACATTTCTTATTCGATATAACATTTTTTTTCAACGTTTTTCGATATAACATTTTAAAATATTTTTCTTTCTACATTGAGAATCTCTATGGCATAATAAGATTTGATAACACGTAAAAATGCTAGAATCCACTTTATACTTCAGTCTTCCACCTTTCCCTGAAGGTAATTTTTTCATAGGTATACATCTGCTGGGATATATAAATATCCAGATGAGCACTTTTTAGATAGCCATATTTTCTGAAAATACCTCCTGTCATCTGAGTATAAAATTCGATTGGAGACATTATTCATCCCTTTTATACTGTCTGGAGAAAACCCTCCAAATTTAACTAAATTAGATTTTAGGGTACTCACACTAAAATATAATAATATATACGTTTAGAACATTCATCCCGTAAAAGGATCTAGTAGAAATATTTTCTAAAATTCATTTTCTTTAGGATAGTCATGCAGTGTGTATGTTAGAAATTCTGAAATTGATTTTGCTTTTATTTGGAAGCACTATTTTGGAACACATTTATTTATTTTATTCCAAAGCTTTTCATCAAATGAAGCTTAAGTACTTTTAAAAGACTGCAGTGTAGTTTTGAAATATAAACCAGAATAAATTCAAGAGGGTAGCTGGGAGCTCCAGTCTTCCCTGGGGTGATTACTTGATAAGTTTGGGTCTAGATAGAGAAGAAATAAGAACAAAACAAACAAACAAAAAATGAAAACAAAAAACATTCCTCTGTGGCCTTAAACTCCAACTTGATAAGTCAGAATATATAACAGAGAAGTTCCCTTGACAGCATCATTTGAAGCTGATTTTCTGTGGGTTCCCTTGCATCTTGTTGAGCTACGTTAGAAATCAAATCAATCTGGCATGAACTACATTTACTCTGAGGACAGCAACGCTCTGGATCTCACACTCTGGTGAGACCTATAAACTGACTGTTCATGGCTATGGTGACAATACCTCCTACTAGTTCACTTTTAGGTCCACTAAAAGTGGCACTAACTGTCAGGACTGCAACAAGAGGTATTTGGGTTGCTTTATTTTTTATTAGCCAGATGATCATATCACCGTTTTAAACAGGATTTTTTTTTTTTTTTTGAGGACTGGCTTTACGTTAAAACAGAAGCATAGTAAACACATTTCACATCATTTTTTTTCATAAAAGAAAATATTGTTAAAATAAAAGTATTTATTTTGGGTAATATATCATTAGAAAGAATATGATTTCTAATACTAGAATGTGTATATGGAAGTCTGATCAATTTGGGGACCAGCGGTGATATTTTATTTTATTCACTGCCCTCTTGAGGTGTTAGGAGAGATTTAATTAAGTTCTGCAGTGTTTTCTGTTTGCTTGTATTTAATAAGGTGATTTTTCTAATCCTTTGCTGACTCTTTACAACATTAGTAAGAACATAACTGTGAGAAAGTGGGTGTTTTCTGAGTTGGATGCTGTGGGGAAAATTCAACACTTAAGACATGGTCCCTATGATATTACTTTTAAAGGTAAACATGTGAAACTATAGTCGGCTCTATGACACAAATTTTAATTATTTTAGCTATGAAGGTAAAAATAATTGTCTAGTATTGTCTATTAACAACACTAAGAAAAATGATACTGTTGAAAGTCCATTTCTTAAATCTATTGCTAATAAAGATATGAGACCCTTTCTTTAATGGGTTTTTTAAAAATTGTTTTTCTAATGCTGAAATAAAACTTTGTCTTATATATTTGCCACCAAAATAATGCAGAGGCAGCCATTCAGGAAGTGAAGGCCGCCAGGACCCATTCTCTGTGTGAGACTCTGAGGGCACAATCAGGAATTAAGCAGGGACGAACCTGCCTCCTAGGAACTTTCACGTAAGCAGTACTGGTGTTTTCCAGTTCCTATTACTGATGTGTTTATTTAATCGAAAACATTTAACTGGGAATATTCTTGCCCATGGCTTCAAACCACCTTTGAGATGACAAATAAAAATAAAATGAGGGGCACCGGGTGGCTCAGTCAGTTAAGCATCTGACTCTTGACTTTGGCTCACGTCACGATCTCATTGTTCATGGTTTCCAGCCATGTCGGGCCCTTCAGTGACAGCACGGCATCTGCTTGGGATTCTCTCTCCTTTCCTCTCTCCCTGCCCCTCCTCTGCGCTCGCCCACTCCCTCAAAATCAATAAAATAAACATTTTAAAAAATAAAAATAGAATGATACATTATTTTTAAAACTTTGGCTTCAAGACAGACATGTGAAAAGTACCACCGGTCAACTGAATTAGATTCCACATCATCCTGATGATTTGAATGAAGCTTTAAAGATGGAGGTGGAATGTCGCCTCTTTCTGTTCTTGGTTCCGAGGCTCCTGGTTACCCTGACTTTTGAAGTGGAAACTAACATCCGTAACTACAGGTGACTCCCAGTCATGGTGCTTCACACAGTCAGTGAACTTTGAGGTATTTGCATCAGGCATCCAAATTGGGAAGTAAGAGAAAAGAAGTTTTAAAAGAAAGGAGAGAGAGGGAGAGAGAGAGAACGTGCTTTTGGTAAACTATGTGAGCGGCTTTATGCTATTTCTATACCTAACATGTGTGAGACTTTCAAATTATATTATTAATAAAGAAAATAATAGTACATCCTTTAAACTGTTAGCTCAGTACCTCTGTCTCTGAAGTCAAATAGAACGGTAATTAAATATTGTTTCTGAAAAACCCCTGTATGACCATATCCATATGCCTTAATGCAAAGAAGAAACAAAGCCATCTTTCCCTTCATTCTCCCCGGGGGGTGCAGGTCCCTTTGTGACTCCCCTTCCTTCCTACCGACCCCACTGAGCTACTCCTCAAAGGGCCCCTGTTGCAAAGCTGCTGAGCCCACCTGGCGACCAATCTATGTGCTCATTTTACCCTGGAAGAAACCCAAAAGTATCACAGACATTTAAAACCACCACAAAGCACAGCGTCTTTCCTTATTTATTTCCCCTTTTTTCCGAGTGCTGTTTAAAAGTCAGAGAAGATAGTGAAGTCAATGCAGTATTTTCATTTAACCCTGCCTGTGTATCTCCATCCGAAATATCAGTGGAACCTTTATCACAGATGTAAAATATTCTTGGCGAGGATTATTCTTTTGGTATTAAGTCTTTAATTTTGATTCCAGTGTAGTTACTATACAGTGTGATATTAGTTTCAGGTGTGCAATAAACTGACTCAGCTCTTCTCTCCATCACCCGGTCGCTTCACAACACGTACACTAGTTAGTTAAACCCCAGCATCTATTTGACCCATCTCCATACCCCCCTCCCCTCTGGTGACCATCAGTGTGTTCTCTGTAGCCAAGAGTCTGTTTCTTGGTTTACCTCTCTCTTTGTTTCTTTATTGTTTGCTTTGTTTCTTAAATACTACAAGTGAGTAAAATCATACGGTATTTGTCTTTCTTTGACTGACTTATTCACTTAGCATTACATTCTCTAGTTTCATCCAGAAAATACAAACACACTAATTCAAAGAATTTTTTTTTTTCCTTTTGATATAATGCCATTAAAGTCCGTACAAAAAGGCCACCTGGGTGGCTTAGTCGGTTGGGCCTCTGACTTCATCTCAGGTCATGATCTCGCAGTTCGTGAGTTCGAGCCCCGTGTCGGGCTCTGTGCTGAAGGCTCAGAGTCTGGAGCCTGCTTTGATTCTGTGTCTCCCTCTCTGTCTGCCCCTCCTCTGCTCACACTCTGTCTCTCTGTCTCAAATATAAACATTACATTTTTTTTAAAAAGTACAGAAAAACATATTTGTAAATGACAGCATCAACAGAAAGTCAGCCAAATGCTACATATATGTGTTTTTTTAATTCTGTATTTTATCCCATTAAAGACAAAGTTTTCTTTAACATGCGTTGTTTTAATATAAATGTTACTAAAATGTAGTATGTGCCTCTCTAATTCCTTATATGGAAATGTATAAATTAACATTTTCTTCCTGATTTAGGGCCATCATTACACATTTTGATTATTTTACCCAATTTTGTTTTAATTTTTAAATGTTTATTTTTGAGAGAGAGGCAAAGCACAAGGGGGGAGGGGCAGAGAAAGAGGGAGACACAGAATCCTCCAGGCTCTAAGCGCTGAGCTGTCCCCTGATGGCGGAGCTCTAACCATCAGACCAGGAGGGAGGCGGAGGGGGCGGGCGGATCCTGACCTGAACCAAAGTCAGACACTTAGCTGACTGAACCCCCAGGCACCCTACATTGTACCCAATGTTAATCTGTGAGATAAGAAGCCAGGAGCCAGTCCCCTCCAGGTGGCCACCTCAGTAGCTGCTTGAGGGGCTATGTGCAGCATGTTCCTTTAGTGTTGTTGGCTGATGGTAATGAGAGGTGTGGCATGTGAGCAATTAACATGCAGTCTGGGTCCATGGTTCTAGAATACCCAGTCAGGATTTGGGATTTATCCTAAACATGCATGGAGCTCCTTCATATGTAAAACTTCAGGAAACTGGAGAAATGGAGAAGCACATGACTTTAGCTGAATCTTTTTTTTTTTCATCTTCTTTGTTGTTGTTTTATTTTTACTATTTTTGTTTTAAATTTCATCTTATTGTATCGTATCATATTGTATTCTATCTTATTTTTAATGAGATCAGAAGCCAATTTGGAAAAACGATAACATTAAGAGATACATTGGGGCGCCTGGGTGGCGCAGTCGGTTAAGCGCCCGACTTCAGCCAGGTCACGATCTCGCGGTCCGTGAGTTCAAGCCCCGCGTCAGGCTCTGGGCTGATGGCTCGGAGCCTGGAGCCTGTTTCCGATTCTGTGTCTCCCTCTCTCTCTGCCCCTCCCCCGTTCATGCTCTGTCTCTCTCTGTCCCAAAAATAAATAAATGTTGAAAAAAAAAATTAAAAAAAAAAAGAGATACATCAGGGTAGTTATAATATTAATCTGCAAAATTTCCCCAAGAAATATTAAAATTCAGGGGTGTCTGGGTGGTTCTACAGTTGGTTAAGCCTCCAACTCTTGGTTTCAGCTCAGTCATAATCGCACAGTTCGTGAGTTCGAGCCCCACATCTGGCTTCGCACTCATGGTGTGCAGCCTACTTGGGGTTCTCTCTTGCTCTTTCTGTGTCCTTCCCCTGCTCACGTTGTCTCTCAAAATAAACACAAACTTAAAAAAAAAAAGAAATACTGAAATTCAACAGCTATAAATTTAAAATCAACAGATTCATGTCTATTTGTGGCTTTATACAAACATATGTTAGGTTACATATAATCAAGTATGAATCTGCATTTCTTTATGAAATATATTTTATAAGTGAGAGTGTTAATGTAGCTAATTAGGTTAATTTTTTTACATTAAAAAGGAAACCAATATCCACTGGACTTTCCCAACATCAGCATATGTAAATCATACTGTCCTGTGCACTCATAATGGCATTTTACCATTACAGTTTATTTTACTATAAACTGTACTAGTACTAAATACTATATTACAGTTTTCTGTTTTCATGTTGTATTATGTAAGACACATCTTTAGGAACCAGACAGCCCTTAGTTTGACCCAATCTTTACCACTTTCTAAGTATGTGTCATTGGAAAAGCCAGTTAAACTTGGTGAGCTTTAATTACTTCAGGTGCAAGATGAGTGTAGAAATACCTCCTAGAATGTTGTGTTAAGATGCTGTTGAGATATTCTAAGTAAAATGCCAATGGTATATGTTTAAGACACCTTGAACAGACAAGACATGGTTACTGCTGTCTTTAACAACTGTTCCCATTGTCCCTGAGTGCAAACTAAACACACATGTACACCTCTATGTGTATAGGGTCTACTGTTTTCTCTTAGAACCTCATATACATGAAGTTGCCTTTGAATGCAAAGTTCATAGAGACCTATTTATTTCAATTGCCAGATATTAGCATAGCGTTATATTCTGTTTGTTGTTCTTCATCACCTGTCATTTTGATGTTAGGACATAGTTTTATAGTAAAAATAATATTTGTTCAGAGTATAACATGAGAAACATGTACTGAACATTTAATATGTATGAGGCTCAAGCATTATAAATACATTATTTTAACCTCATCTCACATCTCTATCATGTAGGTGTTATTATCATACCCATATTAGGAAAGAAACATCTAAGCGACAGAGAGTTTGGTTAATTTTGAGAGTTTTAACTGGTTTTAAAGACTTGAGTGTTTCTTTAAACCCCTCAAAATGGAAGCAATGGGATGAGCTCTTTTAGGATAACTAGCAATGGAGGGTAGTCTGAGGTTGGTCAAGTCACGGAGGTTCTGACTCTCCCTAAGGAGTATCTTTGTACTTATAAACAGCAATAGACAACAATACTGTGTCCAAGTGATAAGGAAGTATGTGTAGATGGTAAACACTTTGTAAATCGTTTTGCCCCTATGATTGCATGATTAAAAGCTCTTTGAGGTAAATGCTCAACATCTTATTATATTGTTTTATTTTTTACAGAACAAATAATTGCTGTTCAATATGTCTCGGGTCTTATATAATGCTTAAAACTGTTAGTATAATTAGCAAGAAACTGTTAACAATGGTGACCTTTGAAGAAGGACCTGGTGCTGGGAGAGATATTACTGATTTTGTCTGGGTCAAAATACAAATGTCCTCTCTAGTCAATCTCCCCAAAAATCATATTTGAGTTAAAAATGCATATATTTTATGCAGACTGGTTTCTATATGAATATATACTTGCATCTTTATTGAAAAGTAGTAAATTATTTGTTTCCTTGAGATGCTTAACGTTTAATAATGCAGGAAATTGTGTTCTTGAAAATATCGATCATCCATTGACCTCGGATATAATTGATCAGGCAGAGATGCTTTGGTCGCAAGTAAATTGGTAAAAAAAAAAAAATACATCATACCCATGGACCAACGCCTTATCATAGAGCTTATATTTTTACTTGGTTTTATAGAAGTTTGATAATTATATCCCTAATCTATACATAGTTATTTTCATTAGATGCTGAATTTGAAAAAAATGTAGACTATAAATCAGCTTTATAGTCAATCAGCACTTTGCAAATCTGACTAAAATCAAATTGAGATTATACAATGGAAATTTCCAAGTTTCTTTCAGTAAACAATTAGATTGCTTACAGCTGTGTCTTTATTAGAATAAAATATAAACCACATGAAAAAATTTTCAAACTGTAAAATATCAAGTGATAAGGGGCTAAGGTTGTGAATAGATTAAGTATAACACTACATTGGGAATTTAGGATGATTATCATTTCCATTGGATAATGATTTAATTTTCTAAGATACTGCGATTTGCATTCTAAATCTTAAACAAAATTTTAGGCAACATCTTCTTGCCATAGTGTTTTGTTTTGTTTTTTCCCTAAGCATTTTATTTAAAAAGAACTGAGCCCAGCGAGGTTATAATTTATTTATTAGCATAAATTTTCCAAATCTATTTATTGTCTGAACTGTGCAGATGAGCACTTGGCTAAGGTGTAGAATGCCCACTTGATTAGCAAATTCTTCTACTTGGATCAGCAGAGCCAGCTTATATAGGAAATAAAATGAGATGGGTTTCTTTACATTTCAATCGCAAAACTATTGCCTCAAGGTAATTTTCTGGGAAACAGGGGAAGACCATGCATTTTGTAGAAGCTGTTTAACACAATTATATTTAGTCCTTTTAACATTTCACCAAACTTCACATAGTAATTTTTGTTTAGGTAGATGTCACCAACTGACATCCCCATTAAAGTTTATTACTACTCCTGATCTTGTTAGGGTGTAATTATAGAGATATACAATGATTTTAGACTAAAATACCTGACAACAGTATATACCTCTGTAGATTTATATATTAAAAAGTATGCCTAAAAAGTGAGTTTCAATTTGTTTCAGAGTTGGTAGCATTTATAACCTAAAAGGTCAAATTTACCATTTGTTGGAGACAAAGCTGCCAGCAAATTGGTGTAACTTAGGGAATTCCTCACCTCTAGAAAATCAGTTCACTTTTTTCTTTAGCTTTTAGAATTTGTAGAATAGTCTTAGAACATTTCCAGTGTGGCAGGTTTGTCCTCTGAGACCTCGGTTGGGTACCTCAATGCTGTGAGCTCCGCTTGGCTAGCAATGGACGCTGAAGCATTTCTCTTCCATAGAGTTCTTAGAGATGAGATGTCAAATATCATATTTTCTAGACTATGCTTTCCTTGACATATTTGGCTTCTCAGAGATTGAAGGCTTGCTCATGTGATTGTTTTCTAAATTCCTGTAGTTTCAAGACACTTAGTGACTCCAAGAAATAGTCCAGCTTATAATCTAACTCTACCTACCAAGATGCATGGATATTTGTTGCTGAGGGAATCAGAGTTTGTACCGTCTTCATCATGACTAAAATGGTGGCTGTTCAACTTCTTCAGAAGCCCCTTGTAGTGCTCCATCAGATGATGAGTCAAAGCTTCACTACCACTTAATCAGATGGAATCATCTAGAACAAATGAATGAGTTATATTAAAATATATATGTCAGTTATGCCAAAATAGTCCAGATGGAGATTTATAAATATCCCCAAATGATTTATTCACTAATGTGTTTGATCAATAGATCAAGTAGATATAGATCAGTTTAAAGTACATACATAGATATAGATTTTCTTTGAAAATTTTACTTGTGAACTCTGCTTTCAGAAAGTTTCTATGCAGTCATCCAGGCTGAGAAATTTCTTTCTTTCTTTCTTTTTTTTATTTAATGTGTATTCATTTTTGAGAGAGAGAGAGAGAGAGAATGGGGGCAGAGAGAGAAGGGGACAGAGGATCTGAAGTGGGCTCTGTGCTGACAACAGAGAGACTGATGTGGGGCTTGAGCTCATGAACCGTGAGATGAATCTGAACCCAAGTCAGTCGCTTAACCAACTGAGACACCCAGGTGCCCCTAGGCCCAGTATTTTCTAAGACAAAGTACTTCTCTTCTTCTTGTAAGTAGAAGAAATTAATGAAAACATCAGGAAATCGCTTTCTCATTGTACGTAACATTTATAATGTCTCTCCCTTCTGCTTATTTATAATAAATAATCTGCTCATAAATAAATATCTGCTCGTTCTGGGTGAAAAGGAAAATTATGTGAGGATAACAATCTCTAACTATGTGAAAGGGTTAAAGACGATTTATCCCAAGCCTTCTTAAACATGACTACTTGCTTTGATCTGATGTCACTAGACTGAGTGGGCTGGATGTCTAAACGCTCTTTCTGACACATAGCTGGGCTCACGCCTTGCTTAGTCTAGTCCATTGTAGCACAATCAATTCTTTCCTTGCTCATCTTATCCTGAAATTGTTACACTCAGAAGAGTTTATTGCTAGCTTATTTTTATTCAGATGCTGTTATGAACAGATATGAAAAGATGTATGGGTATTTGGGCAGACGGAGCCAGGGGCAGGCTTTCAGTCATGATAGACTAAACTTTTAATCTTAAAGAGAATGAAAAGAGAGTGAAAATTAGGAACCAAAATAATTTATAAACCTTGATCTCAGTAGCGTAAGGTAATACGGAATTGTTTAATACAGACAATGTATTCTAAGCCAAAAATATTTAGTTATGTAAACCTACGCATACAGAGTATGCCTTTTTTTTTAATTTTTTTTTAACCTTTATTTATTTTTGAGACAGAGAGAGACAGAGCATGAATGGGGGAGGGGCAGAGAGAGAAGGAGACACAGAATCGGAAGCAGGCTCCAGGCTCTGAGGCATCAGTGCAGAGCCCGATGCGGGGCTTGAACTCACGGACCACGAGATCATGACCTGAGCTGAAGTTGGACACTTAACCGACTGAGCCACCCAGGCGCCCCTCAGAGAATGCCTTTTTAAAACAGAAGCTTCCCATTTGCTCACTTCATTCTGTTAAAAACATGGTCTCAGGAGGACTAGAATTCTGTTGGATTTTCTCTTGTTTCTCGATAGGCACCAGTTCTTGGGATGCCGGGATAATTATATGTGGGTGATAGTATGTCCTTCCTCTTAGACTTCTGTGGTAGGCTGCTTTGTTTTCTAATTCTTTGTTTCTGAAATTTGAAATGCGTAAGAATTGCTGATCTCCTTGTCTGTAATCTCGGGTTTATATGAATATTCTTTAAAGAATCTTGAAGATATCCAAGCTCCAGAGAACCAGAGGACTCAGAATCAGAGATGTTTTCTTATCATTGTCAGGCCAGAGACCTCAGCCGTCCACCCATGAAGAGTCTGTTCATTCCAAGCAGTGGTACTCAACCCTGGCTGTGCGTGGGACTTGATTTAGAGATCTCTATGTCTTGAAACTGACCTAGAGATTCTGATCTAACTGGTCTGAGGTGTGGCTATTTTAATGCTCCACACATAATTCTAGAACCCAGAGCTCAAAGGCTTATTTTCAAAATAAGTGAATACTTTCAGGGGTGCCTGGGGGGCTCAGTCAGTTAAGTGTCCGACGTTGGCTCAGGTCATGATCTCACGGCTTGTGGGTTTGAGCGTCGGGCTCTGTGCTGACAGCTCAGAGCCTGGAGCCTGCTTCAGATTCTGTGTCTCCCTCTCTCTCTGTCCCTCCCCGCTCGTACTGTGTCTCTCAAAAAATGAATAAAAACTTTTAAAACATTAAGAAAAATAAGTAATAGTTTTCAGAAAGTAGCCATGTACATAACAGTTTGAAGACCCCCCTCCCTTGTTTATTTTGGTACATCTAGTTTAGCTGCATGGGGGGTAGGAAGAAAGGATGGTGTGTGAGAAGTTTTTATGTAGAAGTTTGATCTAAGCACTAGAAACCAAACTGGGAGATTTTACATGTTAATTCCTTCAGATATGTTCCAAAAATAACCCTAAAACAAAACCATTGGGCTTTAATAGATGGCTGTTCCATGACGACCAGTGTTTCTCAAAATGTGACTCTCAGACCGTCCATAGCAGTACCTTCTGGGCACATGGTGCACTGTGAAATTCCTGCGTCCCGAGTCTGACTCCTGTATCCTAATCTCTGGAGGGCGGGAGGCAGGCTTTCCGCATCATTTCAGAAACACTCAGGGCAAGACTCACCGATGTCGTCAGCTCAAGCTCTGATGGGCACACCAGGTGGCTCTCCCTGCTTAGAGCAGAGCATCCCGGAGTAAGGCCAGCCTGTAGATTAGAATCTTATGGAGATCTTCTTTCCTGTTCCACAGATTATTGGGATTCAAGTATCAGCAAGGCAGTGTGCTCACTGGGCAAATACACAGATCAGGAAAATACGTGTCTCATTAGTTCAGTGGTGGTGTTACTGTAGAGGTTCAAAAGGGCTGCTCAAAGTGACTCACTCACCTCAGCCTACGCGTGTGCGACGGGTATGGAATACCATGTGTATTGTGTAACTCCCCGTGTTCAACAGGATGGAGTGTTGCTAGAGAGAATTATATGCATCTCAGTGCTCCTGAAATGCTGGCAGTTGGGGTGAATTCATAGGAGAACGTGTCAGCGTGGAGAGCACATTCTTATGAGAGGCAATGGCTGTTCCGTGTAAGAGAACAAACGTGTGTTGGTCATGTTGAAATCTTAAGCGGCACTTCACTGGGTGTGCCTCTCACCTGTAGGGTCACACTCAGGAGGCCATCATGTTTGGGGAGATACGTAGCTAACAGTTACAGAGTCTTGCAGTACGTTGCGCAAAGTGACATGTGCTTTACGGGCATTGTTATTTTCTCGTGCTACGGTCCAATGAAGAAGATATGGTTTTTATTTCCACTTTCCACGACAGGAAATTGAGGTTGGAAGAGCATTAATACCTTGCCCACAGCCACACTACTTAGCGGAAGAGCAGAGATACAAGCCCTTCTCTTTGATTCAGAATCCGCACACCTATTCTGTAGGTAGACCAGTACTCCTCAGTACAGAATGACTCCCCGCACTCGAATCCATTTCCTGTGGCTGTTACTACTCACGAGGGGGTCGGGAGCCACAGAAATCTGTTCTCTCCTGCACATGGAGGTCAGAAGTTTGAAATCACAGTGTCGGCAAGGCTGTGATTCCTCTGACGCCTTGGTGGCGTGACCCTTGTTGAAGCTGCGGTACATTGTCTTGGCCTTTCTTGTGTGCAGCCACACTGCTTTCACTGTCATCTGGCAGTTTTCCTGTGTTTCTATCTGTCTCAAGTTTTCCCTCTTATGGTAAGAAAACTAGTCACTGGATTAGGGCCCACCTTAATCCAGTGTGAGCACATCTTAATTCTGTTACATTTGCAAAGAATGCGTCTTCAACTGAGGTCACATTCAGGCTTTCCCAGTAGACATGATAGACATGATATTTTTGCCCCCCGGGGGAAGAGGTGCGCTAGTGTGGGAGGAGCACTGCTCAAGCCAACTAGCCGTCAGTGCCTCTGCAAACTTTGAAGCCATGTGACGGTGTATGGGCTTTTATTTCTGCTACTCAGCCTTAGCTCCAATGTCAGATTTCCGCTGAAATACTCGTCTTTTTATTCTTTTTTCATACCATGCCTCCTGTGATTTCTGTAACATTTTGAGGAGGAACAGAGTGGGGAGTGGAGCATACTCACTATACAGTAGACTATGTCTCAGTTCTTTCATATCTTACAGATCTACTGAGACAAGGCATTTCTGTATGGCAGACCTCCGCTAACAGTTCTGATTAATAGTAGGAAAATAACAACATTGGGACACCTGGGTGGCTCAGTCAGTTAAGTGTCCAACTTTGATTCAGGTCATGATCTTATAGTTCATGGGTTTGAGCCCTGCATGGGGCTCTGTGCTGACAGCTTGGAGCTTGGAGCCTCCTTTGGAGCCTGTGTCCCCCTTTCTTTTCCCTTCCTCTGCTTGTGCTTTGTCTCTCTGTCTCAGTGATAAATAAACATTAAAAACAATAACATTGATTGCTCCCTAGCTCTTTCCAAAGTCCACACTCAACTTCTTCTGTGAAGCTTCACTGTCTCTGAGATGCCCTGATGGTGATAAAAATATGGGGAACAATTTTGCCGAGTAGGAGGTTTGGAGAAAGGGGTGTCGTGATTTACTGTGTAAAGGAAGAAAATGGTTATTTATAATATTGGATGGAGACTAGAAATATGATGAGGCAAAGTGAGAAGGAAATCAGAATTGTTCCAAGTTTGTCTAGAATGTGGAATGTGATCTGATGAAGAACCCAGGGTCTTAACTCTCTAAGATGGAAGGAAATTGGAAAGTTACAGCTCATTTTTAGGAGCAGGGCAAGAGGGAAGGGAAAGGGATTCAAGGAAGGTGGAATTAAGTCATTTCTTCAAAGACTGCTTATCCAAGAAAAAATAGTATGGGTGCTTTAGAGGAATAGGTATCCATGTAGAGTCCTCAACAACCGAAGACTGTGATGTTAGGTAGGCAGGCGCATCGAAAGACGTAAGAACAACCTGTACCCTAAAGTTAGGGATCGTGATCTTTGGGGATCCACAGCTTGTAGTATCTATCATACTCTTGAGCTAGAAGACAAGGGTATTGGTCTGGCCAGTAGCACAGCTATTAGGGTGCAAACTATGGAAAAACTAGCTTTGTTTGTTTGTTTTTCCTTTTTTTGTCTGTACCCTAACTGTTCCCTACTCTAGCACGTTTCTCCATGAATGAGCAGGAAGAGAGAAATAATTGTAGAATATTAAAATATCAGACATAGTATTATCGATAATCATTGTATTTATCCCCATTCATTAGAGAGTATGTGCTACTTAGAGTTCACATATCCTTGGACATAAAAGATTTGACATTAACTTCTGACTCCCCTTGCCATCCTCTGTTTAGATCTGTGCACTGCCCAAAATGAATGCGTCTCTTAGATAACATCAAACAAGAGGAGAGGGAAATGCAGAAATGCCTGGAATTAGGATCCACCTATTACAATAGCTTACACACAGTAGACCTCCAGTAACTGTTTGCCGCGTGGTTGAAAGTAATCCAAAGTTAAACAGTCACCCACAGAATAGCAAACAGGAGGGCCACGAGTGACCGTGTTCGGAGAGATGACAGCTCAAATTCTCCAGAGACCGAGTCCCAGTGCACCACATTGTACCAGGCAAGCTCTCACATGCTGCAGTGAGCGTGCTATTCATTTTCATTCCCCCACCGCTGTCAGGACTGACATCCCCGCACCTCCTCAGCTCCGCATCTTGCCTCTCGGAATACCTAGGAACCGGCGGTGGGTAGCTGCAGTTGTGACTTGATCCTGTAGCCTATCCCACGGCTTAGTTTTGATAGGTAGAGTGTCTGAACTCCGAAGATACCACAATTACTGGATAAGTGTTTGTTTTTGTCTTTCCACAAACAGAAAACAAAATGACACTGTGTTCATTTCTTGTCAAACAAGAAATATTCCTAAGAGACCTTTTTCTTGTTTGGTGCAAACTCTAATAAAATTTGACAGAGAATGTTTTTCTTTGGGTAAACGTTTGGCGGTGAGTAGATATCTGCCACAGATGCCAAGTCATTCATTTCATAGCTCTGGTCTACTGGCTTTCCATTTTTGCATATCTTTCTCTGTGTAGAGGTGAAAGGGCTGTGGCATATATAT